>NC_133503.1:5138333-5451666 GCF_049354715.1 Callithrix jacchus
TCCTGAGTAGCTGGGATTACAGTCCAGCTAATTTTTGTATTTTCAGTAGAGAGGGGTTTCACTATGCTGGTAAGGCTGGTCTCAAACTCCTGATCTCATGATCCACCCACCTCGGCCTCCCAAAGTGCCGGGATTACAAGTGTGCACCCCTGTGCCGGCCCCAAAAATATAAATAACATTGCACACATTGAATTGTGAAGCTAAAGTGAATTTTCTCAATTATCAACTACTAGAAAACAACAAGGATCAGCCAACCACACCGGAAGAAGGGCTGAATTACCTTTTTATTCTCTTTATTAATAGAAAAGGCTATTTCAAATTGCTGTCATAATAAAGAGGTAGTCAAGTAATATGTAGTCAAAAAAGGTAGGAAAGAAAAGATCATAAAGGTGTATTCCGTAGTTAATAAAAACCTTACATGTTTTTGTGGATTTCATAGTTTTTGTGATAGTTGTCAGCTTTCTTTAACTTAGCAATTTGTTATGATTTCTTTTCTCATCCAGAATAGCTATTTACTTTTGTACCTAATTGTGTGTTACTAATTTTGCATTATTTTTCTTAAAGAAGGAGCTAAACTTGTATAAGCTTCAGGCCCCACAACACCTTGGATGCCTACCTGCCAGTTGAGTCCTGTAAATTTTTTTTACCCATCAATTAACTCACTTATGAAAAAAATGCATAAAACTTCCTTTCAGAAAAACCAATGCAGTGATTTTAAAGCATCTCCACCAAAGATGGAAAGAAAATGGATTTGAACAACAGCAGATACATAGAAGAGAATCTTCCAGCTATGAAAGCTCACGGAGCCCTGTCTCTACAACTCCTTAAGGAAATAGTTTGGTGCTGCTACTAAAGACATAGCCAAGACTGGGTAATTTATGAAGAAATGAGGTTTAATGTACTCACCGTTCTGCAGGCCTGGGAGGCCTCAGAAAACTTACAATCATGGCAGAGGGGGAAGAAAACACATCCTTCCTCACATGATGGCGGGAATAAATGCCAAGCAGAAGTGGGGAAAGCCCCTTATAAAACCATCAGATCTCAGCCTGGTGTAGCTCACACCTGTAATCCCAGCACTTCGGGCAGCTGAGGCAGGCAGATCACTTGAGGTCAGGAGTTCGAGACCATCCTGGCCAATACCTCATCTCTACTAAAAAATACACAAATTTAGCAGTGTGTGGTGGCACATGCCTCTAGTCCTAGCTACTCAGGAGGCTGAGGCAGGAGAATAGTTTGAACCCAAGAGGCAGAGATTACAGTGAGCCAAGATCATGCCACTACACTCCAACCTGGGTGACAGAGCTAGACTCTGTCTCAAAACAAACAAAAACATCCGATCTCATGATCACAAGAACAGCAGCATGGGAGTAACTGCCCCCCATGATTCAATTACCTCCTACCAGGTCCCTCCCACAACATGTGGGGATTATGAAAACTACAATTCAAGATACGATTTGGGTGGGGATACAGCCAAACCATATCATCCGGAATAGACTTTCTTTCGGTCTTACCTGAGTGTCCACTGATGCTGACTCCCAGAGACAGAAGAGAGCCTGGCTTTCTAAGCTTGATGAAGACTCTGCCATTTTTTTTAACGAAATGATTTCTATGAAGGTATGAGAATAATTTGCAGGTGGCTATAATATAATGAAATTAATATAATTAGCATAATTAAACCAAGACAAAAATTTGAACCGCAAATGATAAAAGCAGGGAGGGCTGGGCACAGTGGCTCACACCTGTAATCCAAGCACTGAGGCAAGAGGATCCCTTGAGCCTAGGAGTGTGATAAAAAGCTGGGCAATGTATGCAGCAAGACTGCATCTACACTCATTTTTTTTATTTAGCCAGGCATAGTGGCCCACACCTGCAGTCCCAGTTACTTGGGGGGCTGGGGCAGGAGGATCACTTGACCCCAGGAATTTGAGGTTACCACGAGCTATGATCACACCACAGCACTCCAACATGGGTAACAGAGCAAGACTCTGACTCTTAAAAAAATAAAAAATAAAAAATAAAGTGGCCATGGGGAATGTGCTCTGGGCCCACCTTGTCTCTGAGCAGATCCCCCAGCTAAGCTACCACTCTCTCTATGTCCTGCTCACTCTCAGAACCTCTCCTGCCTTCAGTCCTTTCTCAAATCTTCACCCCCACATTGCCTAGCACTCCTTCCCTCCTAGCAAATTCTCCTCTTTCCTCCTGGCAAACCATTTCCAGGTAGCCTCTGAGACCCTCTCACAGTAGATCATGTTTCTGACGCTTTATGCTTTTCTCAGTAAACTCCCCCTACCATATCTGCTTCACCTAAAACCTGACCCTCCCCACAGAAGCAGACATCCCCCCACCCACTGCCCTGTCTTGAGATGGATTCACCTTTCACCACCCCAGTCCTGAGTCCATATAGGACATTTTCCAGCCATCACCCCATCTGCACAACGTTCCTCCCTCCTCTGCCCTTGTGCAGGATTTTCCCTGGGGCACATAAACACGCTAGTTCTCTAAATAGCCAGAAGCCTTTCCATCCATTCATTCAACAAATACGCAAAGAGCACCCGCTGTGTGCCTGGCTTTAGTGCTAAATGCTGGGCCTGCCACGGTGGTAGCGGCAAAGAATAACATGTCCCTTTCCTTTTCCCTTTTCTGTCTGCATTGCTGCTCTTCCTTCACTGCCGTTCCTTCATTCTGCTGGGTGAATTCAATTACTCCTTCTCCCACCAGGCTAAAAGGTCCCACCTGGTTGCATCTCAAACCCCAAATGTTTGCTAAACGGCCCTGGAAATAAGGTGGGCTGCACAGTGGCTCTCACGGTCGGGAGGCACAAACCTGCCAGCTGTCATTAGGAAGAACATGCTTTCGCCTGAGCCTTTTAGTCACAAAAGAAGGCATCACACTGAATGGGTTTTGGGGTTTCATGCAGTGTCCCTAACCACATGGATGTTTGTAGGATCCGCGCCCATGAAAACAAGGTTCAAGGATGGCACAGGAGCCCAAGCGGGTGGCGTTCTCATTGATCACCAAAGGGAGGCGTGGAGAACACTGAGGAAGAAAGAGTTAACACACAGGGGCAACCTGTGACCTGGGCCCTAGTGGGAATGAGAGGAAATAGGATTAGTTCCGAAAGAGAATTGTCACCAGCAGCTGAGTTCATCTTCATCCCAAGACACTAACCTGAAATCTATGGGTCACTTTTTCTATTTCCAAATGAGTTTTCAAAACATCAAGTAGAAAGCCATAAATTGTTCCCACACTGGGAGGTGGTTAGGTCAAAACAGATTTTTCTGATATCTGGAAATACATATCATTTCCTCCCAAATTCAAAACCCACATGATTTTCCAGCGTTGAGGAAGCAGTGACGTGTTGATATGGCAGTAGACTTCAGAGAGGGCTCAATTCAGTGATATGATCACAAAGGAAACAGTGAGAGGTGTCAGAGGTAACAAATAAAGAGAGGATGCCTCTCTCTACATGATGCTCATCAGAGCTGCATGGAGAAGCCACCCACGGACCCTGTTCTACCCTCTGGGACATCATAGCACGTAAGAAACAGATCCAGTGAAAAATGCAGCAGCCGTTTTGAAATTCTTTTCTCTGGCCCATGCATCTGGGTGTTTGCAGATTCCAGGAAATGGGCTATTTTCCTGTCTGAACATGAGTTGAAATTAAAGTAAGCCAAACCCTCCTAGCTAAATGACATCTTTTTAAAAAAATTACAGAAGCAGAGTCCCACTATGTTAGGCAGGTTGGTCTCCAACACCTGAACTCAAGTGATCCTCCCACCTCAGCCTCCCAAAGTGCTGGGACTACAAGAACGAGTCACTGCACTGGCTCTAAATGACATCCTTTTGTCCCTCTTCTCTCAGCAAGGCAGCCCCATGTTGCAGATCTGAGGTGACTGCCTCTATTCAGGCAGCAACAGAAGGCCATCCAAATTTTCTCTACCTGTGCATTTGCTGTGTGCACTCTTAGGGCTGAGGGCAGGACAGAAAACCTACCCGAATCCCAGGAAGTTGCCTCCAGTTGAGGTTGCCTAAGGGGACTTCTTCTGAAGTTAACTTTCAAGGATGGCTAAGAAGGCCTTGAAAAGTAATTAGTCAATTTGTATCCATCTCAAAGCTGAAATAAACATCCTACTGGTCCATCTAAGAATGAGTTTCCCTTATTTGGTCTGGCTGTTGCTGGTCCTCTCCACTACATTATGTCCTCAAATTCCTAAGTCGAATCCCTAAAGTGGGGACTTTGGGAGGTGATTAGGGCATGAGAGTGGCACTTCCACGATGAGATTAATGTCCTTAGAAGAAAAAGATTAGTGTCCTTAGTGTCCTTGGAAGAAACAGAAAGCTCTCTCTCTCTCTCTCTCTCTCTCCTCTCTGACACGTGAGGACACAATAAGAAGGCAGCTGTGTGCAAACCAGGAAGAGAGCCCTCACCAGATGGTGCCATGCTGACATCTGATCTTGGACTTCCCAGCCCCGAGAGCTGTGAGAAATGTTTGTTGTTTGAGCCATGCAGTCTATGGTATTTTTGTTACAGCAGTCTGAGCTGACTGAGACACTTCCATCAGAATCACAGTCTTAGACTAGACAGTGCCCAGGGTTGGTGTCTGGAGTTGCCCCTGGTACTTAACATTGTGGAATAACACTGTGTTTATTTCAACTGGGCCTCCTTTTGGTTTCTTTTACCTCTGACAGCTGCTCAAACCCGGACACCTCAGGCATTCCCAATAGCTGGTCCCATGCTTGCTGCTTTTCCTTACCGTTACGCATTTCTTTGCTGAAACTATCTAGTCTCTTGGAGAGACCATCACCATCTCTGGGCATCTGTGGTTCTCATCTGTCCAGCATGCCATCCTCCTCATCATGGAAACAAATCCTCTCTTCTCTGTATGAACCTCAACCCATGGGGACCAGGGTGATCCTTTCAAGTGGGCATGTGATGCAGACCAGCCCAATCACCAACTATAGGCCACCATACCTGGGATGGGTTCAGATAGGCATGTGCCTCAAACCAAACCAGAGATTTTCCGAAGACATCTCTAATGGAACTTTCAAGGAAAACTCTCTTTTTCCAGAGGTGAAAATCTGCTGCTGTCTGCTGTCTGTCACACTGGAGTAAGCCTATCTACAGTATAGAATGGAGGGCAGAGTCCCACTGCTTAAACTTCTGAGTACGGCCTTATCTAAAGCCAGAGGCAACTCTGAACTTCTCAGTCATAGGTGCTAATAAATTTCTGCTTCTTTCGTTCTGTGCTCCAGCTAGGTGAAATGGGTTTTCTGTCACTTGCAACCAAGAGGGTCTTGATAAGTCAAGGTCCTACTCTTGATCTTTTTCACACCTACCCTCATCCCTTGCCTTCCTCTCTTGGTGAAGATGGAAAGTAGAGTAGGATAGAATAGTGACATAATCCCCTGTGCCACCAAAGAGCCACGTGACCACAGAGGATCTTGAAGCTCAATGATCTTAGGCTCCAAACACAAGCTATGCTCACAAATTAAACTTTCCAAACTGAAAAAAAAATAATAGATTTGAAGTTTTCTTCCCCTTGGTGTTAAGAGAAATGTTTTTCTTCAGGGGTGACCACCCATGGCACAAAAGCGGCATGTCAATAAATGAAAATGGAGGGCACAGATGTGCACTGGGATGAGAAAGACTGTAATCATCATTATTACTCAAAGGGGAACACTCACTCCCCTCCTCTGGACAGCTGTCTACCCACTAGTGGCCTTTCTCAGTGCTTCCTCCACAGTTTCAGGCAGGCTGTGATAGAAACCCTTTCTCCTGGCACATCTGTGAAGTGTGCAGGTTTGTGCAGTAGCTGTGTCTCAGAGTACCCCCTGTTTATTTAATACAATATTTACGTATTTTAAAACTGTGACATGTCATATATTATGTAATAAGTGACCTTGCTGTTTTATAGCATTCGTTTAAAATGTATTTATTTATTTTAGGTTCAGGGCCCATGTGTAGGTATGTTACATGGGTGTACTGTGTGATGCTGAGCTTTAGGCTTCTTGTGAACTCGTCACCCAGGTAGTGAATGCTGCATCCAACAGGGGGGTTGCCAACCCTCACACCCCTCGCTCCCTCCTTTTGTAGTCCCCAGTGTCTATTATTTCCAGTTTTATGTCTATGCGAGTGTACCCACTGTTTAGCTCCCACTTATAAATGAGAATATGCAGCATTTGGCTTTCTGTTTCTCAGTTAGTTCACTTAGGACAATGGTCTCCAGCTCTATCCATGTTGCTGCAAAGGACCTGATTTCATTCCTTTTCATGGCTGCATAGTATTCCATGGCATATATAACATATTTTCTGTATCCAACCCACCACTGATGGACACTTAGGTTGATTCCTTGTATTCATTCATTTTCATACCATTATGAAGAAATACCTAAGACTGCATTATTTATTTATTTATTTAGAGACAGAGTCTCACTCTGTTGCGCAGGCTAGAGACTGGAGTGCAGTGGCACATCTTGGCTCACTTTTTTTTTTTGAGATGAAGTCTCACTCTTGTCACCCAGGCTGGAGAGCAATGGCGCCATCTTAGCTGACTGCAACTTCCACCTCCCAGGTTCAAGCGATTCTCCTGCCTCAGCCTCCAGAGTAGCTGGGATTATAGGCACCAGCCACCATGCCCAGCTAATTTTTATATTTTTAGTAGAGACGGGGTTTCACTGTGTTGGTCAGGCTGGCCTCAAACTCCTGACCTCAAATGATCCACCCGCCTCGGCCTCCCAAAGTGCTGGAATTACAGGCATAAGCCACTGTGCCTGACAGATGGGGTAATTTATAAAGGAAAGAGATTTAAAGGACTCAGAGTTCCACATGGCTGGGAGATCTCACAATCATGGAAGAAGGCATCCCAGCGCTTCAGGAGGCCTGGAAAGAAGGGTTGCTTGAGGCCAGGACTTCGAGATCATCCGGGGCAACATAGCAAGATCATGCCTCTACAAAAAGAATTTAAAGTTGGCCAGGTATGGTGGCACATGCCTGTAACCCCAGCTACTCAGGAGGCTGAGGCAGGAGGATCCCTTGTGCACAGGAGGTCAAGGCTGCAGTGAACTATGATCATACCACTGCACTCCAGCCTGGGCCACAGAGACACCCTATCTCTAAAAACATCCATATAAATATATAAAATAAAAAGCAGAATGTCCCTCAAAATTAGTGGTGTGCTGACACCAGCTCCCCCAGAGCCTACTGTTAAATACTCAGGACCTTTGCAGACTAGCTGCCAAATGCTGCTAACTTGAAATCCACCAGAGTAGAAATATTTACAGCAGGGAAATGGGCAAAAGGCACAAATGAAGGTTCCCTAAATCCACCACTAAATACATGCCCTCACCACATCCAGAGAGCTGGTTTATCAGCATAGTACTGCTTGAAATGCACAAGAATATTCTTTGGCATGGCATGTGCTATGCTTAGATGCCAGCCATTTTTCTGTGGGTGCACATCTCTTAAATGAGTTTCTGAAATTAAAACAGGTCAGAGGGAAACCTATGATTCACATTCTCTTTCTGTGTGTCTGTCATTCTCTCTCTCTCTCTCTCTCTCACACACACACACACACTACCTACACACACACACACACACACACACACACACACACACACACTATCTCTTAGAGAAAAATTTTTGGAAATGCCAGGACTGTATTTGACCAACAGTAACAATCAAACTTTTCATGGCTGATCAAAAGAATGCTTAGCCATAGCTCTTGATCTCACTCCCTTTTTCTATGTTCTTAAAAGAAACAACTGTTGGCTCTAAAGTATAAATGAGAATTATACTCCAAAAAATTTGGTTTCATACAAACTCTGCGCATAACCTTGTGACGTCTACAGGACAGAAACTGGAGACCACAAACAGGAATATCTCATTGTCTACCTTCATTCAACTCCTTGCTGACTTTGCTAACAGAGAAAAGGGAGATAGCAAGAACAACTGAAATCTCCAGACAGCCAAAAAACTACATTTTAGCCAAACTTTCACAATAGCTAGAACCAGAGAGAAAATCATCTCGCCGACATTTCATTATCTTCCATTTCTCCTGTCGGAACCAACTGGGAATGGCATTGAGCAGTGAAAAAAATAGTTCAAGAGGAAAAAGGAGTAATCCACAAACCATATAAACAACTCTTTTTATGTGCAAGAGTTGACAGCATTTGAAATTGGAGCAAGGTCTACAATAAAATTTCGGAGGACTGCTATCCAGGAAATGAGGTGAGTGATGATTACAAGAGGCCGCCTTCGCCTAAAGAGAGTTTTATATTAAAAATCAGAAAAGAGCATGCAGCTTCTTCTCCAAGCAGTTCTTATGTCATTATCATGGAATTATACGCCTATAAAATTGTTTAAGAATAATAAGGTGAATGAAAAACAGTCTCGTCAACCTTCACTGCTATTAACAGGAGTGATTTTACTTCCGTCCTGATGTTTTAGCCGGCAGTAACTCAAAAGCAATAAAAATGATCATGCTCTCTTCTTTCTTCTCTGAATTGCACATTTCAACTTTCAAGGCTCTTCTTTGCCCTCTGGTAGGGTGAAAAGGCAGGCATGATTATCTCTATTTCTTCTACAGAAGAGGAGAGACAGGCATAGACCTTCAGTGATGTGGGGATGGGACAAGACCAGTAAGTGTCAAAGAAGAAATTTCATCTCAGGCCACCTCACGCCACATTGGTCTTTGTCTGCCCTGCTACTGTGCCAGCCTCTCAGCAAATGGCACTCAGGCCCTAGGCTGCCAAGCCTCACAGGTTGGCACACAAAGTGAATCTAAACATAGGGAGTCCTGCTGTCAATTGCATGAAGCGCAGGCTGAAGGCTTGCGGGAGAAAGAGCTTTATGGGAGAGTTAACTAGGCTGACTTTCCCCCAAACCATTCTGCCCTTCCATGTACAAAAGCCTGCATGACATCTGCACACCTACTAGAATGGCTTAAAAAAAATACCCGACAATACCAAGTGTCAGCAAGGATGTGGAGCAACCTGAACTCTGTCTGATATGGAGCCTGTGAGAACGCAAAATGGTACAGCCACTTTGGAAAACAGGCTGGTGTTTTTTTACAGTGAAACATACACTCATCATATGATACCTGGGAATCCCATTCTCAGCTATCTGCCCAAGGTAAATGAAAACATATGTTTACATTACTGTATATGAATGTTCAATAGAAGATTTATTCGTGATTCCCCTAAACTGGAAACAACCCAAATGTCCATCCATATTTTGGAAATTACTTAACAGTAAAAAGGAAATAAACTCCCGATACACGCAATAGCATGTGTCAAAAATCATTTAAGTGAAAGAAGCCAGCCCCCAAAGCCTGCATACTGCATGATTCCATTTCCAGCATATGACAGCCTTGAGAAGCAAAACCGTAGAAATAGGGAACAACTTGTCACAGTGGTTCATGCCTGTAATCCCAACACTTTGGGAGGCTGAGGCAGGAGGATTTCTTGAGCCCAAGAGTTTGAGATCTCCTTGGCCAATATAGGGAGACTCTATTTCTACAAAAATTAAAAGATCAGCAGGGCATGGTGGTGCCCATCTGTGCTCCTGGTTACTGGAGAGGCTAAGGTGGGAGGATCACTTGAGCCTGTGAAGTCGAGGATGCAGTGAACTGTGATCATGTCACTGCACTCCAGCCCAGGAAACAGAGTGAGATCCTGTCCCCACCACCAAAAAAAAAAAAAACAAGAAGAATTGGGGAACAAATTGGTAATCCTTCAGGATGAGCTGGAGACCGACTACAAAACGGGATTATTCTGCATCTTAACTCTGGTGGTAAATGCACAGCTATATATCCATTGCCAAAGCTCCTCAAACTGTACACCCAAAAAGGGTGAATTTTATCGCCTGTAAATTATCCTTCAATAAATCTTAAAGAAAAATTTGAATGTGTGCCAGGGATTTTTTAAATTCATTCCTGTGAGATCAGATTCTTTCAAAAACAGCTCCTAGGCCTGTTAGCCAAGGCTGTTTCCTGAGGTTATCTGAGCAAACCGAGACGGATGAACAGCCCCAGGGAGCCACTTGGCCACTGGTCAGTGTCACCCCTTTGGGAGCTCTTCTACTTCTCTGAGCATCAGGAAAATGCTAGACTGTGCCCCATGTATCCTAAAGCATGATCATGTCTTGCATTAGAAGACGTGTGACAGGGATCTGGAATTGGGGTGTACAGATGTGGCCCTAACTATGGGCTATTGTAAAGAAAATGTGCAGCACCCAAAAACAGGAAGTACTGAAAGGAAATGAACTGACACCAGATCGTGATTCTCAGCTGTTCTAACACATTTGGAATGAGCAAGTCTTTAAATGCGTTTGTCAGCTTGCTTTAGAAATGAAATCTGGCATTATTAACACTATCCCATATGAAACAATTATATAAGTATAAATGGAGGATGTGTTTAAAGGGTCATGATGAAATCCCTGGAAAACGCTTTCCCAGTCTTTTTCTTTCTTTCTTCCTTTTTTTTTTTTATCTGACTAAATAAGGTCAGATAAGATGAGGACAAAACTAAGTCAGCAGGCAGAATTTAAATTACTTAAATTACTTTTCTTTCTTTTTTTTTTTCCTACAGCTGAACTTCAGACTGTGGGAGGGAAATGAACAGCTTAAACCAAAGCTAAGCTCTTCTGTTCTGTATCAAATGGCAATTACTCTTCAACTGGTTTTTTTTTTCTATCCGTCCACTCAGCAAACATCCACCACCTCAAACAAATTTGCTGAAAGAGGCAGAAGAGCCTGGGGGTTTGGGATGCATTTTATAAAAGGAGAATCACTGAAGCCAAGTGATGCGTATATTAAGTCCATTCTATTATTCTCCCTACCTTATATATGTTTAGAAAATTCTATAATAAAAAATTGAGAGAGAGAGGCATACAAGGGGGGAGAGTGAGAAAAGCCCAGGGACTAGAAGGTCTGAGTGCAGATCACTGTTCTTCCACATTTGCGCACCCCTAACAGGCTTCTTAACCTCTCTGCGTTTTACTGTCTTCTCTGTAAAAATAGGGCTAATAACAGTAACTACTCACAAGGTTGTTGGGGGGAATTAAATGGGTTTAAAGCACATTTATTAAATGTGCAGGGCAGCAAGTATATGGGTTTATAAATGCCTACTATGTGCCAGACAGAGAGAGATGTCACACATACTCACGAAAATATTTCCTAAAGCCTGTAAATCAGCACAAAGTGTTTTAGAGAGTGTATGAATCTCTCTTCCTAAGTCTATCCCCTGCTTTGTGTTCTTATTAGGTTTTATAACAAATGTATCTGTGGGGGATGCAGGCAAGGGCTTCATCCGTCTTCTATCACCTCCCCCAGCCATGCTCTCAGCAATCCCTTCTCAGCCGGATGACAATGCCTCACCCCTCCACTCCCTTTCAGTTATAAGTGCAAAATCAGGAAACTACAACTCAATTCTAGGACCTTCTAGTCCCTGGGGTTTTCTCACTCTCCCCCCTTGTGTGGCACAGCCTCCTGCAAACCATTCACGTCCGGTTTTCAGCCTTCTCCCTCTCCCCAGCTTAGGCTCCACGTGTGGGTCAAGGACCTCTGCAGAGAGATGGGCAGTATAGCATGGTCCTCAATGCTTCCTCCAGCCCCCACTCCTACTGGCTCCTTCAAGACCAAGGCAGATGAGAGAAGAGGGGAGAAGACAGAGCAAGGAAAGCAAAGGCTTTTTTTTTTTTTTTTAACAGACATGGTCTTGTTCTGTTGCCCAAGCTGGAGTGCAGTGGTACAATCATACCTCACAGCAGCCTCGAACTCCTGGGCTCAAGTGATCCTCCCACCTAAGCCTCCTAAGTAGCTGAGACTACAGGTATGCACCATCATGCCCAGCTAATTATTATTATAATTATTTTGTAGAGCTAGTCTCACTATATTGCCCAGGGTGGTTTCAAACTTCTGGGCTCAAGTGAGCCTACCACCTTGGCTTCATAAGTACTAGTATTACAGGCATGAGCCATGATGCCTGGCCACACTTGGCTGGTGTTTTCCTTTGTTACCTCTTGGCAGTGACTAAAGATGGGCTCTCTGAAAGGGCCCAACTGAGGGTTCTCCCAGGCCCTGTTGTGAGCCTTTCCAAGCTACAGGAGTCCCTCATAAGAGCAGTGAGCTCTACAGATAGCCTCTAGGGACATTTTTTTCTTTTTTGAGATGGAGTTTCACTCAGTTTCCCAGGCTGGAGTGCAGCGGCACGATCCTGGCTCACTGCGACCTCTACCTCCCGGTTCAAGCAATTCTCCTGCCTCAGCCTCCTGAGTAACTGGAATTACAGGTGCGTACCACCACGCCCAGCCAATTTTTGTATTTCTAGTACAGACAGGATTTCACCACGTTGGTCAGGCTGGTCTTGACCAGCCTTGGCCTTGACCTCCCAAAGTGCTGCGATTACAGGCGTGAGTCACTGCGCCCAGCCTAGAGACTTTTACTGAACCTGCCCTTGGCAGCCTCAGTGCCAGATCCCCTCTGCAGCCAGCCTAATTCCTCCCTGCCCCTGCCTCCACAAGGCCTCAAGTCTCACACCTGCTGGTCATGCTGGAGGAAGCCATGTAGGCCGCTCTATTGCTGCCCACCCTTCCTGCCTACTGAACTCCTGTCTTCAGAATTCCCCAAGCAGGAGGCAGGCACCACCCCAACCTTCACTGAGGTTCCCCAAATCCACAGAAGTCATGTCGATTTCTTCCCTATTTCAGGTGATCTCAAGAACGCACTCATCAAACCCTGCTCTCGCCTGTGAAGATGGACCTGTAAGTGCTACAGCTCAGCCAGCACCCGGCAGTGAGGGAGAGGCCAGCCTCCTCTGGCAGGCAGCCCAATCTTTTCATTTTTTTGAAATGGAGTCTTGTTCTGTCTCCCAGGCTGGAGGGCAATGGCACGATCTTGGCTTACTACAACCTCTGTCTCCCAAGTTCAAGCAATTGTCCTGTCTCAGCCTCCCAACAAGCTGGGATTACAGGTATGTGACACCATACCTGGCTAATTTTTGTATTTTTAGTAGAGATGGGGTTTCACCATGTTGGCCAGGGTAGATGGGTCTCATTCTGTTGCCCAGGCTGGAGTGAAGTGGCGCCATCATGGCTCACTGCAACACCCACCTCCCAGGCTCAAGCCACCCTCCCACCTCAGCCTCCACAGTGGGTGGGACTATAGGAGTGTGCCACGACACCCAGCTAAAATTTTTCTATTTTTTGTAGACACGGGGTTTCATTGACCATGTTGCCCAGGCTGTTCTCAAGCTCCTGAGCTCAAGCAATCCACCCACCTCAACCTCCCAGTGTGCCAGGATTATAGGCAGGAGCCGCCATGCCTAGCCAGCACCCCAATCTCTTTATGTGGTTTGCTTAACCTCCCCATTTGACCTGGGGAGGGGTCGCTCCTGTTGGAATAGATAAACACCCATATCCCCTGCAACCTTCTCCTCCAGGAACTCATCTTTTCCTTGGAGAGGAGAAGTGCCATTCAGGCTGCAGGACCAGTCTTACAAATCCCTTGCTGGGTCTTCCGTGGTGGCATCCAGCATCCCTCTGAAAAATGGCAAACACTCCCCTATTGCTCTCAGCTTTGGGACAGAAACCAGAATTCTCAAGCAAAAGGAACAATCTCCTTCAACATCCCAAGTCCTATTTTTAAGTAAAGAAACCTGCTGTTCTCCACATGGAAACAAGTAGGGGAACAACACACATTGGGGTCTGTAGGGGGCGGGTGTGCACAGGGGAAGGGAGAGCATCAGGGATAATAGCTAATGCACGCTGGGGTTAACACCTAGGTGATGGGTGGACAGGTGCAGCAAACCAACACGGCACACGATTACCTATGTAACAAACCTGCACATCCTGCACATGTGCCCCAGAACTTAACAAAATAAAATAAGAAACCTGCTGTTCTTCATGGCTTTAAGGAATAAGGAGGATAAAGGGAAATAAAAGAGCCAGCGCATACAGGGGACAATGCAGGTTCACCATTCATCAGCAAATGAGCGCAACAGATATTTACCGAAATGGATGAGAAAAAGGTCTCAAAGGAGAGCGCATTTCTGAAAATACGCAGGCAAGAAGGCTTGAAAATTAGTATCTGCTATTTCTAGCTGAATCCTCCCTCCTTGATGAATTATTTCAAAGTCGTTTCTACCTATTAGATTTATTTACATCCATCCTAAGGCCACATACCCTTCTGGAAGAAAAAAAAAACCTAGAAAATCTCTTATCAGGGAATATCAAGGTTACCCACTCAGCCCCAAGGCTCATTCTAGGAAGGCATGGAGCCTGAGAAGGGTGTCCTGGCAAGAGCCAGTTGCACAGTTCTCAAAGGACACCTAAATCTTTATATACCCATGAGGAGCTCGACAGAACCGGAGCGTGGCATGGACAGGCACCTTGCATGGTGCTCCAGAAACTTGCAGCCTAGCCAATGGAGTGAGGCAAGTCACTGTGAAGCACAGGAGTGCAGCACCTGCTAACTAGAAAGCACGCTGCTTCAGGGATAGGCTTTCGCATGTCAGGGAAGGATCCTGAAATTGCTGCAAAGAACGAGAAGTGACTCAGGCAAGTGGGAACTGGAGGCTTTGCACACCTTCTCCTGATTAATGACACTGTTAAAAAAATGACAATACTTTAAACCTCAGAGTCAGTCTTGATGCCTCCTGGGTCTTCAACCTCCTCTACTAAATTCTCACCAATTTTTTTCCCTCTTAATTCAAGCCGCCATCTCCTCTCCACCTCCAATGACACCATTTGGGACCAGGCTCTCCTCTTCCCTCACACAGCCTGGCAGAGAAGCAGAGCTGGCCTTCCACGTGGCATTTACATCCCCTTGCAGAGCTGAACTGTTCAATTCCCCTACAATATGCTCAATCATGGATCCCTAAAGTGTCCCCATCCTAACCTCCAGAACCTGTGAATGTTACCTTATATGGCAAAAGAGGCTTTGCAGAGGTATGAGTCCAATCGCTAGAGACACTGCTATAAAGATTGAGTAATTTATGAAGAAAAAGGTTTAAATGACTCACAGTTCTGCAGGCTTAACAGAAAGCACGGCTGGGGAAGCCTCAGGAAACTTAAAAGTAGGGTGAAAGATGAAGGGGAAGCAAGTAGCACGCCTTACCATGGCAGAGCAGGAGAGAGACAGAGAAAGCAAAGTGGGATAGAGAAAGCTACTCTTTCAAACAACCAGATTTCATGAGGATTCCATCACGAGAACAGCAAGGGGGAAGTCCACTCCCATGATTCAGTCACCTAACACCAGGCCCCTCCTCCAATATATGGGGGTTACAATTTGAGGTGAGATTTGGGTGGGGACACAGACCTAAACCATATGGGCAGATGTGAGTAAATTAAGGCTCGTGAGATGGGGGGACTATGCTGGATTATCTGGGTGGACCTGATGGTACCACAAGAGTCCGTACAAGAGGTACACGGGAGGATCAAAGTAACAAAGTCCATGCAGCCACAGATGCAGGGGCTGCAGTGATGCAGCCACAGACTTAGAGACTGGAATGATGCAGCCACAAGCCAAGGAATGCTGGCAGCCTCTAGAAGCTGGGAGAAGTGAGCAATGAATTAAATTCTCCCTTGGAGCTTCCTGAAGGAAGGCAGCCTGCAGGCACCTTGATTTTAGTCCTGTAAAACTCATTTCGGACTCGAATCTCAATAACTGTAAGAGAATAAATGTGTGGTGTTTTCTGCCACTGTGTTTGTAGCCATTTGTTACAGCAGCAACATGAAACTAATACATCCTGTTCCTTAAAAGACTAATACTGAACAGACAGAAGTAGCACCAACCTACCCCTCCCTTCTCAGCTCCCACCATGCTTCTACCCATGGACCTCACACATCAGCCACACTCATCTTCTGGACTCTTCCCCTAGAGAGGCTGGGTTGTTTTCAACCCTTGTGCCTTTGCACATGCCACTGCCTCAGAAGAGAACACTCTGGGCCTCCCCTCTCTGCCAGGAAAATCTCTGCTAATCAGTCCCACAGCAGCTCTGATGCCACCACCTCTGTCAAACCTTCCTTGCCTTCCTGTGCAAAATTAGCCTCGGTACACTCTATCATTACGTGGCGTCCACATAAAGATCTTCTTTACAATTTCTCACATTAAAAAATATTGATACCTAATATTTTATATATGTGTGGGGTATGTGTGGTGTTTTGTTACATGCATCAAATGTGTAATAATCAAGTCAGGGTTTTGGGGGTGTCCATCACCTCAAGTGTTTATCATTTCTATGAATTAGGAACATTTCAAGTCCTCTTCTAGCTATTTGGAAATCTACAATACACTGTTGTTAACTATAGTCACCATACTCTGCTATCAAATATTGGAATGTATTCTATTCTTTCTGTCTAACTGTATTTTTGTACCCATTAGTCAACCTCTCTGCAACCCCTACCCCTGCCACTCACCCTTCCCAGCCTCTGGTATCTATCATTCCACTCTCTTCCCCGAGGAGGTCAACTTTTTTAATTTCCACATATAAGTGAGAACATTCAATATGTGCCTTTCTGTGCCTGGCTTATTTCAGTTAACATAATGACCTCCAGCTCCATCTGTGTCCCTGTAAATGACACAACTTCATTCTTTTTTAGGACCAAATAGTATTCTGCTGTGCATACATACCACATTTTCTCTCTCCATGCATCTGTTGCTGGACACAACGTGATTGTATATCTTTGCTATTGTGAACACTGCTGCAATAAACAGGGGTGCAGGTAACCCTCTGACATACTTGATTTCCTTTCCTTTGCATATTCTCAGCACTGGGATTGTGGAGGGTATGGAAGTTCTAGAATGTATTACATTTTTACAGTAGTTTTAATAATGTGACAGTGTTCACCCCCTCAGTTACATCCCAGGTAACCCCAAGGATGTACCTGCCTATATAACACCAGAACCAACAAGAACCCAACCAATACAGGGGGAATGAACCCAAGACTAGATAAAGGGTTATGTCTTTCTGCTGTCAAACAAAGAGGGCCTATGAGAAGGAAAGCATGTATTGCTCGCTCAGTCTCTGGAGGGCAGGTCCAAGAGGAATAAAGGCACATTTGAAGCATCAGCCACCGCTGCAGGCTAACCCTCATGCGCTCCCATCCCTCTCCTAGTCAAAATGTTCACAAAGCTAGGAGCGCCTGCTGAGAGCTGCCCCCAGGCTTGCAATTGTGAGAGCAGGTGCTCTCACACAACAGTTCCCAGGACCAGCAGCATCACCTGGGAAGATGCTAGCAAACTGAAATTCAAAAGCCCCGCTTGCTCTCATGCATGGAAACATCAGATTGCTGAGGTTTTAACAAGACCTCCAGGTGTTTGCAAGCCCACTGAAGTTTGCAAACCTCTCTTTCAGAGGCAAGGAAAACACAAGGAGGCTCTGAAGGTAAATCCCTGCAAGTGGCAGACAGTTCTCTTCCCTGCCTTTGTGTGCTAGGGTTGCCATAACAAAATTGCACAGACTGGGTGGCTGAAACAACAGACATTCACTGTCTCCTCATTCTGGAGGCTAGAAGTACGAAATCAGAGTGCTGCAGGCTTGGTTCTTTCTGCAGGCCTCTCTTCTTGATGTGCAGATGGCCCATCTTCTTCCTGTGCAACCTCGTGTGGTTGTCCCTCTCCGTGCACACGTGTCTGTGTCCTAATTTCCTCTTCTTATAAAGACACCAGGAGGCTGGGCGCAGTGGCTCACGCCTGTAATCTCAATACTTTGGGAGACTGAGGTGGGCAAATTCCTTGAGCTAAGGAATTCGAGACCAGCCTGGCAAACATGGTGAAACCCTGTCTCTACTAAAAATACAAAAGTTAACCAGGCGTGCTGGCTTGTGCCTATGGTCCCAGCTACTTGGGGGGCTCAGGTGGGAGGATCCCTTGAGCCCAGGACTGCACTCCAGCCTGGGTGACAGAGCAAGACCCTGTCTAAAAAAAAAAAAACAAAAGTAGGGCTGGGCACTGCAATTCCAGCACTTTGGGAGGCAGGTGGATCCAAAGGGCAGAAGCTCGAAACCAGCCTGACCAACATAGTGAAATCCAGTCTCTACTAAAAATACAAAAATCAGTCAGGGATGGTGGCACGTGCCTGTAGTCCCAGCCACTCAGGAGGCTGAGGCAGGAGAATCGCTTAAACTCAGGAAGTGAAGGTTGTGATGAGCCGAGATCATACCACTGCACTCCAGCCTGGGCAAGAGAGTGAGACTGAGTCTCAAAAAAAAAAGTTAAAAAACGACACTGGTCAGTTATCTTGGATTAAGGCCAATTCTAAAGACCTCATTGTAGTTTAATTACTCCTTTAAAGATCTTTTCTACAAACACAGTGTCATTCTGAGGTTCTGGGGATTAGGACTTTAACACAGGAATTTGGGGGAAATGCAATACATCCCATAATAGCTCCCAAGAATTAAAATCATGCCATGGGAACAGCTCCAATTTGCCTGCCAATGGCAAGCAACATGTACATAAGAAACAGGTTGGGCATAGTGGCTTACACCTGCAATCTCAGCACTTTGGGAGGCTGAGTCAGGAGGACTGCTTGAGGCCAGGACTTTGAGACCAGTCTGGACAACACAATGAGACTTTACCTTTACAAGAAAAGAAAAATTAAAAATTAGCCAGGCATAATGGCACATGTCCCAGCTACTCAGGAGGCTGAGGTGGGAGGATCACTTGGGCCCAGGAGTTTGAAGCTGCAGTGAGCTATGATCGCACCTTTGCATTCCAACCTGGGTGACAGAGCAAGGTCACTACAAAAACATAAAAATAAAAATCAATTTAAATGTAAAAGAAGAAACCAACAGAGCAATTCATCCTCACATTCTTCTTCACCATCACCATCATCACGCATCAAAAGCAGAGCTTCCCAGGTGTAATCGGGGTGCCCAAGTTGTAGACCCCTCAGTGCTCCGGGCTCCCAGGAACAGGGCCCAAGCTCGTCACCTCCAGCAGCTGTCTCGTTTTACTCCACTATGCTGTAGAAACACCATCATTTTCCATGGAGGCAGCGATGTGAAAAGGGTGAGATAATAATAGCAACTACCACCTCCGATTCCTAAGGGGAATAAATGAAGTACACGTGGAAAAAGCGGAGACACACCTGGCACAGAGGCCACACCTCCACGGAAGAATGCCCAACTAGTGTTTCTCACAGTCATCCGGATCACCAGCACGGTCACGACCAAGGGCACCAGGGCGAGCCCCCGACAGGCACCACCTCAAAAATTCAAGGCACAGGAAACCAACTGTCCAGTGACTCTATTTCACAGAGGAAGGCGCTTCCTCCTCTTGGTTGGTGACCCCACCAAATCATTTGCAGTGTCTCTTCCAGTTCGGAGATGCTATACATCACTTGACACTCCTATAATTCTGCTATTCTCCCTGACTCCCAGGAGAGGCCAGGATCTGTGAAGACATCAGAAGTTGAGTGCTCGGCTGACTGAAACACACAGACCATTGACTTAATTATTCCACTGTGTGAGATCCATTTGCCAAGGGAAATTGGGGAAAGTATTTTTGCTCTGGTGGCTCTGTGCAGTCCTCAAGTACCCGGCTGGCAAGTGGAAAAACTGAACGTGCCTTTGCTTAATCCCTGAAAGCTATGAAAGGGAACAGGGGCCAATGGGTCCTGCCAGGGGTAATGCCGGATGGGTCTCAAGCAGCGACTCTCAGACATGACTGCACATTGGAACCATCCTGGCAGCTCTGAAGACCTCTGGTGACTGACCCCACCCACATTTTGTGATCTAACCAATCGGAGTGCAGCCTGAGCACTGGGACTTCTCCAGCTGTCCCAGGGGCTTCCAAAGTCCAGAGACAGGGAAGACCTGCTCTGCGAAGTCAGCTGCCACTCAAGAAGATAACCCGGTGTAATAACCAATAAGAGCTCATCTCTATATGTTGAGATTTAACAACTGGGTTTATAATTCTTTTGGAATCAAACAAGTTTATCGATGATAAAGAGGCCAGGCGCAGTGGTTCTTGCCTATAACCCCAGCACTTTGGGAGGCCGAGGCAAAAGACTCGCTTCAGCCCAGAAGTTCGAAGCCAGCCTGGACAATATAGTGAGACTTTCATCTCTACAAATTAAAATAAAAATTATCAGGATGTTGTGGCATGCACCTGTGGTCCCAGCTACTTGGGAGGCTGAGGCAGGAGGGTCACTTGAGCCCAGGAGTTGGAGGCTGCAATCATACCACTGTACTCTAGCCTTGGTGACAGAGCAAGACCCTGTCTTTAAATAAAAGAAAGAAAGAAAGAAAGAAAGAAAAGATTTAAAAAAAATCCTAATAGTGTCTCAAGGAGTAAAAATCCTGGGGAATAATAAGGTATTGCATAAATGACGGGGAGTAGAATATTTCTAGGATAATGAGTCCCCTAAAAGCAAATGCCTTGGCTAAAAATGCTTTCCCCAATTTCCCTTGGCAAATGGATCTCACACAGTGGAATAACTAAAGCAAAGGGCCATGTGTTTCAGTTAGCCTCACATTCAACTTCTGATGTCTTCACAGATGCTGGCCTCTCCTGGGAGTCAGGAAGAATGGCAGAATTATAAGAGTGTCAAGAGATGTATAGCATCTCCAAATGGGAAGAGACACTGAAAATCACTTGGTGGGGTCACCAATCAAGAGGAGGAAGCACCTTGTCAACGTCTGTGATGTCTCTGCCTCTTGTCCTGGGAGCCTTACTCTTTCTAGACAGCACATGGGATTTTCAGGTAGCACCAGCAGTTAGGGGAAAATCATCCTCAGTACAATTTCTACTGCAACTCCAGGACTGCCTCCAAAACCACACAGAACCAAACAATTCCTTTGTGTATATAAAATTCCTGCAAATATTTAATGACAGTGATCTCTCTCTCCATCCCTACCCAAGTCCTCCTTGTCATCCTTTCTACTCCCTTAATATGGTTTTTTTTCCCCATGAAACAGGACCAAGATCTGTTGGTTTCCATCTTCCATGTGCACTTCCATTGGTTCCTGTCCCCTCTCTTCATATGTGACACTGTCCACTAAGCACAAACTGTCCATGAGATCTGAGGTACAGGACAGGGACCAGTGCTTCGTTTCCAAGTGCCCCTACAACCCTAGGTCTGCCCCCTACTAACTCTATCATCTTGGGCAATTAGTATGACTGCTCTATGTCCTCACAATACTTCACTAGCCCTTACTGTATAAGACTCAAAAAAATTCTTAAACCATTTTTCCTGCCTTCACGTAGAATACAATTGATTTGAAAGACAAGGCATACATGCATAGAACAGGAAAGTGCAATTCCCATTCACACCTGCCTGGAACAACTTGCTTCTGCTGTTCCTTCTTTTTCCAACTCCCTCTTTTTTGAGACAGTCTCGCTCTGTCGCCAGGCTGGAATGCAGTGGCATGATCTCGGCTCATTACAACCTCCAACCTTCTGGTTCAAGTGATTCTCCTGCCTCACCCTCCTGATTAGCTGAGATTACAGGCACAACCCAGCACACCCAGCTAATTTTTGTATTTTTAGTAGAGACAGGGTTTCATCATGTTGACCAGGATGGTCTCATTCTCCTGACCTCGTGATCCACCCGCCTCGGCCTCCCAAAGTGCTGGGATTACAGACATGAGCTACCGTCCCTGGCCCCAACTCCCTCCTACTCAGAGATCCGCAGCTTTGATCCATGCCTTTGACATTTCTGGGTACAGAATTCTCAAGACATTCAGATTTAGTCACCCCTCTGAAGGTGAGAGCTTCCTGCTCCAGCTCTACCCGATGAACTCAAACTGGGTCTCCCCCTTCCAGCTGGTACTGTACGCCAGGCTTGGGGCCTAAGGTGATTGCAATATCATCATAAACATCTAGGAGGGGTCCCCTCTCCAGCCTTATCCCTCATAGACACATACCCTGTTCATTAGAAACACACTATGCGCCAACCTGTGGCCTTTCGACTCATGCTTTTGTATGTGTCTTTTCTGCCTCAAATGTCTCCCCCACTCCTTCACTTTACCTTCTGTGTAGCACACTCCTATGAATACATCAAAACACTGCATAAATCTCATCCTCTCTGTAAAGCTCGTCCCAAGCATTCAAGGCAGACGGTAATGCTTTTTTTCCAGCTTTCTGTGGTATACTCCTGACACCTCCCTTACTGTGTTTGTTTGCAGTTTTTCTATACCTGTGTTTCTTGGCAGACTGAAAACTTGGGGAGGGATACTTAATCTCATTCACTCTTAGATCCTCAGAGCCTAGCGTAGGGCTTAGGACACAAAAGGGGCTGTGTTTGTTGAATAGCACTGACTTGTAACCAGCATTATCAAGGCCTCGTGAAAAAAACTGCACTTGAGCTGAGCTTTACCAGGTTAATACAAAACCGTGGAAGACTTCGTGAAGCATGAAGAGCTCACTCTTGCCCATGAATCAGCACTGCACTTAGAGAATACTATGTGCAGTGAACAGATTCAGATCTCCTAGCTCCAGATCTTCTTTTTCAAATTCCAAGTGCTCCTAAATCTCACTGCAGGTTCCGTACAGGACAGACTGAGGCTTCTGACATCAACTCTTGGTTCGTTCTGCTGCAGATCTATCTCCAACGTCCCCACAGTAGCCTGCAAGGGACCCTGAAGAGACCACTGACTGCATACAGAGTTTTCTTCCTGAAGCTGAGGTTCAGTGTCAAACTAGAACCATAAATAATAGTGGAGAAGGATAGGGCAGAACTTTCCACAAACCACATCCAATCCATAGCTTTTACACAGTAAATTATATGGACATGCTATTTCTACTTTTCACTTTGACTTTTTCCCCTTTGATAAATGAGCAGTGGAGGGGAGTGCTGGCTGCGTTGGGAAAATACACTCATCTCTGGAGAAGAAAAATTCATTAGCTAATCCACCTACTTGGAGAATTTATTTCTAAGGCTGAACTTTCAGGAGGTTTTATAATGGATGTCCTGACTAATAGGAAGCATGAATCTGTTCCAGATGGTTAATTACTTTTTATCATTCCTTTTAATAATAGTTAAGAATAATAAGACAACTCGTGTGAAAAATGAAGATGCAGAATGAATTAAACTGAAGTGTCCTGCACCCATTTCTCAAAACATAACACACTGCAGTGGTGCAGACAGCCCTAAAATGCCAGGTTTTAAAACCAGTGAGGTTACAAATGCTGAGCTATATAAAAGAAATTAATTTCTATGTGAACCAAATAATGTCGCCAGAAGTAGTCACACAGAGGCCACTCGGCCACCCAGCAGGGATATTGCAGAAGGCATTTCTGCAGGGGGAAGGAGTGCAAGAGAGAGAGTGCTTTTAGAAAAATTCCCCCCTCCCCTGTTCAGAAATGTTCACTGGCTCTGCATGGGGAATCCATATCTCTCAGCAGAGGCCAGGATGATAGGACCTCTGCCGGCCTAGACAGTTTCATCTCCCACCTCTCTTATTCTCACTTGAATGGTCAGGAGTACCGAGCTATTGAGATACACAGTGTTGACAAAAACAGCGGCCCCATATTGGGTGCCAAGTTATTGTCACTGAAAAAAATCAAAATCTGTCAAATATTCAGAGAGATTTCTTCTGAGCCAAATGTGAGTGACCAGTGGCCTGTGACACAGCCCCAGGAGGTCCTGAGAACATGTGCCCAAGGTGGTCAGGCCAGAACTTGGTTTTGGTTTTTTGGGCTTTTTTTTTTTTTTTTTTCTGTGATGGAGTCTCACTCTGTTGCCCAGGCTGTGGGAGTGGTGCCAACTCTGCTCACCGCAACCTCTACCTCCCAGGCTCAAGCAATTCTCCTGTCTCAGCCTCCTGAGTAGCTAGGATTACTGACGTGCACCACCATATCTGGCTAATTTTTGTATTTTTTGTAGAGATGGGGTTTTACCATGTTGGCAGGGCTGATCTCAAACTCCTGACCTCAAGTGATCCACCCACCTTAGCCTCCCAAAGTGTTGGAATTTCAGGAATGAGCCACCACACCTAGCCCATAACTAGGTTTTATATATTGTCGGGAGACACTAGGCCTCAATCAATACATGCAAGCTGCACACTGGTTGCATCTGAAAAGGTGGGACAGCTGAAAGCAGAGGCTTCCAGGTCATAGGCAGACTCAGATTTTCTGACTGGCAATTGGTTGAAAGAGTTATTACCAATAGAAAGGAATGTCTGGGTTATGATAAGGAGTTGTGGAGACCAAGGTTTAAATGACGCAGATGAAGCCTCCAGGTAGCAGGTTTCACAGAGACTAGACTGCAAATGTCCCTTATCAGAATGCAAGTCTGTGCTATCAGCACCCTAGAGGGAGGGGGGTCTAATGAGGTTTGTCCAGCTCCCCCTCCTATCTTGGCATGAACTGGCTTTTCAGCTTAACCTGGGAATGCCTTTGGCCAAGAGGAGGGGCACATTCATATTTGGGGGAGCCTGAGAATTTTATTTTTGGTTTACAGCAGATGTATCTAACCTCTCGGCCAGCCACTGTGCCTTTACTCATGCTGTTCCCTCAACTGGAATGCCTTCCACAAGCCAGCTCCCCTGAAAAAGTCCCAGGAAGCCTGTAAGTTTCCCTTTAAGAGCTACTTTCCCTATGAACACACCACCACACACTCTCCAGAGGGGACACCGCCTCCCCTGAACCCACAACCATTTTCCAGGTTGCACATGAATCTTATGCAGGAAATTTGCACGTCCGTCCCAGTAAACTGCAGACTCCTTCAGGGCAGGCCGAACACAACAGACTTTTGTCTTGACTGGACTTAGCCTCCTGTATTGGTCCATTTTCACACCGCTGATAAAGACATACCAGAGACTGGGCAATTTACAAACGAAACAGGTGTAATGGATTCACAGTTTCACATGACTGGCAAAGCCTTACAATAATGGTGGAAGGTGAAAGGCGTGTCTCACATGGTGGCAGACAAGAGAAGAGAGCTTATGCAGGGATCCTCCTCTTTATACAACCATCAGATCCCATGACACTTATTCACTATCATGAGAACAGCACAAGAAAGATCCGTCCCCATGATTCAGTCACCTCCCACTGCGTCCCTCCCAAGACATGTGAGAATTGTGGGGGCTACAATTCAAGATGAGACTTGGGTGGGGACACAGCCATACCCTATCAGCTCCATTCCTAGCACAGGATCATTGAGTGTTTTGTTGAATGGGTGAGTGAAAGTAGATAGGAATCCACTGGGAAAATGCTCTAACTTGAACATCCTGTGAGTCTAGATTCTTCCCCACTCTCTGACATCGCCTCTCACAGCTGATGCTGGCAGTGAATGAAATCTTCTCTTGGCAGAAGGCCACTGATATACATGTTCTCTTTGGAAAGCTCCAGTTTTAAACTAGACTCAGAATCTTCTCCTCAGACAGACAACAAGATGTGATTCGGTGAAAGCCGCAGTAGCAGGCTGTGGCCAAGTCTCATTTCCCATTCCCATTTACAGCTTCCTGGGTGAATTGGAGCAAGCAACAAAGCCTGAGGGATTTCATGTCATCCTTTATATGCTCAAAAGCGGGGTACACGCTGTAAATCAAAAATAAAATCTTAAGCCCTCCAACTAATTGATGGACCAACTTCTTGGCCAAGGGCATTCCAAAGAAACCTGAAAAGCCTAGTTCAGACCATGATAGGAATGGGTGGTCAGATGTGCCTTCTTACATCCTCCTCCTTTTGGAAGACACAGGTGACCAGCATTAAAAGTAAAACAGAGTTCTGAAGATGGACAAAACATTCTTTGCAGCAGTAAGACACCAACATGATAGATGGGAGGCCCTGAAAGAAATCCAAGTATTTTACCCCAAAATATATTCCCTTGACGTATTTTGAAACGGCCCTGCAAAGCTGTCTCTTGTGGGGAAAATCTACATTCTGTAGAGAATCCCCTTCCCTTCCCTTCCCTTCCCTTCCCAGGTCTTTTTTCCTGATCCAGGAGAGAATTAACTAAAAGTCTGGCACCCTTTTATGTCTGATAAGAGCTCCGAAGCCTGCTGCCTGGAGGTTTCATCTGCAGTATAAAAACCTTGATCTCCACAAGCCCTTATCATAACCCAAACGCTCCTTTCTATTGATTCTAGGTCTTCAGATAATAATTTAACTCTTTCAACCAATTGCCAGTCGGAAAATCTTTGAATCTACCTCTGACCTGGAAACTCTCCCCAGCTTTGAGTGGTCCTGGCTTTCTGGACTGTACCAATGCACACCTTCTATGTATTGATTATGTCTCCCTGAAATATATAAAACCAAGTTGTAACCAGGATGCATGTTCTCAGGACCTCCTGGGACTGTGTCAAGGGTCATGGTCCTCCCATTTGACCCAGAACAAATCTCTTCAAATATCTTACAGAATTTGACTCTGTTCCTCAACAACTCAAACTGGGAAGTGCCAGAACAATTTACGGTACTGTGGAAAGGGTCACGGTCCTGTAACTAAAACCTTGGCCATGCTGGGTTTTAGAATCAGAATTCTGGGAGCTATAGAAGGGTATTATCTCACTGGTACCTATGTAAATCAAAGAAAATGACTGACTAGAGTCTCAGTCATTTTAGAGACGCATTTGGCCAAGGTTTAGGATGCACCCAGGAAAACATAACACAAAACCACAGGAAATGTCAGTGAGTCATGCTTTTTTCCAAAGAGAGTTTGGGGACGTCTAAATATAAAGAGAAAAGAGAGGCAGGAAGGAAGACAGGAAGGAAAAAAAAAGGGAAGGGTAGATGATATGGTTTGGCTGTGTCCCCACTCAAATCTCATCTTGAAGGGTGGCTCCCATGATTCCCACGTGTTGTGGAAGGGATGCAGTGGGAGAAAACTGAATCATGGGGGCAGGTTCCCCCATACGGTTCTCATGGTAGTGAATAAGTCTCATAAGAGCTGATGGTTTTACAAGGGTTTTCCCCTTCCACTTGTCTGCTGACAGGTAAGATGTACCTTTTACCTTCCGCCATGATTGTGAGGCCTCCCCAGCCACATGGAATTGTGAGTCCATTAAATCTCCTTTTCTTTGTAAGTTACCCAGTCTCAGGTATGTCTTTATCAGCAGCGTGAAAACAAACTAATACAGTAGATAAAAGAGTATGTGGTTGCATTCACTTGAGGCTTTGATCAGTGGACACTGAATCTGCATTTTACACGGGAAAGCAGAGGACAGAAGAATAGTCAATCTCGCAGTTGTCTTGCACGCAGTGGATCTGCATTTTTAATAAATACAGAGAATGCAGTCAGATATGCATATGGCTCAGGTGAGTGGAGGGATGATTTCAATTCTGTTCTTTGTCCTATACCCGTGAAGATAAACTGTTAATTTACATTGTGAGGGTGAAATTCAATAGAACTGCTTTAGGGTAAAAGATATGGAGCCTACAAAGAATTTCCTCTTGAATGAATAGCGAGGGAGGGATGTAGCCTTTTATCTTTGCAACTATGTATTTAGGAATAAAATAAAAAGCAGGTTTGCATGACTCAGTTTCCAGCTTGACTTTTTCCTTTGGAGAGTAAGTTTAGGGTCCTGAGGTTTTATTTTCCTTTCACACATACATGATCTAACACTCTCTAATGGGTCTGGATTAGCACCCCAACTTAGCATGTGAATATTCCTGCAGTGAAACGTGTGCAAAGTCACATCAAATGGAATAAATAAATGTCATAAATAGCCTTAGATCTCATTATAGTTCAGTTTTACCAGCTTCTTTTTGAGACAGAGTCTCATTCTGTCACTGAGACGGGAGCGCAATGGTACAATCTTGGCTCACTGCAGCCTCTGCCTCTCAGGTTCAAGCGATTCTCCTGCCTCAGCCTCCCGAATAGCTGGGATTACAGGCACGTTCCACCACACCAGCTAATTTTTGTATTTTCAGTTGGGGCAGGGTTTCACCATGTTGGCCAGGCTGGTCTCAAACTCCTGACCTCAGGTGATCCACCTGCCTCAGCTTCCCAAAGTGCTGGGATTACAGCCATGAGCCACTGCGCCTGCTGCACCTTTTTTTTTCCTTTTTTTTTTTTTTTTTGAGTTTCAGAATCACAAATAAAAGGTTGCAAGCCTATAATAAAACTTCTGTTATAGCAATGCTTACTGATCTGAAAACAAAAAAAGGATATTGGGTATAGCCACGAAAAACACATGTCTTGGTGATAACATCCTCCCTTGGGGGTGATGTCCCATGTGGGAAGGACAATTCATTTCCTGTGTGAGCCCCTGGAGGAGGCAGCAGGGGCACCTTCTCCCCAGGTTTGATCACAGCCTGAGGCTGAACGTGCAGTTTACATATGCCCAGTCAGTGACTGTATAGATCGTATAGTCCAGGCTTAGCCAAACAAGTTCTCATTAAACAGGTAAGAGACTTAAAGATTTGTGCATAGAGCACATGCCCTGGGATGACAGTCACAAGGCAAACACAAGCTGCAACATCACAGGGCAGAGCTGATGCTTCTCTGTCTGTTGGAAGCTTGTCTGGAGTCACCATCTGTGATTAAAAGACTGACAATTTGATGTAGGTTCAAAAGGAATTATCAAGAAGAGTACTGAGGTCAGTTGTGGTGGCTCATGCCTGTAATCTCAGCACTTTGGGAGGGGAGGATCGCCTGTAGCCAGGAGTTTGAGACCAGCCTGGGCAACATAGTAAGACCCCCGTCTCTACAAACAATTTTTAAAATTAGCTGGGTGCAGTGGTGCACACCTATAGTCCTAGCTACTTGGGAAGCTGAGGAGGGAAATTGCTTGAGCCCAGGAGTTCAAGGCTGCAGTGAGCTATGATACTGCCACTGCACTCCATCCTGGGCAACAGAGTGGACTTTGTCTAAAAAAAAAGGAAGCCAGGTGCTGGTGGCTCACGCCTCTAATCCCAACACTTAGGGAGGATGAGGCGGGTGCAACACCTGAGGTCGGGAGTTTGAGACCAGCCTGACCAACATAGAGAAACCCCATCTCTACTAAAAGTACAAAATTAGTGGGTGTGGTAGCACATGCCTGTAATCCCAGCTACTCAGGAGGCTGAGGCAGGAGAATCACTTGAACCAGGGAGTCAGAGGTTGTGGTGAGCCAAGATCGTGCCATTGCACTCCAGCCTGGGCAACAAGAGTGAAACTCCATCTCAAAAAAAAGGAGAAGAGTATTGAAATATGGGTACAGACCCACTGCCATTAGCTGTAACCTCTGCCATAAGAATATATCATGCTTTTGGATGACATTTTAAAATGAAACATATAGAAAAAGAAAACAAGTATCAGTAATGTTTTCAGTAATATTTAACATCCTGCTAGACACAATCCCAGGACCTTCCAAATTTCCCCCAAACTAAACAGTAAGCATTATGATTCTCTTACTGAGTTCCCTCTTCAATAGCAAAAAAGAAGTCATGTTGGGGAAATGATTCTGCTTTCAACTACAGCAAAGATAGCAGGACTGTTACACAAAACGATAATCTGCCAATAAGCTAAATGCATTTCTTTTTTTGTTTTTTTTGAGACATTCTCGCTCTGTCTCCAGGCTGGAGCGCAGTGGTGTGATCCTGGCTCACTGCAACTTCCGTTTTCCTATTTCAAGCAATTCTCCTGCCTCAGCCTCCGGAGTAGCTGGGCCTACAGGCATCACCTCCACGACTGGCTTTTTGTATTTTTTTAGTAGAGACGGGGTTTCACCATGTTGGCCAGGATGGTCTCGATCTCTTGACCTCGTGATCCACCTGCCTGGGCCTCCCAAAGTGCTGAGATTACAGATGTGAGCCCGGCAGCTAAATGCATTCTTTGTCAGCAAATGCTTTTGGGAAATGTATTGAAAACACTGGCAACAGTTTGAAGACAGAAACTTGAAAAAGGTACCTACAGCACACAGGTTTGCGATGCTCAGGGAGAAGGGTTTTCACACGTTTCAGCTGGTGACATTTACTAGATTAGTCTTTCTTACACTGCATACAAAGTCCCAGTTTTGTGAGTCAATTATTAGGTTGGTGCAAAAGTAATAGTGGCTTTTGCCACTATTGGTAAATTTATATTCTGAACTAAATGAGTTCTTACGTGAAAACCTTGTTTGAAGGGAAAAGCATCTACGGTGCTTCCTGATGGGATGGATGCTTTGACTGAAATAAGAAGCAGGGTTTTGGGGCAAGGTTACAGAGACAGGAGCACAGCTAATTTCATTCACTCCATATTCCTGTAAGTTAGTAGAGCAGAGGACACAAAAGGCTCCAGGATATCAATTGTAAAAACACAGATATTTAAAATATAGTCATATTGTCACAAAACTCCTTTTGTAAAATAGGTAGTGACCTAAATCCCCTGGAAGCACCCTGAGGTTTGTGTCAAAGAACTTGAGAAAAGTTGCAAATTAGAAATAAAGCATGCATTATTTTTTTAAGTTCAAAATATAATGACTTATTCTTGGATGACAGATATCCCTCAAGAGCCTATGGCATCCATAAATATTGTCATGAAAACTAAACCTACTTAATTTGTTACCTCAAGGTAAAGAGGACATTTAAACAATAGATGAGAAAGCAAGGCTTTCCAGTAAAAAGAATACCTGTACTACTAGAGAGGCGTTTTGAAAAAGCATGTTTGGAAATGTTTCCGTGATTAATGATCTGTGGCTGAAAATTCCATAATTTAATTTATAAAAACTCATATATTCACACTTGAAAAATTTTAAACAGATTTTCTAGCCTTTTAAACGTCTTCCATATGAAGACTTTCAGCAGGTTTTGAATCCGTTTGTTAAAAATATTGAAATGCATCATCACCTTTCAGTTGGTTTGCAAGAGCAACTGACTGGCATGAGAAATGGAAATTTACTAGCTGAATTTCAACAAAAACTTCTGCATAATACATGGATGGCTTCGAAAAACAAGTATCATAATTTATTAAGCACCGCCAACTATGAATTTCTTCTACTTGGATCTACATCTCTTTTGGGGGGTATCTTTTCCAGTATTGAAACCAAAAATAAGTGAATTAAAACCAGACATATGAATTACTCTATCACAAAGTATTAAATCATGATTTTGAAAATAACAAAGACATATCCACTAAGACTGCTGCCATGAAAAATATGGCCAGTAATGATATTTTAATGAGAGGAAAAAAGGTTTCCTATGCTATTAAATAAACCATATGGAAAATATTTTTAAAACATGCTTATTTCATCTTTATCATCTCAAGCTTGTAAATACAATCTGTCAGCAATCTACACATCTAATTTATCATTAAACAAATATGCAAGCATTAGAGGTAAGTGCTCAAAAATTTTCACCAATAGGGGTATGCAATCCAAAAAAATTGGTGAGAGATCACAGATCTGTAAAGTGGGGAGACCACTGACATACCACCCAAAATAGAGAAAAAAAATAAATATGAACATGCTTTGAAAGACGGACAAAGTGCTAAAGAGAGACAAGGCATTAAAAGCATCCTCGCAGGAGGTATATTTAGCCCATGTAAGAAAGAAAATGTAAAACAGATGCTGTTACGTAAAGATGAACCTTAGGAATGCATTAAAATAGGACATGAACCTGAAAATATTAGCTGTGAGTTCTGCTCACCATATACATGAACTTCAAGGTACTGACTCTACTCTTTGTTATTTTTTTCTGATTATTTTATTATACAAACGTTACAGTGACAATGGTGATTAGCAGCTACTGTTGACTGAGCTTCTCCTAAATGCCAGGCCCACCTGGTATAGATAGATCATGTGTGGGGTTAGAAAAGCCCACAGACTTCAGTCATATCACTGTCAGCAATGACAAAGGTTCCACCCAGTGAGTGGATGGAGGACGAGGGCAGGTGGGTGCCCAAGAGTTAGAACGTAATTATTTCAACCACTTAATATCCAGGAGTCAAGAAAAGAACACAGACACCAAGAGGCATTTGAGAGGTCCTAGAATGGGGCTAGGAGACATCGATTAATTTTTTAAGTTTTCCCTTAGAAGTATCCACTTCTTCTAGGGGTCCTTCCCAAAAGACAGATTTTTTTTTGTTTTTTTTGCTTAATTTTTTTTTTTGAGGTAGGGTCTCCCTCTGTAACCCAGGCTGGGGCTCAGTGGTGCCATGATAGCTCACTGCAGCCTTGAACCCCTGAGCACAATTGATCCTCCCATGTTGGCCTCCCAAATAACTGGAACTACAGGTGTGCACCACCATGCCCAGCTGGTCTCACTGTGTTGGCCCAGCTGGTCTTCAGCTCCTGGCCTTAAATGATCCTTCCACCTCTATTTCTTACAACATATCCAAAAATATTCAGTAGAGAAGAGGGAAGAAGATGGCACAAAGAGGTGGTTATGGTTGTCACCCTTGCAGTAAGATTAGGCGGATCTGGAAGCCCAGATTTGCTCCTAGTGACAATGACAAGTCTTCCGAGTTCCCTTGCCTATCTGTAGGTACCTATCTTATAGGTGGGTAGAGAAGACCAAATGAGCTGATGTATATAGAGAAAGGCTAAGAACAAAGCATGGAGGAAAACCAGTTGCTAATATTACAAAATATTATTACACCCATTTCACAGATGACAAAGGTGAAGCCATTCATTGATAAAGCTAGGATTTGACTTATAGGAAAACTGTAATTGTAATGAATCTACCTAAAAAAAAGGAAAATGATCACTCCTCTCTTCACCACATGAACACATCAACTGTTCTCATTTTCTGTTTCTTTCAGGTCCTATCTGTACATTTCTGTCTTTATTTTATATATAAGTCGCAGTACAGTTGACCCTTGAATAACACAGGTTTGAATTGCATGGATCCACTTATACATGGATTTTCTTCTGCCTTGACCACCCCTGAGACAGCAAGACCAACTGATATGGTTTGGCTGTGTGTCCCACCCAAATCTCATCTCAAATTGTAATCCCCATGTGTCAAGGGAGGGAGCTGGTGGGAGGCGACTGGGTCATGGGTGTTTCCTCCTGCTGTTCTCATGATAGTGAGTTCTCGCGAGATCTCATAGTTTTATACATGGTGATTCCCATGCTTTCTCTCTCTTTCCTGCCATCTTGTGAAGAGGGTACCTGCTTCTCCTTTGCCTTCCACCATGGTTGTAAGTTTGCTGAGGCCTCTTTCGACATGCAGAGCCGTGAGTCAGTTAAACCTCTTTCCTCTATAAATTTTACCCAGTCTTGGGTCTTTCTTTATAGCAGTGTAAAAATGGGCTAATACATCAACCTCTCTTCTTTCTCCTCCTTAGCCTACTCAACGTGAAGGTAATGAAGATGAAAACCTTCATGACGATCCACTTCTACTTTATGAACAGTAAACAGATTTTTCTCTTCCTTATGATTTTCTTAAAAACCTCTTTTCTCTAGTTCACTTTATTGTAAGAATATCATATATACTACATATGACATAGATAGTATGTGTTAATTGACTTTATGCTACTGGTTAGGTTTCTGGCTAACAGTAGACTATTCAGCCAGGTGTGGTGGCTTATGCCTGTAATCCTAGCACTTTGGGAGGCTGAGGCAGGGGGATCACCAGAGGTTAGAAGTTCAAGATCTATCTGGCCAACATGGCAAAACCCCATCTCTACTAAAAATACAAAAATTACCCGAACGTGGCAGCACATGCCTGTAATCCCAGCTATTCAGGAGGCTGAGGCAGGAGAAAAGTTTGAACCCAGGAGCTGGAGGTTGCAGTGAACAGAGATTGTGCCACTGCACTGTCAGAGTGGGCGACAGAGTGGGACTCCATCTCAAAAGAGAAAAAGAAAGTAGATTATTAGTAGTGAAGTTTCTGGGAGCCTAAAGTTATATGTGGATTTTCAACTGCCAGGGAGGTAAGCACCTCTAACCCCTGCATCATCATTCAAGGGACAATTGCACCCATCAAAAAATTTTTCTAATCTTTTCCCCATCTATCTCCAAAGCTATCATGAGATTAGTATTTCGTGTAGGATGGTACTATTTAAAAACACTCTCCAGTACTTCTTTATGTTTTCACTCTTCTTCGAGATAAATACTAACACAAATAAAAACATTTTTTAAAAAGTCTGAAAGAGCACAAATAGACAATCTAAGCTCACACTTCAAGGAACTAGAGAAACAAGAACAAACGAAACTCAATACCAGCAGAGGAAAAAAAAAATAACAGGCCAGGCATGGCACCTCACACCAGTAATCCTAGCACTTGGAAGGCTGAGGCAAGTACATCACTTGAGCCCACGAGTTCGAGATCAGCCTGGAAAACATGGCAAAACCTTGTCTGCTCCACAGCCCCCCACAAAAAAAGTCAATTGTACAGACAACAGATAAGTTTTTACATTATGCTTATATCATTAAAAGTAGTTATTTCAGATAGATGCAAGCTTCTACAGGGTATTCATAATTATAATCTTAATAAATGTATAGTAGTCTATTGATTCAATATATCATAATTTAAATGACCATTCCACTCCTATTGGTCTTTTAGGTGGCTTCCAAATTCTTAGTATTAAAAACATTGAGGGGCCAGGCATAATGGCTCACATCTGTAATCCCAGCACTTTGGAAGGCCAAAGCAGGTGGATTATTTGAGGTCAGGAGTTCAAAACCATCCTGGCCAACATGATAAAATCCTGTCTCTACTAAGAATATAAAAATTAGTCAGAAGTGGTGGTGGGTGCCTGTAATCCCAGCTACTCAGGAGGTTGATGCAGGAGAATTGCTCAAGTCCACGAGGTGGAGGTTGCAGTGAGCAGAGATCACACCACTATCCAGCCTAGGTGATAGAGCAAGACACTGTCTCAAAAAAAAAAAAAAAAAAAAAGCAATGAGGCCATCAGCATTTTCACATGTGTGGCACTTTTTCTTCTTTCTGATTAATTTCCCTAGCATAAATTCCCAGAAGGAAGATTACTAGTTCAGAGGTATGAAATATTTTTAAGGCTCAGAGTATGTACTTCCAAATGGCTTTCAAAAGGTGTGATTCTAATTTTACGAGGCCACCAGCCATGGGTCCAGGCAAAATATCAACTATACAGGGTAGGAGTGCAAAGATGCCTTCTCAAGAAACAAATCCTGCTCTCTGCAGACATTTCCTAGTTCACACCGGTCCTCCCCATCGACTTCTCCTGTTTCTACCGAGTGACCTCTATGCTCCACTTTAAAAGAATGTTTCCACCTCCAGAAGAGAATCTGAAATACTGATTTACACATAGACCCTACCTTCATTATCTCTAGCCTTTGCCCACTAAAGAGACAGAAGAATTGAAACCACGTCAGTCCCGAGTGTCCACAGGGCATTAACCTTCAGAGACCCGGAACTAGAGGTTGCACAAATGCCCAGGGTTTGCCCCCAAGTCTCCAGTCTTCCACGGCGAAGTGTCATTTTTCCACTGTGACTCGGCCAGACGTTGCTCAGTCTTCCCCCTGCCTCCCCCTTTTCCAGGCATTCCAAGGACAACAAATGTGCCTGGAATGTCACCATTCGCGTGGACTTCTTCATACCTGTGCCCTCCTTTACACCCGTGGATGACAGACAGCACAATGTAAAAATGGCAACAACCTTCTGCCTCACAAATCTGAGATGGTTTTTAAAATAGTCTCTCTTTTTAGCACACTCTCTTAGCTCGGCCCCCACAGAATCTTCCCACTTGGTATAGATCATGTGTGGGGTTAGAAAAGCCCACAGACTTCAGTCATATCACTGTCGGCAATGACAAAGGTTCCACCGAGTGAGTGGATGGAGGACGAGGGCAGGTGGGTGCCGAGGAGTTAGAATGTAATTATTTCAACCACTTACTATCCAGGAGCCAAGTAAAGAACACAGACACCAAGAGGCATTTGGGAGGTCCCAGAGTGAGGCTAGGAGACATCGATTAATTATTTTTCCTTAGAAATATCTATTTCTTCCTAGGGGTCCTTCCCAGAATATTTTTTTTGGCTGATTTTTTTTTCTTTTTGAGATAGGGTCTCACTCTGTAACCCAGGCTGGAGTGCAGTGGCCTTGAACCCCTCTGCAGCCTTGAACCCCTGGGGTCAAGTGATCCTCCTGTGTTGGCCTCCCAAGTAACTGGAACTACACGTGTGCACCACCATGCCCGCTTAATTATTAAATTATTTTGTAGAGATGGGGTCTCACTATGTGGCCCAGCTGGTCTCCAGCTCCTGGCCTTAAGTGATCCTTCCACCTCAGTCTCCCAAAGTGTTGGGGTTGCAGGCATGAGCCACCGTACCTGGTCAACTTTTAATCCAAGTCTTGGAAATGGGAGGGATCCCAGTCTCTGCCTTCATTCTAAAATCTTGATTCCCATAAAGTTCTCACGTAATTTTCTTTCATTCCTTACCATAAGCCTAAGAGGTTGGCACTTCTATTACCTCATTTTGCTTACAGATAAGGATGAAGGAACTGGATAACTTGCTCAAGGTCACACAACTAACAAAGGGCAGAGCTGAGGTTCAAACTCAGATCTATGTGGCTCTACAGACTCACCTCCTGACCACCAAGCTCTCTTCTCTCTTAGAGGAATGCTCCCAGAAAATAAAAGAGCCATGAAACCAAACGCTAGTGTTCAGTGTTAGAACTCCAAATGCCAGGAATTACTGAAATGTCTTAGTGTGAATCAACCCTGAATGACCTTGGCAAACAGTCTCCATGATGACAGCAGACCCATAGAATGAGCAAGTGGGAGGCAAGAAGGGTGCACTGAACTAAAACGGTCCAGGGGGTGCCTGTGCAGCCAGGGGAGGGGTGGTGAGCAGGACGGAACAGAGCTGGGCATGCAGTAGCAGCAGGTGGATGCTGGAGCAGGCTCCTTCTGTATCCACACTCTCTGTATTCTCTGTATTCACCGCTAAACCTGCTCTAGTCACTCCCTTCCTAAACACAGGCACAGTAAGTGCCTCCTCTAACCCTGCACCTCCACCTCTCTTTCCCCAGTTCTCAATCCAATTTCTTGGCGTAGTCATCCACATCAGGTCCATTTTTCTATTTTCTCATTTCTCACCCCACCCCACTTCAATCTGCCTTCCACGAACCCTTGGTCCTGCCAATGCCATTATGACCTCGGCATGGCCAAATTCAATCAACTCGTTTCAGTCCTTATATGAACAGACATTTTTCATTTTTGCACAAGTTTGGATGTTGTTTTTTCTCGTTCCCTGTACAATCTGCCCGCAAATGTGTTATTTTGTGAGGTCTCAAAGAGGAAAATAATGACAAGATTAAGGGAAGATAAAGAACTAGATGCAGCAGCACACATCTGTAGTCCCAAGTACTCTGAAGGCCACGGTGGGAGGGTCACTAGAATTCAGGAGTTTGAGTCCAGCCTAAGCAGCTTAGCAAGACCCCATCTTAATAAGGAAAGAAAGGAGAAAAAAATAGCAAAGGAAATGAAAGGACTGCATATTTCTGCTTGTGGAAAAAGACCTTTAGTAGAATTAAGGTTGCCTAACGTGTTACATTATAAAGCAGGACAAGAATGATCCAATGATCTATGAGCAAACATTGAAATCATTGAAGGGTGGATGCATTAGTCTACTTTCACACTGCTATAAAGACACACCTGAGACTGGGTAATTTAAAAGAAAAGAGTTTAGTTATAAAGGAAAGAGGTCATTTATATAGAGAAAAGAGATTTAATTGACTCACAGTTCCACCTGGCTGGGGAGATCTCAGGAAACTTACAATCATGACAAAAGGGGAAAAACACATCTTACATGGTGGCAGGCAAGAGAGAGTAAGAAAGATCAGGGGAAACTGCCTTGTAAAACCATCAGATCTCATGAGAACTCGCTCACTATCACAAGAGCTGCATTGAGGAAACCACCCCCTGATCCAGTCACTTCCCACCCGGCCCCTCCCTTGACATGCTGGGATTAGGGAGATTACAATTCAAGATGAGAGAGATATGGGTGGGGACACAGAGCCAAACCATATCAGTGGACTAGATTATCTACAATATTCTTCCCAACTCGAAGATTCTAACGGCCTAACTGGCTGTAGGTCACAGAAAGGTAAAGTTCACCTGCAGTACTTGTGTTTTCATCTAGGGCAGTAACCTGTTAAACTGTATGGCTCAATGAACACTGAGTGTCTTCCATAGTGGGTCCAATAATGGGCACCCTGGGAGACAGAACAGGTTGTGAGCTGGCATACAAGTTCTGCTGTTTGTGACAGAGACCTCAAATGACGTCAGCTTTACCAGGGAAGATGGCAGTCTTGCACGGCAAAGTTCTCAGGGGCCCAGGCTGCGAGTTCCTTCCCACCATCCCTCAACGTTGCCCTCTTCCTTGGAGTCCAAGATGGCTCAAAACTACATCTGCTTTCCAACCAGTGGTAGATAAGAGGTGATTCACTTTGGACATCTGTCCCCTCCAAAGCTCCGTGTTGAAATGTGATCCCTAACGGTAGAGGTGGGCCTAGCGGGAGGTGTTTGGGTTTTGGAGGTAGATCCCTCATGAATGGCTTGGTGCTCTTTTCACTGAATTCAGCAAGTTCTTGCTCTATGAGTTCACATGAAAGCTGATTGTTTAAAAGAGCCTGGCACCATCCTCTCTCTCTCCCTCTCACTCACTCCCTCTCAATATGTGACATGCAAGCTATCCTTCCCCTTCAGCCATGAGTGGAAGTTTTCTGAGGCCCTCACCACAAGCAGATAACTGGCACCATGCTTCTTATACAGTCTGCAGAATCATGAGCCAAACAAACCTCTTTGCTTTGTAAACTATCAACCTCAGATATTCTTTTTTTCTGAGATAAGTTCTCATCCTGTCACTCAGGCAGGGTTACAGGGGCTTGATCATGGCTCACTGCAGCCTAGAACTCCTGAGCTCAAGCAATCCTCCTGTCTCAGCCTCCCAAGCTGCTGGGACTATAGGTGAACACCAACACACCTGGATAATTAAAAATTTTTTTTTTTTATAAATACAGGGTCTCCCTGTGTTGTCCAGGCTGGTTGGGAACTCCTAGCTTCAAGTGATCCTCCTGCCTTGGCCTCCCAAAATGCTGGGACTACAGGCATGAGACACCATGCCCAGCCTTAGATATTCCTTTATGGTAACAGACTAAGAGGGAAAGGGAAGAGCAAAGCATGCTCCTTGCCTTTAAGGGCAAAATTGGAAATGAAATGTGGCACTTTGTTTCACATCCCTGTTCTCTGGTTTATATCTCCTTAGAGAAATGAGATCTATTCACCTCCACACAACCACACTGAGAGAGAAGCTGGGAAGTGTCCTCATTTTCTGGGTGACCGCCTGCCCAGCTAAAAAGCCTATCTCAGCCTGGTGTGGTGGCTCATGCCTATAATCCCAGCACTTTGGGAGGTCGAGGCAGGTGGATCACAAGGTCAGGAGTTCGAGACCAGCCTGACCAAGATAGTGAAACCCAGTCTCTACTAAAAATACAAAAACTAGCCGGGTGTGGTGGTGGGTGCCTGTAATCCCAGCTATTCGGGAGACTGAGGCAGGAGATTCCCTGAACCCAGGAGGCGGAGGTTTCAGTGAGGCAAGATCGTGCCACACTCCAGCCTAGGTGACAGAGCAAGACTAAGTCTCAAAAACAGAAAAAAAACAAACCTATCTTGAGAGACGGTGAGGTGGACAAAACAGCAGTCTTTATCACAAAGGGGAAAGGCTACAAAAGCAGCTGATGCTTATTTCCAAGGTGCTGACTTACCCAAACAATTCTACCATCAGAGCCCTCACCAGATCGGCTAAATGGAGGAGAGAACGAGTGAGAAAGGTATAGTGTCACCAAAGGGCATTCATCTCCTTGAAAATGTTTAACTTTAGAATGTCCCAGGTATGATGGCAAAACAAGCCACTTTCAAAGAACTTACAGAGAACATCATCATAAACACAGCAAGCTCAGAGCCAGAGCAACAGAACTACCTGATCCCCAAAATGCTGCTAGAAAAAAAGTACACTTCTATTCCCAATATCAAAGACATGGAAACGACCTAGGTGCCCATCAACAGTGGATTGGATAAAGAAAATGTGGTACATACACATCATGGAATACTATGCAAGCATAAAAAAGAACAAAACCATGGCCTTTGCAGCACCCTGGATGAACCTAGAGGCCATTATCCTAAGAGAACTAATGTAGAAAAGGAAAACCAAATACTGCATGTCCTCACTTACAAGTGACATCTAAACAGTGGGTACCCATGGACTTAAAGATGAAAACAACAGACACTGGGGACCCCAAACAGAGGGAGACAAGGAGGGAAGTAAGGGTTGAAAAGCTACCTGCTGGAAACTGTACTTGCTACCTGGGTGATGAGTCCACCTGAAGCTCAAAGGTCAGTGCCATGCAGTAAACCCTTGTAACAAACCTGCACATGTACCCCTTCAATCCAAAATAAAATCCGAAATTGAAAACAAAGAAAAACGCTTTTGATATCTGAGACTATATCTCATCTAAATACGACTGACAATTCTCCAGTCTCAGCTGAGGCAAATGGGATAGGCATTCATCTCTGTCAGCTTCTATCTTGCTACCAGGTAAGGATCCAAAAGAGTCGGGCAAGCTTTTAATGTTCCACCCTCTAAGGGGGGATGTGGGAAATGTCACTTCTGTGTAACTGTGAGGCATTCTTTTATTTCAATATGTCCAAAGTCTCTTCAAACATCCAAATGTTAAAAAAACAAAAAACTGGATTTTCACTCCCAGTGACTCAAATGTAATATAGGACAGAAATGACAGCTTATTTTTAATAAACTCTGCAAACAACCACTTTCCCTTACTCTGAAGCCACTTATCACTTTGTTCTTGAAGAATAACAATGTAAAACTCATTTTTCTAGCTACACTCAGCATTTCCTAAACGGATGGCTTACATTTCAGAGTGTGAGCTAGTAAAGTTATTTTTAAACATGTTTTCCAGAGCCTCCTCACATGTCCCAGCTTGTCTGTGTCCCTACTTCGGGGCCTGGAGCGAAAAACAATCCTGAGCTGAGCTTGGCTGTGCTGCTTCAGAGAGGCAGTCTGCTTCGTGAAATCAGAAGCCTTGGGGTGAAAGCATCACCAGCCCTTCTGGGCACTGCTGACAGGTGGGAACCTTTAGGAATAAAAGGGAAAGGACTTTGGCACTGATTCCCTCTTGCTGCATAACAAATTACTCCAAGAATGATGGACACAGTATTTATTTTATTTCATTTTATTTATACATCTATTTATCTTTCAAGACAGGATCTCTGTTGTCCAGGCTGAAGTACAGTGGCACAATCATAGCTCACTGCAGCCTTGAAACCCTGGGCTCAAGTCATCCTTCTGCCTCAGCCCCCAGGTAGCTGGAACTACAGGCATGTACCACCATGCCCAGGTAACTTTTTATTTTGGTAGAGACAGGGTCTCACCATGTTGCCCAGGCTGGTCTCGAACCCCTGGCCCTAAGTAATCCTCCCACCTCAGCCTCCCAAATCATTGGGATTATAGGCGTGAGCCACCGTGCCCAACCCAAACAATATTTACTATCCCACAGTTTCTATGGGTTAGAAATTGAGGTATGGCATAGCTTGGTGCCTCTGACTCGGTGTCTCATTAGATTGCAATGGAACTGTCAGCTGGGGCTGCAGCCTCATCTGTAGGCTTGAATGGGGATGAGGGGGAATTCTCCTCCAGGCTTACTCAACACAGTTGCTAACAGTCCTCAAGCCCTTGTCATGTGGCTGATCCACAAGGGGACCTCGTGGTGTGGCAGCTGAGTTCTCCCAGGTGAGTGACATGAGAGATGGAGAGAGAGCACACCTAAGATAGAAGCCACGGTCTTCTTATAACCTAATTTCAGAAGTGGCACACAGGGCTTCTGCTGCATTGTAGTTATTAGAATGAGTCAATAGGTCCTACCCACACTCAAGGAGAGCATTAACAAGGGTATGGATGCTGGAGGCAGGAACCCCAGGGGGCCACTGGACAGACTGCCAACCACAACCTCCTTGTGACATGAATGGGCCTTTAACTGCATAGAGAGAGAGAGAGGCTTCATTTCGTCATTCCATTTGGAAGCCAGAGCAAACACAGAATCCCAGTCATTCATAGGGCTGGGGAGACCTGCCTGTCCCCACCTTTTAATATTTAGCCCATCATTTAATAACAAATACTGAATGGAGGCCAGATTCAGTGGGGTGATGGCTCATGCCTGTAATCCCAATACTTTGGGAGGCTGAGGTGGGAGGATCACTTGAGCCCAGGAGGTTGAGGCCAGCCTGGGCAACATAGCAAGACCCCACCTCTACCAAATAAAATAAATAAAATATTAGCTAAGTATGGTGGAGCATGCCTGTACTTCCAGCTACTCAGGAGGCTGAGGCAGAAGGTTCACTTGAGCCCAGGAGTTCAAGACTGCAGTGAGTATAGTCACTCTACTGCACTCCAGCCTGGAGACAGAGTGAGAGACCATGTCTCTCTAAATAAATAAATAAACACTGAATGCAGCCAATGCAAATGTGAAAGGCTTATGGGAGAGACCTCTTTCCCAACCCCTCACCCTCCCTGCCTCCTACCCTGGAACCAGAGTCCCCTCTTGCCTGAAATATTGCAGAAGAAAGCAACCGCTCTTGTCTCAGCCCCTCTGAGGCTCTCCTTACAGTTCTGCCTGCTCAGGTAGCTGCTCTGCCCCACAGGGGAGGCCCCCAGCTCTGGCTTTGCTTGCTGAATACATTTAATAGTGGAGAGGATTAGTAAGTGACTCACTGTGGCTAGGCGATCTAAGCCACACCCTTCAGGCCAGCTTCTCTCAATAAATAAAGCATATATTTTTCACTCCATTGGTCAGAGTCCCATGCTTATTTCTCAAGTGATTTCAAACTAAGCAGGGATAGAAATGGGTGCTCTCCATATACACCATGGAATACTATGCAGCCATAAAAAAGGATGAGTTCATGTCCTTTGCAGGGACATGGTTGAAGCTGGAAACCATGATTCTCAGCAAACTAACACAGGAACAGAAAATCAAACACCTCATGTTCTCACTCATAAGTAGGAGCTGAACAATGAGAACACATGGACACAGGGAGGGGAATATCACACACTGAGGCCTGTCGGGGGTTGGGGGGCTAGAGGAGGAAGAGCATTAGGAGAAATACCTAATGTAGATGATGAGTTGATGGGTGCAGCAAACCACCATTGCACGTGTATGCCTATGTAACAAACCTGCATGCTCTGCACATGTACCCCAGAACTTAAAGTATATACATATACACACACACGCATATATACATACATATATATATGTATATACGCACACATATATATGGGTGCCCCTAATCCATCCCCACCACACACAAAGATCTAGTCCACTAGCCCTCACTATTTGACAAGTGAGTAAACTGACACACCAGAGGCAGATGCGTGGAAAAGCACCCCCAAAAAGTTCCCAAACTCTTATTTAGCCACTAATCATTTATCAAGCCCTGGCTCAGCTCTGTGCTGGGGCTGGCTGTTTTCCATTCACTTGTTTGTTTGAGAGAGCGTTTCACTCGGCCACCCATGCTGGAGTTCAGTGGCCTGATTACAGCTCACAGCAGCCTCAAACTGCTGGATTCAAGCAGTCCACCCACGTCAGCCTCCTGAGTAGCTGGCACTACAGGCATGCACCAGTATGCCCTGCATTTTTTTTTCCAGAGACAGGATCTTACTGTGTTGCCCAAGTTGGTCTCAAACTGCTGGCCTCAAGCAATCCTTCTACCTTGGCCTCCCAAAGTGCTGGGATTACAAGCATGAGCCACCACATATACACAGGGCTGGCCCTTATTCCAGACGTCTTCCTGTTCCGTCCCAGGGTAATGACTCTGAGCCTTAATTCTCTCATCTTGAAAATGGGGATCAAGTGAAACCGTGCACATAAAGGTCGCACGTACAGTAACAGTCCACGAATGTCAGCTTCTCCCCCCGCCTTGCACGGAGTAGGCCTACTTGCATTACATACGGAGACAATAAAGCTGTTTTTCAAAGGCAATTTCAAGGAGACACTTTGCCTACAACTGGATGAATGGGGCATGTCAGTTCCAGTCCCGTGGTTTTTGACCCTACCACCCACTCTCCGGACCCCCAAAAAAGCATGTGGCAGTGTGTTTGTGCATTGTCAGGGAGCCACGAGATTCCCTGGGATTTCTGGCAGGCGACACATGAGATTTTGCCAGGGCAGTAACAAACCAAGACAAAGAACTTAGGCAACTCCCTCAAGGACACTCAGTGAGCATGGAGCAGAGACAAAAATAGAGCAGGGGATGTATCGCTCCCTTCCCCATCCTGGCTTTCTTTCCTTCTCTCTCTCTAATGGCTTAGATTATTATTTTCTCCCAGCACGACCATCAGCTATTAGAGCAGGTGCAGTTTTTGTAAACACCCCGCAGAAGTGCTGCGAGGGAGGTCAAGGGCAGGTGCCCCCGCCGAGGGCTGGCCTGGATTCCATCTTTCTGGTTCTTGTTGCTCTTGTCCTGTTGCCTCAGCGCACAGCCTGGAGGTTGCATTCTGCGATCCAGGAGTGTTTGGCAGCAGAGGAAACACCAGCCTGCCCCTTCCAGGTGGGACGGATGACAGAAAGTCTAAGGCAAAGCAATTCATTCCTCATCTTCTGGAAAAAGAAAACAATGCAGCCCTACAGGAAGGCAATTGTGCAGCCACCCAGGCTGCACAATGTAGTTTGCAGAGCCCTGGAGAAAAAAATGCCCCACACAGGAGACTGGGCCCATCCCACAAGGAGAAGGACACTGGGAACCAGATGGAAGGAAGGGTCCCTTGAAAAGGGAGAGGGACTGAGGAGAAAGGTACCTCCTTCCTCATGTGCTGGGCCTGTGGGAACCCAGACCACAGGGTAGTCTAAATAGAAGTTTGCTTTCATTTGGTGCAAAACCCACTATTTTCCATCACTGGGAACCTGAATACAGTGCTGGGAGATTGATAAAAGCCTGACTTTTCAGCAAATCTGGAGAAAAATATCTGATGATGCTTTGTCTTACCATTTTGTATTTTCTGGTCCCATGGAAACTAATTCTGTATAACAGCAGTTCTGTAAAAGGCATTCTTTTCTTCTCTCCCTCCCCCTTGCAACACTGGACAAAGATTTCTCATTTCATACATCATTTATTCCAACAGTAATTCCATCCAAGTCACTTCAGGTCCTTCGCAAACAAAAACAGCAAAATGAAATTCTGTGGCGGTATTAAGATGACGGATGCGGGTGATGCAGCCTTCTGCGCAGTAAAGTCACAAACCCTGGGTAGGGGTCTGATTCTCAACTGCAAAACTGAAAATGAACAGACCACATTTTTTTAATATGGAGTCTCGCTCTGTCACCCAGGCTGGAGTGCAATGGCACAATCTTGGTTCACTGCAACCTCTGCCTCCCAGGTTCAAGAGATTCTCCTGCCTCAGCCTCCCGAGTAGCTGGGACTACAGGTGCACACCACCAGGCCCAGATGATTTTTTGAATTAGTAGAGATGAGGTTTCACCATGTCACCCAGGCTGGTCTTGAACTCCTGAGCTCAGGCAATCTGCCATCCTCAGCCTCCCAAAGTGCTGGGATTATAGGTGTGAGCCATCATGCCTGGCTGAACAGACAGAACTTTTTATCCTTAAGATCAAAATCAAACCTCCAGGGTCCTCTGTACAGGCAGGAGACCCAACAGTCCCTATGCAGGAGAAGACAAGGTACAAAAAGGCACTTAGTCACCCAGGCCACCCAGCAATGTGAGAATGCACTAATACATGTGTGCTCCCAAGGGCCATGAGTCAGCATAGAACCAGAGAATGAGAGTCCCAAAGGCAAGGCCACCCTACCACCAGGCAGTGGAGATGCAGCCACTGTCCCAGACTCCTGCCATCACAAGTTGGGTGCATCCAGCTCCCCTTGTCCCGATTCCAGGCTCCCAGAGTGACCTTCTGATTATCCTGCTTCCCATATGGCCAACAGGGAACTCTTGCACTCATCATGCCAATGAGAAAATGCCAAGTTCTGGAACAGTTATATCTCTTTGCAATTTAATTCATTGGCCTTCTAAGGTCTACTTCTATTGAAAGGAACTTTCAGCTGACATGAGTCCCTCTCAGGGGCATTGCCTTGGGAGGCTTCAGAAGAGAAGACACAATGCTGACAGAGGACAAGCTCATCAAGGGGCTGCCCAGCTCCCTCGTGGTCCTCTCTCCCTCCAACACCTCACCCCAGTCCTGTGAACATGGGATAAAACCCCACACAATATTTAAAGTTGGGGTCTTTGGGAGGTAACCAGATTTAGATAGGGTCATGAGGGTGGGGCCCTCATAATAAAATTTGTGCCCTTATAGGAAGAGACTAAAAAGTGTTCTCTCTCTCTCTCTCTTTCTTTCTCTCTCTCTCTCTCTAATAAATCGCTCTTCTGCAACTCTTTGGGTCCACAATATTTATTCGAATGGCAAACTCACTGGGCCTCTGGGGATCCTTTCCCCATTTTCCAGGGTTAGCTAGGTTAAGAACCTCTGAAACTGGAGGGAGCTGGGAGCAGTCTTCGGGACAACTCCCCTGCCCCACTCCCACCCCACCCCACCATCCATGCCCCACCACTCCCCACTCCACCCCACAGAAGTCAAGCTCACAAACACCACCAAACTATGCAGCTGGCAGCTGCCCGAATGCACTGAGGCTGATGAAAGAACCAGGAAACCCTCCAAAAGATGAGTCTGGGTCCAGATGGGGCCATGGCCATCTTGGTCCTGCCCTCCCCACTGAAGTCATTCAGGCCAATGCTGGCTGGTCTGCTAAGGTAGAAGGGGCCTCCCAGGGGAATCCTGGGTCCGTTGACAGACTTCTGGTTACAACTCTCAAGTCGCAGTGGCCTGAGCTGGAAGGGCATGGAAGCAGCAGCAGCACTGCCTGGGCACTGGGCCACATCCTTCGTGATTTTCTTGGCCATCCACCCATGACCATAAAATGGTTACATCACCTCCAAGAATCATACCCTCACAGTGCAGCACCCGGAGCAAAGAAGAAAAGGCAGGAGGACTCTTTCCATGTACTACTCTCCTTGTCCGGTAAGAAAGCATATCCCAGGCGGCCACTGTTGAATTGCCTTTCACGTCACGGGTCAGAACCAAGCCGCATCCCTGGATTATCTGGGCAGAGGGGAACTGAACAGACTGCAGTATAGGTATTGGCCAGGTGGGATCAAACCAGCACTTTGCCAATGAGAAAACAAAAAGGTTATTGTAAGCTAAAGACTGACACCCAAAGATAGCGAGTCCTAATCCCTGGAACCTGTGAATGGTAATATATTTGGAAACAGGGTCTCTGCAAATGTGAGCAAGGCTTCTGAGATGGGGACGTTAGCATGGATTATCCAAGTTGGCCCAAAAAACAACCACAATTCTTTATAAGGAGGCAGAGACAGTTCAGTAGACACATGCAGGAGAAAAGAATTGAGATGAAGACAGAGCAGAGAGAGATTGGAAGATGCTGGCCCTGGAATAGAGTGATGCTGCCACAAGCCAAGGAATGCTGGGAGCCACTGGAACCTGGAAGAGGCAGGGAAGAGATTCTCCTCTAGAGCCTCTAGAGGGAGTGCAGCCCTGCTGACACCTTGCTTTCAGCCCCAGGGACTGATTTTGGACATCTGGCCTCCTTAACTAGGAGAATACATTTCTGTTGTTTGGTTTGTGGCAATTTGTTACAGGGGCTACAGGAAACAAATTCAAGGGCAATGGCTTCTAGACAGGACACCAGCTGTGTTGGCCTCACAGTGGAGGTGGATGGTTGATTCCATGACTTTTCACAAGTCCCAGATGTAACTAAGGCTGGCCATTAGCATAGACTTAACATTTGCTGGGTTGAGTTAGGAGCCCTTAGCAGAGTCAAGCCATCTTGTACCCCTGCTTGGCTGGGACATCAGGGACTCTTTGGATACTGCTGGGCTGTGTGGGCCCCATCCCACCCTGGCCTCCAAGAGCATAAACATATTCATCACATGCACACAAAGACACACATATACACCAAGCAAGTCCCTCCTCATTATCTTCCCTGATGTATCCTGAAGATTAGCTCTAGAGCAAACACCAAACTGGGGTCCTCTAAGACCACTCTCTCCTCCTCTACTAAGCTGGAGAACTCCTATGCATACCCAGGAAAGATGGCATCTGATGAGCCACCAGCACAGAAGCAGAGAAACTGACATAGCACCTAGCATGGAAATCCAGGCGTGCCATGGCCAACAGAATCTCACGCTGTGTCTCTTCCTCAACCCATGAGCTAGAACCAGGAATGTCTCTCAGACTCACTCAGCCAAGCACAGAATATTACCATGTGACGGGCTTTTCAGCAAATCACTCATAAAAAATTCATGGCTGCAGCTGACCCTCATTAGAATGTGTTTCATTAAATTAAAACATCAATCCCAGAAATGTATGTTTGCTTAACGGGCAGAAATGATTTGGGAACCTCATGCTGTATGCTATCAAATCACACCAAATGGTGGGAGCAAACCAAATTAAGCCATGTGGCAAAGAGGGTAGGAGGCATAACAGGGGTCTCTCGCCAAAAAAACATAATCATGGCATATGAAAGATGCAAAGCATCCAAACTGTGTGTCCATAAAATGCAAGAAAATGAGTGAGAAATGCGTTCAGATGGCTGGAATCCAGAAAGCTGGGATCTCCCCTGAGTTCTCCCAAGGACCTGCAAATTCCACCTCCATGGTCTCTCTTCTGATTTTTCGTTTTATAATTTTTAGAGACAGGGTCTCACTCTCTCGCCCAGGCTGGAGTACAATGGCACAATCATGGCTCACTGCAGCCTTGAACTCCTGAGCTCAAGCAATTCTCCCACCTCAACCTCCCAAGTAACTGGAACTACTGGCACGTACTACCATGCCCAGCTAATTTTTGCATTTTTTTTTTTTTTTGTAGAGACGCTGTCTCCCTATCTTGCCCAGGCTCTTCTTGAACTCCTGGGTTCAAGCCATCCTCCCACCTCAACCTCTCAAAGTGCTGGGATTACAGGAGTGAGCCATCATGCCATCATGCGCAGGAACTTCTGAATGCTTTAAATGTAGATTTTGAGGAGGGGCTCAAAAGCTGGAGGGGACAGAGATGACCCTGCCTAGTTCCCTTCATTCCAAAGAAGTGTGGTTCCTTGGACTACAGCACATAGAGGGGGACAAATTGTCACGGGAAGGGGACAAGACAAAGCAAATGTCCCAGCTTCTTTGCCAAAAGCAATCCAAAAGGAACGTGGAGGCTTTCGACAATGCTTTACAACTCTCTCATCTGTGACTCTAGTGCTTTTAAGTAAAGAAGCCAGGGCCTGCTGCGGTGGCTCATGTCTGTAATCTCAGCATGGTGGGAGGCCAAGGTGTGTGGATCACCTGAGGGAAGGAGTTCGAGACCAACGTGGCCAACATGGTGAAACCCCATCTCTACTAAAAATACAAAAATTAGCCGAGCATGGTGGTACACACCTGTAATCACACCTATTTGGGAGGCTGAGGCAGGAGAATTGCTTGAATCTGGGAGGCAGAGGTTGCAATGAACCAAGATTGTGCCACTGCACTCCAGCCTGGGCAACAGAGTGAGAGTCGGTCTCAAAAAAAAAAAAGGAAAAAGAAAGGAAGAAAGCCAGCCTCATAATGCCGCAGTGGAACAGAGGACTAAGTCAGCCTAGACCACAGAGATGGAAAAAGGAGGTTTCCAAATGAGAATCCAGACCCCTGGCTTTGATGTTTAATGTTGCTCTACTGCTCTCCAATTGAAAGCCCTGTCTCCATCCCGGGGTTCCCAGGCCAAGCACCAGGAAGGCCAAGGGCAGGTGGTAGGAAGTACATCCAAACCACAGACACTGAAGACCTTAAAAGTTCACAAAATGATCAATTATTAAAGAAGCGCCTCCTACCCACTTCATTCACTGCTCCCAAATTTAAGTCCTCAGAGAAGGACACTAGTGTTAGATAGCTCACTCTTGTTTTAGCTTATTTGACAAATTAAAGATAGTTTATTAGCTTTGATCTAGAAAAATAGAAGACAAATCAAAAGTTCAAAATGATATAACCTCTAATCTTTTACATGCATATACACATATACACCTCTATTATATGCATATGTATACACACAATTTTTTACGAAATGCAATTATACTTTACTTACAGTGACATGACTTGCCTCTTTTTTTAACCTAATAGTGTACCATAAGCATAATTTCATGTCAAAAATACACATCAACATCATTGTTTAACAGCTGCACAGCATGTCAGGGCATGAACGAGTCATCATTTACTTAATCAACTGCCCATTACTGGTCATTTATGCTATACCCAGTTTTCCTGGGGGTTGACAGCATGGCGGTAATCCTCTGGTTTATACCTTCCTTGCGTATAAATACTCGTCTGCTTACTTCCTTGAGATAATTTCCCAAGATGGAATTTCTTAGCCAAAAGACAAGTTCTGTCATCCAATGCAACAAGACATTTCAGGAAGTTTCTTAGATATGGTTCGGAACTTCTCTGTGTCAGAAAACTAACATGCAGCCCAGTTTATTGACTGAACTTAATTGGCGTTTCTCACTAACAGAAGGCCCGAGGCAGTGAGTTTCCAAGCCTCCAACATCTCAGATGTCAAAGAAGCAACGTCCAATGTAATCGCTGCTGTCGTCACGCAGCAGAAAGCTCTCATCAAACTGGAAGCAGAAAATAAGATGTGTTTGCTTCAAAATATTTGCAGATCGACTCAGATATAATAATCTCTAGTGCATATGCTGCTTGAAAATTTAAGGTAGTGAAGCACAATTTCTGTAAGAATGAGTCTATGGGCTGGGTATGGTGGCTCATGCCTGTGAATCCAGCACTTTGGGAGGCTGAGACATGCAGAGGTCAGGGGTTCGAGACCAGCCTCGCCAACATGGTGTAACCCCATCTCTACTAAAAATACAAAAATTAGCTGGGTGCGGTGGCACGCACCTGTAGTCACAGCTACTCAGGAGGCTGAGGCCAGAGAATCACTTGAATCTGGGAGGCAAAGGTTGCCGTGAGCGGATATCACACCACTGCACTCCAACCTGGGTGACAGAGGGAGACTCTGTCTTAAAAAAATGTTCTTTAAGGAATAAATAAAAAGAACGAGTTTATGGTAGTCAGGACTGAAGTTGCCGGAAACCAGTACAGATTGGCTTCAACAACAGAGTGTGCTGGCTCACGGGCTGGGTATTCAAAAGGAGCTGAGGTGATGCTTCCTACAACAGCAACTCAGACAAAACATCAAGGTGCTGATTCTTGGAGCTCCTCTTCCTCCCAGGGTGGGCTCCACCTGGGGCTCTCATAACAGTTCCAGCCTCCACTCATAGTGATACAGTGGCTACAAAAGCTCCAGATGTTTCAGAACACATCGTCACCCAAAGAAAGAGAGAACGATTCCTCTCCAAGAAAGAGAAATCCCCGCTTCCCAGAAGCCCTAGGAAAGGTATTCTTGTGATTTGCTGGCTTCGAGCAGAATGGATGTACCACGTGGTTTAAACCCAGATGTAGTATCAGCCCCCAAGCACACATGGGTGAGGATGGGAAGTAAATGCAGGTGACTGTTCTTGGAAGGATGAGAACAGAAGCACTCCCTCAAGCAGATGTCCACTGTAGATAGTATTTGTTTAGATGATAGCTAATATAAATTAAAATAACGGAAAACAAGGTAAGAAACAAAGAAAATCTTCATGATCAAAAAAGTTTAGGAAAAATGTATTCAGGCCGGGCACAGGGGTTCATTCCTCTAATCCCAACACTTTGGGAGGCCAAGGCAGAGGATCACTTGAGATGAGGGGTTCGAGACTAGCCTGGCCAACATGGCAAAACTCCCTTTACTAAAAATACAAAAATTAGCCAATATGATGACATACAACTACTCGGAAGACCAAGGCAGGAGAATGACTTGAACCCAGGAGGCAGAAGTGGCCGTGAGCTGAGATCGCACCACTGTACTCCAGCCTGGGCAACAGAGTGAGAGTTTGACTCAGAAAATTAAAAATAAATAAAATTTAAAAGGTACTGAACACCTGCTTCTTTGCTTCCTTCTGAGACCTCATCAAAATAGAATAAAATAATCAAAACATGGAATCAACTTAACTGGCTATCAACAACAAACTGGATAAAGAAAATGTGGTACATATATACCAGAGAATACTATACAGCCATGAAAAAGAATGAGATCATGTCCTTTGCAAAAACATGGATGGAAATGAAGGGCATTATTCTTAGCAAACTAACACAGGAACAGAAATCCAAATAACACTTGTTCTCACTAATAAGTGGGAGGTTAAATGATGAGAACACATAAGCACAAAGTAGGAAACAATGCACACTGGGGCTTACTTGACCATGGAGGGCAGAGGGTGGGGAGGGAGAGGAGCAGAAAAGATAACTATTGGGTACTGGGGCTTAATATCTGGGTGATGAAATAATCTGTACAACAGGCCCCTGTGACATGAGTTAACCTGTGTAACAAATCTTCACATGTACCCCTGAACCTAAAATAAAAATTTTTTTAAAAAAGATAAAGGAAGTGCTTAAGAAAAATAAAAAGTTGGGATTATGGGGTCATGTCAAAAGGGCACAGGAGCCAACCCAAAAGAGCTCTCAAAGCTAGAGCAATTTCAGCAAGGAGAGAAATAAACATAGTATTAAATATAGCTTAAAGGTTAAAATAAATATTCATAAGTCCATACTGATATAAATCCATGTTTGAATAAACAAATAACTAGGATAGAAGGTACAATTCTTCCCTACAGAAGAATTTCAGTTAATAAATGTGGGAGGAATGAGACAGATAGACTCACCACTAGACCGCTGGCAACGTCCATCAGTGAATGCTAAAAATAGTGGGCAAAAGTTTAAGAAAAACTAAGATATTTGAATAGCCTCTGAGTAGGTATTAATTACAAAAAAAAGAAACTTCTACATTCTACTATAAATTTACAGGGGAAAAATCTGAAAGAAACTATCTCTTTTTTTTGAAATAGGGTCTCTCTCTGTTTGTTGCCCAGGCTGGAGTGCAGTGGTGTGATCGTGGCTCACTGTAGCCTTCAACTCCTGGGCTCACGTGATGGTCCCCCATCAGCCTCCAGAGCAGCCGGGACTACAAGTGCATATCACCGTGACCAGCTAATTTTGGAGGGGCAGGTTGTTGTAGAGGTAGGGTCTGGCTATGTTGTCTAGGCTGGTCTTGAACTCCTGGCCTCAAGTGATCCTCCCACCTCAGTCTCCCATAGTGTTGGGATTACAGGCATGAGCCTGATCCTCCCACCTCAGTCTCCCATAGTGTTAGGATTACAGGCATGAGCCTGATCCTCCCACCTCAAGTCACCCATAGTGTTGGGATTACAGGCATGAGCCTGATCCTCCCACCTCAGTCACCCATAGTGTTGGGATTACAGGCATGAGCCACTGCACCCAGCCAGAAACCATCTTAAGCCAGGGATCGGTAACAACATCACCAGCAATAAGACATATGATGCATTTAGAAGTACACAGCACCTCTCTGATGTCCCTCCCCAAATCTAAATCAAATCATGAATAAAAGCCAGACAAACCCAATTAAAGAAACATTCCACAAAACACCTGAGTAGTCCTCTTCAAAAATATCAAGGTCAGGCGCTGGCCACAATAGCTCACTCCTATAATCCCATCACTTTGGGAGGCCGAGGCAGGCAAATTGCTTGGGGTCAAGAGTTCAAGACCAGCCTGGCCAACATGGAGAAACCCTGTCTCTACTAAAAATACAAAAATTAGCCTGGCGTGGTGTGGGCACCTGTAATCCCAGCTACTCGGGAGGCCAAGGCAGAAGAATCATTTGAGCCCAGGAGGTGAAGGTTGCAGTGAGCAGAGATTGAGCCACTGTACCCCAGCCTGGGTGACAGAACAAGACTCCATCTTAAAAAAAAAAAAAATTTCAAGGTCAGGAAAGACAAGAAAAGAATGTGAGGTTTAGATTAGAAAAGACTAAGGAAACCTGACAGTAAACTACAATGTAGGATCCTGGGTTGGATTGGGGACAGAAAATAAAGGACATTACTGAGAAATCTGGTAAAATCTAAATAAAGGCCAGGCATGGTGGTTCACACCTGTACTTCCAACAACTTGGGAGACTAGGCTGGCAAATCACCTGAGGTTAGGAATTCAAGAGCAGCCTGGTCAACATGGTGAAGCCCCTTCTCTACTAAAAAATACAAAATTAGCCGAGCATGGTGGCAGGCACCTGTAATCCCAGCTATCTGGAGGCTGAGGCAGCAGAGTTGCTTGAACCCAGGAGCTGGAGGTTGCAATGAACCAGGATCGTGCCACTGCATTCCAGCCTAGGCAACAAAGTGAGACTCCATCTCAGAAAAAAAAAAAAAAATCTAAATAAAGTCTGTAGTTTACTTGACAGTATTGTACTAGTGCTAATTTATGAGCATTTACCATCATACCAAGGTTACATAAGATGTTACCATTAGGGAACTCTCTGTACTATCTTTGCAACTGTCCTGTAGGTCTAAAATTATTTCAAAATACAAAGTTAAAAATGAAGCTTCCATCAAAGGCAGCAGTGTGGAGAGATGCAAAGAGATGAGTTTCTGGGTCAGATTCCTGCATTGCGGGAGCAAGCTGACATCCACCTAACCACTGGACTATCAATTAGTCCGTTATGGTCCATAGCAGAAAGAATCTATGGATTTACAAGGACAAGAAAGCAAGAGAAGACTGCAGACAGGCAACATGAACGGAAGTTTGAAAGAAAAAAAAAGTCAGCCAAGCAGAATAGCAATTGGCTACAGAAGGAGATATTAATTCATAACCAGGACCCCAGAAAGGAGGCTCCGGGAGGTGGGGAACAAGTTGTAGGGTTGGAAAAGAAAATAAAGCATGGCTGTAATTCTGTATAAGGTTACATGGAATCAGCCTAAATGCCCATCAATGACAGACTGGATGAGGAAAATATGGTACATATACACCATGAAATACTATGCAGCCATAAAAAATGAGATCCTGTCTTTTGTGGCAACATGGATAGATATGCTGCTCTGCCCTTAGCCCTCCATAGTCCAGCCCTGTGCCAATTCCACCCAGATAGCTGAGTACCTCCCACTAGGGGCTCCAGGACTGGAGTCCCAGGCACAGATAAGGGCAATGGGTAATGGGAAGAAAGGAAAGTTCCATGAAAGTCTAGATCCCGAATGGAGAGCCCTGAGCTCCTTCATGAGGCTCAGCCCACAGCAGGTGAACAGCAGGCCTAGACTCCCAGCAGAAGAATAGAAGTTTCTTCTATAGAAAAGCCCTAGAGGAAATATCTATAGACAATGGGTATTTGGGTGAGGAACGATCTATAGATACGGATATTTGGGCGAGGAAAGATCTATAGATTAGGGTACTTGGGTATCACTCCATATATTAGTTTCCCATTACAAACTACTACTGAGGGAGGTGTCTTGAACACCAGAAATTAATTTTTTCCCAGTTCCGGAGGCTGAAAGTCCAAGCTGTCAGCAGGGTTGGTTTCATTCTGAGACCTCTCTCCTAGGCTTGTAGATGGCTATATTTTCCAAGCGTCTTCACACGCTCTTCCCATGGTGTGTCTGTGTCCTGACCTCCTTTTCTTTTTTTGTTTGTTTGTTTGTTTGTTTGTTTGAGACGGAGTTTCGCTCTTGTTACCCAGGCTGGAGTGCAATGGCACGATCTTGGCTCACCACAACCTCCGCCTCCTGGGTTCAGGCAATTCTCCTGCCTCAGCCTCCTGAGTAGCTGGGATTACAGGCACGCACCACTGTGCCCAGCTAATTTTTTGTATTTTTAGTAGAGACGGGGTTTCACCATGTTGACCAGGATGGTCTCAATCTCTTGACCTCATGATCCACCTGCCTTGGCCTCCCAAAGTACTGGGATTACAGGCGTGAGCCACCGTGCCTGGCCCTGACCTCCTTTTCTTATAAGGACACCAAGCACACTGGATTAAGGGCCACCCCAGCGACCTTGTTTAATTCCCATTTGTTTCTTTAAAAACCTTATCTCCAAGTACAGACACATTATGTGAGCTACTTGGGGTTAGGACCAAAAAAGTATGCCTCCCCTGACAAGATAAATGGACTACTCCACGTGGTTAATCAGGGTGCGTTAGAGCAGAACCCAGTGGTCATGGCTGGGTGAAGCTTCCATCACATACACTGTGTTCTCAGAAAGATGTTATAACAGCATCACAGAACCTCCCTTTCTACAATCAAGCCAAGCCAGTTCCTGTTGTTGGTGCCAAGATAAACTGAAGCAAGAAGAACTGCCCCGCCTCCTAACTGACCTTTTGAAAGGTCTAACAGAGACTGCTGATTTGGGGCTTGGAAACCAACCAATTAGAGCTCACCTGCCCCAGTCAGTCAGGTTCAACCTTCCCCTTCAGCTCCCAAAGTTCTGGGATTATAGACATGAGCCACTATGGCTGGCTGCTAGTATTATCAATCACAGTCCTTAAAATAATCTCTAGCCCTTATATCCTCAGAACAGCTACTTGTACCCCATTGTTTCAGTTATCTTTTGCAGCTTCAGAAACCACTCCAACTCATAGCACTTTAAAACAACAACCATTTTACTATTTTTCACGATTGTGCAGGTTGACTGCAGCTCAGCTGACCGGTTCTTCTGCTGGTTTTAAGCCTACATCATCCATGGTGGACGATGCTGGAGCATCCAAGAGAGCTTTACTCACAGTCTGGCAACTTGATCAAGATGGACAAAGTCTGGGCTCAGCTTGACACTGGGATAAATGACCTCTGTCTCTCTCAGTTTCCACTTAGTCTCAGAGCCTCCTGCTCTACATGAGCCCTCACACTTACACAGCAGACAGGGCACACAGACCACAAAGGCAGAGCTTCCCAGCTTTCTTAAGGCCCATGCCTAGAATTGGAATAGCCTGGCTTCCACCACATCGTATTGGTTGGACTCACAAGTCACATGTCAGTATGGATTCTGTGTGGGAGGGGAGTATACACAGGGTAAGCACAGAGGGAAGTGAGGTTTATAGAGCTCTCCTTTGGAAATAACCACAACATTAACCCTTATAAGAAAGTAGTGAGAAAGAGACAAATCTATTTGAAGCACCCAGCATGGCATCCCCAACCTCTTAAGAACTCAACAAATAGCAACCAAACAAAAGGGCAACATTCCAGTTGGAAAGAAAAACATAAAAAGGCGTGGAGGCATGAACCACCATGTAGGGAAAACACAAAATATTGGGAGCTGCATACAATGTACAAGAAAAGAGGAGGGGCTAGGCACCGCGCATCATGCCTATAATCCCAGCTCTTTGGGAGGTTGAGGCAGGAAAACAGCTTAAGGCCAGGAGTTCAAAACCAGCCTGGGCAACATAGTGAGACCATGTCTCTACAAAAATAATAATAATTTAATTAGCCAGGTGTAGTGGTACAAACCTGTAGTCCTAGCTACTCCGGTGGCTGAGGTAAGAGGATTGTTTGAACCCAGGAGTTCAAGGCTACAGTGAGCTATGATCACGCCACTGCACTCCAGCATAGGTGACAGAGCAAGACTGTCTCTGAAAAAAATAATATTAAATAAATAAATAAAATTCTTAAAAAAGAAAGAAGAGGCAGAGAAGACAAGGCCCAAGCAGATGTTTTCTTGGTTATTATTTGTTATTGTTTGTTTTTGTTCTTTGTTTTGTTGTTTGGTTTGGTTCTGAGGCAGAGTCTTGCTCTGCTGCCCAGGCTAGAGTGCAGTGGCACGATCTCGGCTCACTGCATCTTCTACCTCCTAGGTTCAAGCTGTTCTCCTGCCTCAGCCCACCCTAGTAGCTTGGATTACAGGCATGCACCACCATGCCCGGCTAATTTTTGTATTTTTAGTAGAGACAGGGTTTTGCCATGTTGGACAAGCTGGTCTCAATCTCCTGTCCTCAGGCAATCCACCCACGTCGGCCTCCCAAAATGCTGGGATTACAGGAATAAGCCACCACACCTGGCCAAGAACACGTTTTACATCCCAAGAAAAGAATTCTCCTGCCACTCTGTAAGTCACCTTCCCTACAGATCTCTCCAGGAGTCTGGAGTAAAAAGGATATTTGTTACAACTGTTGATGATAGTAGAAATAATTATGAAGAAGTCAAAAATTACGTTTCAGACATTGAAATATTTAAAGTGTGCAAAGACAGAACCATAGAGAAAACATGTGAAAGAGACTAAGAAATTGTGTTGCAGATGAAATTAGCAACTTCCAAAAGATTAAAAAATAAAAATAACCGAAGACAAAGGTAAAAACTAAACAAAACATTAGAGCCAAGTATTTCCCAATCAAGTAAACATAACCAAGGACTGATACTCAGAATATAAACAGTGCCTACAAACAACTACTGCTCTAGGGGCTGCGGTGGGAGGATGGCTGGAGCCCGGGAGGTCAAGGCTGCAGTGAGCCAAGATTGCATCACTGCACTCCAGTCTGGGTCACAGAGCAAGACCTGATCTCAAAAAGTAAATGAAAATAAACTACAAATCAAAAAAAAAAAAAGAAAAATTAACACATAAACACACGCAGAAATTATATAAACAATTACATAACAATAAAGGACACAATAAATGACTATGATATTAACGTGGTTAAAAAATCGACAAGAGATGGGAACAGAGAATTTGCAGCTTGGTGTGGCTGTGCTGAGGTGACAACTTGGTAGTGTCTAGCACACTTTAAAATGGACACAACTTTTGACTGAGTTTTCCCTATTTCTGGGTTTCTATGTGGAGAAACACTAAAATATCATAAAGGGGTAGCAACAGGGATGTAAAATGCAGCAGGGAAACAGTAAGAGGGAAAAATGGAAACAGCATCATGTCCATCAGCAGCAGGCTGGTTACATAAACCATGGTGAAGCCACACTCCGCTATGCAGCCTCTAAAAGAAGGTGGTCAGAGCTATTTTGCCAATATGTAGAGATCCCCAAGATACATTATCAGGTTAATAAAAACAAGGCCAGGTGCCATGTCTCACACCTGTAATCCCAACACTTTGGGAGGTGAAGGTGGGTGGATCACTTGAGGTCAGGAGTTCGAGACCAGCCTGTCCAACATGGTGAAACCCCATCTCTACTAAAAATACAAAAATTAGCTGGGAGTGATGGCTCATGCCTGTAATCCCAACTGCTCAGGAGGGTGAGACAGGAGAATCTCTTGAACCCAGGAGTCAGAGGTTGCAGTAAGCCAAGATTGTACCACTGCACTCCAGCCTGGGAGACAGAGTGAGACTCCATCTCAAAAAAACAAACAAACAAACAAAAAGGTAAATGGGTACACTTTGTATTTTTCTATTTTTCTGCAAGGTACTCTTTTTTTTTTTTTTTTTTTTTTTTTTTGAGACAGAGTCTCTCTCTGTCGCCCAGGCTGGAAGGCACTGGGGCCATCTCAGCTCACTCCAACCTCTGCCTCCTGGGTTCAAGCAATTCTCCTGCCTTAGCCATCTGAGTAGTGGGATTACAGGTGTCCACCACCACACCTGGATCATTTTTTGTGCTTTTAGTAGAGACGGGGGTTTTGCCAAGTTGGCCAGGCTGACCTCGAAATCCTGACCTCAAGCGATCCTCCAGCCTCAGCCTCCTAAAGTGCTGGGATTTCAGGCGGGAGCCACCACACTGAGTCTACCATTTTTAAAAGCCATAAAACTCAAACATTAATTTTACTTATGCATGTGCCAATATGTGTAGATAAATGTGTAGAAAATGTTTTGAAAGGTGCACGATACATTATCCACAGTGCAGACTGGCATGGAGCTGGAAGCCTGGAGAAGAGCTGTTGCTTTACTCTATTTTTCTATTACTGAATTTTTTCAACAACGACATACGTACATACGACTCAGGTACTTCTTTAAAAATAAAGTAAAAGGAGGGCATGACTCAGAGAGGTAAGAACCAAAGAAAAAGAGAAAACTAGAATGATATAAAATATTTGAAATCTAACAATCACAGCCCTAGATAAAAGCAACCTAATTGGCCTGATAAAAAGAAGAACATTCTCCATCTGCGGTAAATCACAGGCAACAATATGCTGATTACTGAAAACTAAACACATCTAGGATTAAAATACAAAATTGGGTTAATCAAATGCAAGTGCAACAATATACCTGCAAATGAAAATTGAAGCCAAAAATACAAAGTTAAAAAAAAAAACCCACCACCAGGCACAATGGCTCATGCCTGTAATCCCAGCACTTAAGAAGGTCAAGGTGGGCGGATCATTTAGGAGTTCAAGACCACCCTGGGCCACATGGCAAAACTCTATCTCTACAACAACAACAAAAATTAGCTGTGCATGATGGCATACACCTGTAGTCCCAGCTACTCAGGAGGGTGAAGTGGGAGGATCACTGGAGCTGGGAAGGTTGGGGCTGCAATGAGCCAAGATCACACCACCGCACTGCAGGCTGGACCACAGAGCCAGACCCTGTCTCAAACAAAATAGAAATAAAAACTCATTAAAAAAAATTTTAATGGAAAATTAACAACAGAAATTATATAACAATAAAGGAGAAAACAAATGACTAAGGTATTAAAGTTATACTCCCAGATATAAAGTAGTTATGTAACTACTACAGTTATAAAAACATGTATGTGCATACATATATGTGTGCATATTCGTGTGTCTCTGTGTATATGCGTGCATTGGTGTGTCTGTGTGTTTATGTGTGTATATGTGTGCATTTGTGTGTCTGTGTGTATGTGTGTAGATGTGTGCATATGTGTGTGCCTGTGTGTATATGTGTGTATTTCTGTATCTATGTATATATGTGTGTATGTGTGTATATATGTGTCTGTGTATATATATGTATGTGTATATGTGTGTATTTGTGTCTCTGTGTGTATATATGTGGTGTGTGTATATATGTATGTGTATTTGTGTGTATATGTGTGTCTGTGTATATATGTGTGTATTTGTGTATCTGTGTATGCGTATACGTGTGTATTTGTGTCTGCGTGTATATATGTGTATTATGTGTCTGTGTATATATCTGTGTGCATTTGTTTCTCTATATATGTATTGTATGTGTGCATTTGTGTGTCTGTGTGTATATATGAATATTTGTGCATATGTGCATAGACATGTATAAGTGTGTATTTGTACATGTGTATAGTATACATGTATAATATATATGTATATGCGTGTGTGGATATATATGTGTGCATGTGTCTGTATATTTATATACATGCATATGTATATACATAGTAAAAATGTCATAAATTCCAGAAAAAAAGTTAGCAGAAATAGTGTCATATTGTAACATGCTATCATAATATGATAATCAAGTGAAAAATAAAAATCTTTAATTTATATAAAGCAATTGAGAAAGCAGCATGACTATAAGCATATAGCATGAGAAATAATAGAGATGTTTTTCAAAGTACATGAGCTCCCAAAAACTGGCCCCAATTCTATGGCATCCCCTGCACCCATGGATCAGTGGCCCCAGCATCACTAACAGGGGACAGTCACAAATCCTGTGGCCCCTGATGTGAGGCAGTAAGAAGCACACATTTCTACCTAGGAGGTAATCCTGCCCTCTCCCCTCCAAAAAGCAAAGATGACGTTGAATGTTTCTGAGTCACCAGATCAGGGCTCTCAAAGTGTGGTCTGAGGTCTCTGGCATTCCCCCAGAACTACTTCACAGTCCACAAATTAACAGTAGGAAGACTAATTTCCCTCTCATTGTCTACAAAGCATACAATGGAGTTTTCCAGAAACTGCATGATAGAGGATGACATCCTCTCTATCTCTCCTCTCTCTCTCTGTTTTTGTGTTTGTTTGAACAGAGTCTTGCTTTGCTGTCCACCCTGGAGTGCAGTGGTGCATCCTGGCTTACTGCAATCTCCACTCCCAGGCTCAAGTAACCCTGCCACCTTAGCCTCCTGAGTAGCTGGTTCGACAGGTGTGCACCACCCTGCGTGGCTTTTTTTTTCTCTTCATTTTTTGTGGAGACAAGGTCTCATGGTATTGCCTAGGCTAGTCTTAAACTCCTGGGCTCAAGCAATCCTTCTGCCTCAGCCTGACATCAGCTCTCTAATGGCCAAGGGAGGATGTGCTTATGTCTCCTTATATGTTAAATTTTTCTGTATAAATTTCTAATATGCAAAATATCAAAAGGTATGACCTACGTCAAGAAAAGCATTTTAGGGGTCTTCAACAAATTGTAAGATTGTGAAGGGTTCCTGAGGCCAAAATGTTTGAGAACCCTGCCCTTGTTCCAACCAGCAGTTTATAGCAAATACACGGTGTACAGAAGCAAGTTAAATTCCATGAGGAAGCATCAGCAAAGCCCTAGAATATAATATCTGACATTTACAGGTGATATGACATAGTATCTGGGATTTGCTTTAAAATACTCCAGGACAAACACGGGTGTCTGTGGGGTAGGAGCGAAACAAGATTGAAAATCTGATCGTTAGTAAAACCAGGTGATAGATGGGGTCTCTGGGGGTACATTTATAATCCTGTCTACTTTAAGACAGAATTTTTAATTTTCTTGTCACAACACAAAAAAAGCTAAAAAGAAATTCAGTAAACTGTCTTTATTTTTTAGAGTAACAGTTACATCAGGAAAAAATATAAAATACAAGACCATTTCAAACAATAATGATAATGAAAACACTGTCTAAAAATTAAAGATGACAAAACAGGCCCCTCCACTAAGAATATCAATAAACAGAAAACAAACAATAATAAGGTGAAAAATAAGGATCAATGAAAATTCATTATGGGACAGGAACTCTAAGTCCTAGGAGCTGGCAAAGGGAAGGAATAGGGAATGGGACTCTGGTCACTTCAGGATTCAAACAACGTTATTCTGAGAACACTTGGCATTCACTCCCAAAAAGATGAAAGGTGGCATTTCAAAAATCAATCGAGATTACAGTGAGGTTTAAAAGAAGCTTAAGACAAAATGATAAAACAATTAAGAACATCCCAGAAATGTAGTCCAAAACAGAATTAGTTCTGCAAAACATCAATCAATGAAACGTGTTACAGAGACTCAGGTAGAACTCCATGAATGCAGGGGAGCAAATGATGTACGCAACAAGGAACCTAATCTTCATGTCGAAGGGTGCCTGTAAAAGCCAAATCAAGAGTCTGGGTGCAGCAGCTCACGTCTGTCATCTCAGGACTTTGGGAGGCTGGGGCCGGTGGATTGCCTGAGGTTAGGAGTTCGAGACCAGCCTGGTCAACATAGTGAAACCCCATCTCTACTAAAAATACAAAAATGAGCCAGGCATGGTTGCGTGCACCTGTAATCCCAGCTACTTGGGAGGCTGAGGCAGGAGAATCACTTGAACCTGGGAGGCGGAGGTTGCAGTGAGCCAAAATTTTGCCATTGCACTCCAGCCTGGGTGACAAGAGCAAGACCCCATCTAAAAAAAAAAAAAGTCGAATCAAGAAGTAACAGAAAAATGTGTCCTGAGAGGAAGCAGTTTTTCTAGATTGCTTTAAAATCCAGTTTGGAGATCAAAGGGGCTCATGACATTCTTCCAAAACTGTCAAAGAGGAAGATATCAATCCCTCTCTTGGGAAATGCCTTCTTAATGCAAGGAAAAAGAGGGACTAGGTCACCTTTAAAGAAACACAACAAACAAGCCTTTTCTCAGAACTCTCATCTGAGACTTTTATGATACACGCAAACCCTCAGAAATAAAAGCAGAGACTTCAAGGTACTCTTTGCCCAGCAAAGCTGTCATTTAACAGCCCCTGCAACAGAAGGACCTAAATACGTCCAGCGCCTAAAGGAATTATTCATAGTGCACACCTCTCACTGACAAATTTCACTTCTGGAATTACTTCCAACAGCACCTGAGTTTCAATGCCAATTATAAGAGATAAGCGAAGGGCATTCATGGGAAGGGCCACTTTGTTGTGAAAAATAAGAAGCAATACCATCACAGGATCAAGGAGGGCCATAGGTGTGGTATTAAAGACAACTATTAAGAAGGAAAGAGTAACAACTGTTTTTCCACCAAGAGGATCAAAATTGCTGGATTGATGTAAGTAGTTAAAAGTTTAAACAGATGTATAAGAGAGAGGAGAGTTTGCTGAGCAATTTGGTTCAGTAATACTACAGTATTACTTAGGCTGGTTACCAGAAGAATGTCATCAATAACGGGGGGGAGGGGGGGGAAGGAAGGCATAAGGCATTGAGGAATGGCCAGGATTTTGCAGTTATAATTGGAAAGAGATGTCAAAAGAATGATTAAAATGAAAATAAAAATTAGGATGATAGAAGATGATCCAAATATAATACCCAATGTTGAAGAATTTAATTATCATCCCATGTGGGAGAAAAATAAGTTCCTGAAGTTCCTGACTGGATAGTTAAGTGAAATCTGTTACACATGGATGAAAAGTAGAAAAGTATTTGCAGGGATGTATACAGATTTCTACAAAGAAATAAAAGTAAAAATGGCTGGGTTACTGAGTGAATAAATCAAAATTCACTTAAGAAATGTACATATAGTTGTTACAAAATGTCAAAGGCACACCAAAAATTGAAGACCAGAGAACATGGACTATGTATTTCTCAAATAATAAACATCCATGAAACAAACAGATAACTACTGATTGCCAAGTATATCAGTCTCTTTTCATGCTGCTGATAAAGACACACCCAAGACTGGGAAGACAAAGAAGTTTAATTGGACTTACGGTTCCACATGACTGGGGAGGCCTCAGAATCATGGCGGGAAGCAAAAGGCACTTCTTAGATGGCGTCAGCAAGAGAAAAATGAGGAAGAAGCAAAAGTGGAAACTCCTGATAAGCCCCTAAGATTTCGTGAGACTTATTCACCATTATGAGAATAGCACAGGAAGCAGGGCAGGTGGCTCATGCCTGTAATCCCAGCACTTTGGGAAGACGAGGCTGGCAGATCACCTGATGTCAGGAGTTCGAGACCAGCCTGATCAACATGGTGAAACCCCATCTCTACTAAAAATACAAAATTAGCCAGGTGTGGTGGTGTACACCTGTAATCCCAGCTACTAGGGAGGCTGAGGCAGGAGAATCACTTGAACCTGTGAGCCAGAGGTTGCAGTAAACCAAGATCATGCCATTGCACTCCAGCCTGGGCAACAACAGCGAAACTCCGTCTCAAAAAAAGAAACAAATTTAAACTGGTTATTGTAGTTAGCAAAGAATTAAGAAAAAAGAAAAAGAGAATAGCACAGGAAAGACTGGCCCCCATGACTCAATCACTTCCCCCTGTGTCCCTCCCACAGCATGTGGGAACTCTGGGAGAAAGAATTCAAGTTGAGATTTGGATACGGACATAGCCAAATCATATCATTCTGCCCGTGATCCCTCCAAATATCATGTCCTCACATTTCAAAACCAATCATGCCTTCCCAACAGTCCCCCAAAGTCTTAATTCATTTCAGCATTAACCTAAAAGTCCACAGTCCAAAGTCTCAATTGAGACAAGGCAAGTCCCATCCTTCTATGAGCCTATAAAATCAAAAGCAAGCTAGTTACTTCCTACATACAATGGGGTTACAAGTATTGGTTAAATACAGCTATTCCAAATGGGAGAAACTGGCCAAAACGAAGGGGTTACAGGACCCATGCAAGTCCAAAATTGAGTAGGGCAGCCAAATTTTAAAGCTCCAAAATGATCTCCTTTGACTCTAGGTCTCCCATCCAGGTCATGCTGATGCAAGAGTTCAGTTCCCAAGGTCTTGGAAAGCTACACCCCTGTAGCTTTGCAGCATACAACCCCACTCCTGACTGCTTTCATAAGCTGGTGTTGAGTGTCTGCAGTTTTCCCAGGTGCACAATGCAAGCTTTCAGTGTATTTACCACTCTGGGGTCTGGAGGACTGTGGCCCACTTCTCACAGCTCCACTTTGTTGTGAAACAACAAAGGGACTCGGTGTGGGGGCTCCAACCCCACGTTTCCCTTCTGCACTGTCCTAGCAGAGGTTCTCCATGAGGGCCCAGCCCCTGCAGCAAACTTTTGCCTGGGCATCCAGGCATTTCCATACATCTTTTGAAATCTAGGCAGAGGTTCCCAAACTTCAATTCTTGACTTCCATGCCCGCCTCAGGCTCAACAACACATGAAAGTTGCCAAGATTTGGGGCTTCCACCCTCTGAAGCCACAGCCCAAGCTATATGTTGGCCCCTTTCAACCAAGGCTGGAGCGGCTAGGACACAGGACAACAGGTCCCTAGGCTGCACACAATACAGGGACCCTGGGCCTGGCCCACAAAACCACTTTTTCCTTTTGGGCTTCTGGGCCCGTGATGGGAGGGGCTGCTGTGAAGGTCTCTGACATGGCCTGGAGATATTTTCCCCATGGTCTTGGGGATTAACATTAGGCTACTCGCTACTTATGCAAATTTCTGCAGCTGCCTTGAATTTCTCCCCAGAAAATGAATTTTTCTTTTCTATCTCTTAGTCAGGCTGCAGATTTTCCACTTTTATGCCCTGTTTCCCTTATAAAGCTAAATACCTTTAACAGCATGCAAGTCACATCTTGAATGCTTTGCTGCTTAGAAATTTCTTCTGCCTTAAAGAAATTTTTATTTAAGATAATACCTTAAATCATCTTTCTCAAGTTCAAAGTTCTGCAGATCTCTAAGGCAGGGGCAAAATGCTGCCAGTCTCTTTGCTAAAACATAGCAAGAGTCACCTTTACTCCAGTTCCCAAGAAGTTCCTCAATTCCATCTGAGACCACCTCAGCCTGGACCTTATTGTCCATATCGCTATCAGCATTTTGGACAAAGCCATTCAACAAGTCTCTAGGAAGTTCCAAACTTTCCACATTTTCCTGTCTTCTGCTGAGCCCTCCAAACTGTTCCAGCCTCTGCCTGTTACCTGGTTCCAAAGCTGCTCCTACATTTTCGGGTATCTTTTCAGCAATGCCCCATTCTAATGGTACCAATTTACCAATGTATTAGTCTGTTTTCATGCTGCTGATACAGAGGTACCCAAGACTGGGAAGAAAAAGAGGTTTAACTGGACTTACAGTTCCACGCAGCTGGGAAGCCTCAGAATCATGGTGGGAGGTGAAAGGCACTTCTTACAGGTGGCGGCAAGAGAAAAATGAGGAAGAAGTAAAAGCAGAAACCCCTGATAAACCCATCAGATCTCATGAGACTTATTCACTATCATGAGAATAGCATAGGAGAAACCAGCCCCCATGATTCAATTACCTTCCCGAGTTCCCCCACAACACATGGAAATTCTGGGAGCTACAGATCAGGTTGAAATTTGGGTGGAGACACACCAAAGCATATCACCAAGGGAAAGAGAACTTCATAGAATCTCTGTTGTGGTGGTATACCATAACATCAGGTCACTAGAATTTATTAACGTAGTTTAATTTGTAAATAAATTTGTAAAAAGCAAAGACATTGATCTGAACAATGTAATGGATAAGATTGAATCTATTTCCAAAAATGTTTTTTGGAAATATAGAGCAAAGGAGAAAAAAAAATAGCCGCACTGAATCTCATAACCAAGTAGGTTTCACTTGACTCTTTAAATCAAAGTAGTGACAATAAGAGCTCATATTTATTGACAATGTACTCTATGCCCATCACCTGCTGTGACCCATCTCATAAAATCTTGGTAACTGCTCCTAGGCAAATACTCTTTTGGCTTCCACTTTACAAATGAGGAAACTGAGGCACAAGGAGGATAAATAACTTGAAGATCACTGAAATTCCAAGGTGGGGAGTGAGATTCAAACCCAAACAACCTCTGCTGTCCACTGCACTGTCATTAAAAGTGACGATCAACCCAAGAGCCAACCTCCTTCAAGGGTTTACCAATATGGTGTGTCGAGAGAGTTACTTAATAGTTGAATTATAATATTCTACTAACAATTGCAAAATTGCTTAATTACCCACTGTCCATACCACAACTCTGCAAACTCCACAAGAACAGTGCCTTTAGAGTTAAAATTAAACAGGCAGACTTCAGTTCAAATTGTCTGTCACTCAGCCAGGAAGAGTGACTCATGCCTCTACTCCCGGCACTTTGGGAGGCCGAGGCAGGAGGATCACCTGAGCTCAGGAGTTCAAAATCAGCTTGGACAATAATATGGTTTGGTTGTGTCCCCAAACAAATCTTGATTTTATTGTATCTCCCAGAATTCTCAGGTGTTGTGGAAGGGACCAGGAGAGGTAATTGAATCATGGGGGCCAGTCTTTCCCATGCTAGTCTTATGATAGTAAATAAGTCTTGTACTTTGGGACACTGAGGAAGGCAGATCACCTGAGGTGAGGAGTTCAAGACCGGCCTGGTCAACATGGTGAAACCCCATCTCTACTAAAACTACAAAAATTAGCTAGGCATGGTGGCAGGCACCTGTAATCCCAGCTACTCAGGAGGCTGAAGCAGGAGAATTGTTTGAACCCAGGAGGCAAAGGTTGCAGTAAGCCAAGATTGCACCGTTGCGCTCCAGCCTGGGTGAGAGAGCGAAACTCTTTCCCAAAATAAATAAATACCACAAGATCTGATGGGTTTATCAGGAGCTTCTGCTTTAGCTTCTTCCTCGTTTTTATCTTGCTGCCACCATGTAAGAAGTGCCTTTCGTCTCCCACCATGATTCTGAGGCCTCCCCAGCCAGGTGGAACTGTAAGTCCAGTTAAACCTTTTTCTTCCTAGTCTCAAGTATGTCTTTATCAGCAGCATGAAAATGAACTAATACAGGAAACATGGCAAAACCCTGACTCTACGAAAAATAGAAAAATCAGCCATGCATGGTGGTGCACATCTGCAGTCCCAGCTACTTGGGAGGCTGACGTGGGAGGATAGCTTCAGCCTGGGAGTTGGAGGCTGCAGTGACCCATGATCACACCACTGTACTCCAGCCCGGGTGACACAGCAAAACGCTGTCTCAACAAAATAAAATAAAAAATAAAGTGTCATTCCACCACTATTACATAAGTAAAATAAAACCTTTGGTAAGTGAGTTAACTTCAAGAAGCCCCAGTTTCCCCACCCAGAGATAAACAAATAAATACATGATTAAGAGTTTTTGTGAAGAGTATGCGAGCCTATATGTGAAAAGCATGCAGCCCAGTACCCAGCATATGGAATTGCTCAGTAAATCACTGCTCTACAACCCTAAATTGTGACCTAAGGAGGACACTGGCAAACTATGGTCCCAATCTGGTCCACTGCCTCATTTTTGAAAGGCCCTCCAGTTGAGAATGGTTTTGCATTTGGAAAGGATTGAAAAAAATTCAAAAAAGAATTATATTTTGTGACACATGAAAATTCCATAAAATTCAAATTTCACTCCCAAAAATAAAGTTTGGTTGGAATGCAGCCACATTCATTTGTTTATGAGGTGTCTATGCCTGCGTTCACACTGCAGTGGCATAGCTGTGTAGTTATGACAGAGACCATACGGCCCTCAGAGCTGAAAATGCTTACTCTCCAGCCCGTTTCAGGAGGAGTCTGCCAACCACCAACCTAATCAATTATTGGACAAAGGGAGCAAAGCAAGTAATTATAAATCAATTATTTGTTTCCTCTGAGTGTGATAAGTGGAGATTCCATTCCTAGAAGCCATATCATATCATAAAAATACAGAAACTTCTTACAAGAAAAAAGAAATATAAATATCAATACATTATATGACTTTAAAAGCACTTGTGGTCAGGTGTAGCAGCTCTTGCCTGTAGTCCCAGCACTTTGGGAGATCCAGACTGGAAGACAGCCTGAATCAAGGAGATCAAGACCAGACTGGGCAACATATCAAGACCTCATTTCTATCAAAAAATGAAAAATTGGCTGGACATGATGGCACATGCCTATAGTCCCGGGTACCCTGGAGGCTGAGACAGGAGGATTGGAGCCCAGGAGGTCAAGACTGCTGAGAGCTATGATCACACCACTGCACACCAGCTTGGGCAACAGAGTGAGATCCTGTCCCTTTTTAGAAAAAAAAAAAGCATTTATTAAATGAAAACAAACACGATATAAAGGCTACACCATAAATGTTTCTTGCAGGGATTCGTCTGCATTAAGTAGGTCTGGTTGAGTTTTGGTTACAATAATCTGTGAATGGGAAGCTCCTTCTCCCTTTGATCAATCTCCCCGTGGGGGCAAGCCATCTGTTATGTTTTTTTAAGAAACATCACATTTAAATAAAATTATAGCCATGGGCCAGTGTGGTGGCTTGTGCCTATAATCCCAGCAATATGGAAGGCCAGGCCAGGCAGATCACTCAAGTCCAGAAGTTTAAGACCAGCCTCGGCAACATGAGGAAAACCCATCTCTACAAAAAATACAATAATCAGCCAGTCAGGGTGGTGGCATGACTGCAGTCCCAGCTACTTGGGAGGCTGAGGTGGGAGGATCACTTGTGCCCAGGGGAGTCTAGGCTGCAGTGAGCCATGGTCATGCCACTGCACTCCAGCCTGGGCGACAGAGCGAGACCCTGTCTCAAAAAAAAAAAAATATTACAGGTACGTGTCCATCTCACTGCTTGTATACACCAGTGGCTCTAAATGTTGTAACCATGACAAATTCCAAGGCGAGTATAATGCCCACAAAACCACCCTCGATGAACTCCATTTCAGGAAGATGCTGATGGTTGAGCTCCAAGTATCTTCAAGCACGGTGACAACAGTTAGTAGTAATGTATTACATATTTGAAAATAGCTAAGAGAATGGGTTTAAATATTCTCCCCATAAATAAATATTGCAGTGATGGACATGTTCATTAGATGGGTTTCATCATTCTGTCATGTATATAGATATTAAAACATCACAGTGTACCTCATAAATATATACAATCGTTACTTATTAATTAAATGTTTAATTCAAGTACATTTTTAAAAAGAAAAACATTAATATGGAAAAACCGTTGTAACATAAAATTAAATTAAAAATTGTAGGTGGGGCGCAGTGGCTCACTCCTGCAATCCCAGCACTTTGGGAGGCCGAGGTGGGCAGATCATGAGATCAGGAGTTCGAGGTCAGCCTGGCCAATATGGTGAAAACCCGACTCTACTAAAAATACAAAAATTAGCCAAGCACGGTGGTGCGCACCTGTAGTCCCAGCTACTCAGGAGGCTAAGGCAGAAGAATCAGTCGAACCTTGAAGGCAGAGGTTGCAATGAGCCGAGATCGCGCCACTGTACTACAGCCTGGGTGACAGAGTGGGACTCCATCTCAAAAAAAAAAGTTGCAAATATGCAACTGAAGTTAAGCTAGAATTAAAACCATGCAGACTTCATAAATCTTTAAACAGAACTGTGCGTACACTTGAAAGAGCTGTCACGGGTGACCGTGGGTGAACGTTTCGCTTTATTTTCTTCACTACTGTTGCAATATTGTCTGTGTGATGAATTATTTTAATTTAATTACAATTTTTCCAATTGTATTTCACTGACGCTACAGAATAAACGCCTGCACTTCATACTCCTTTTGCCCTTGAAAGCTTTTCATTGCTTATTTATACTGTTTTGTGTTAAAAGCAATTTAAAACAGAAAAAAGTGGGGAAAAAATACTATTTGGGGGAAAGGAATGAATAAAAGAGGATTTTCTTCATTAAATATTAGCATATGTTTGAAACAAACATGGCATGCATTAGGAGAGAAATCAAACAAAAAAACTGGAGAAAAACAAACTTAGATCCGTATCCAATCTAACTTTTGTGGCCTAAAACAATGCTAAATATCACAAATCAAATAGAAAAACCTGGAATAAAATAAAAGAACATCGTCCTTCCATGTAAGAGTTTTGGAAATGTTTGTAACAGAAGAGACTGAAAGCAAAGATAAACATTCATTCACTCAGTAACTGAGTTCCTAGCAGACAGCAGGCATCAATTTATGAAGCCAGAAAAAAGCGCATGAAAAGAAAACCAGTAACACTGCAAAACCCACACATGTACAGTATTAAGCCGCACACGTACACACACACGAACAGTATGTATATATAAATACCTCATACACAGGAAAAACACTGCAATAGTTTCCAGCACATACACAAACACATTAAAAACTCCTTTAATAAGCCAATTACTGAAAATGGATTTAATGATGTCAGTAATTAAAGAAATGCAAATCAAAACAGTCGGCACACTCTTTAAAATTACTGAATTAACAAAACAAAGAAAGACCGCAAAGCCCAGTTTTGGCAGAGAGATAAATGAATTGCCTGAATTCTTTGGGAGGAAAGTCTGACTAACTATATCAAGCGTATTTAAAAATATAATAACAATAATAATTATATATATATATAAATAACATCATATAAATGTAAGTAATTGTTTTAAAGAACAGAAAAAGAGTTTTGTTTTCTGAGTCTAGATGCTGGGTATAGAAGCATTCATTATTTTTTAAAAATAGAAACGACCTAATAACTAGTGACAGAAAATGGAAAAGCAATAAAAGTACATTAAACCATGCACTATTATAGAGTTATCATAGCTATGTAGGAGCAGGAAAGAACATTTACTATATAATGTAATGTGAGAAAAGCAGAAAAAAAAATGAATATCCATAATGACTACAACCATGAAAAAAGCTCCCTGTGTTTAAATAAAGATGAAACTAGGATAAGGAGAGATGAAAATAATTCAGGTATTTTAAGAAAAGTTTATAACTCAAGTTTTTAAACACTTGGAGGATGAAGGGACACAGAGAGTGATAATAACACTTAAAATCCAGCCTCTGGGAACCATTAAAGTAGTTCACACTGGTGGACACGCAGTCACCTGGCTTACTACCGCACCTAGCAGTAAATGCCAAAATCTGTCTGGTCAAAGGATCCCAAGGAAGGTGGCCTAGAATTATTTACAGGGGTGCTCACTAATAGTTGAGTATGCAGTGCAGGCTGACTCAGAGTGGGAGCTCCATCAATACCATCCACAAACATCTTGCACGAAGCCACAGGCCAGGCTTACCGGGTCTTTCAAGATAAGCGGGTAACACGGCAGAGGTTTCTAAAACACACCATGCTTATTCAGAGGAAACCTTCCTGGCATCATCACCAAGAAGCTATGAAAACCTTCCTCAGAAGGAATTGATTTTCAACACCAAGTTCTGGGTTAAAGACATTTGTGCCTTTACTTCAAGATGTCAGCAGATTTCTCAAAACATTTTCTGAAGAAATGTGTGTTTACAAGAAAGGTCAATATTAATCTAATGGATTCAACTATTAGCTCAACTCACTAGAAAGCAAGAAATGCACACTTTTCTTTAAAGAAGACAAAAAAGAGGAGCTTCCCTTACAGTAACGTAAACCCCTTGAGGATAAGACACAGTCTTATTTTTCTTTATATCTCTATAGTCTACCAGTGTATTATGTTGGATGGATGCATGATGGATGAATTATATATGATTAGATGGGTGAGTGGGTGGATGGATGGATGGGTAGATGAGTGGGCCAGATAGGTAGATGGATGGATGGATGGATGGATGGATGGATGGATGGATGCATGGATGCATGGATACATGGATGGAGTGGATGGATAGGTGAGTGGATGGGTGAGTGGGATAGATGGGGTAAGGGTTAACAGAGGGATGAATGGATAGGTGGGAGTGTGGGCAAGTGGATAGATAGATGGATGAATGGATGGATGGATGATTAGAAATCCTAATCCACAAGAACCTGTGCAAACCACTCACATATAAAAATTACAACTTTAGGAATAGCAGTGTTCTAATACAAGCCAAACAGGAAAGCAAACCGAAGATCTGAAACGTCATCCCATGAAAAATAAACAGATCATTTGTGAGATCTTTCAAAGAAAAATTCCAGAGCTCCTTGCCTTGTAAATTCAGCTTTAGCCACCCCCTTGGCCACTTAATCAAAATACATGCAGCGTAGTAAAGTGCTTAGAGTCATTCTTGACAGATAAGAGAGATGTATCTCAGCCAGAGCCGAGCTATGCTGTGGTAGAGGTCGCGGCTACACAGAGGGTCTCAAAGTTTCACCCAGGACTAAGAGCATCAACATGAACTCCGAGCAGGTTAAAAGGCAAAATCTCAAGCCCCGCCAAGACCTAAGGAATCAGAAATTCTAAGGAGTTTCAACAAGTCCTCCAGGTGATTCTGAAACCTACTGAAGTCTATGAACCACTGCAGCCGACACACAAATGAAGGGAATGTGCTTAGTTTTGCCCAGATTTCTTCTTGGGGGGTACAGACGGGAGCAAAAATACAGTCTGTTTGAAAGAAAACATAGAGACCTTCTGGGTGAAATGAAGTGAGAATTCCTTTGATTCCGAATGCTCAGCCACACTACCTGCAAAAACCAAGACTAAAATGGTTTGTCAATCTTAAGTACCTATCTTCCCAAGCTACATACGCTAGAGCATCGTATATTAGGAGGTTCTTCACGCTTCGAGGTCTGTGTTGGTTTCAGTCCCTTACTGCTAGTGTTGGCCACTTACTGGTAGTCCAGATTAGGGGTCTCCAGAAAAAAATCCTGGAAGTTCAAAGACTTTTGGTTTCTTCTTGGTCTCTCTAGTATAGGGCCACGCTTAGTAAGTAGAGTCTAGGTCAGCAAAGAGCATGGAACATAACTCAATGAATGAAGGAAAGGACGTCAGGAGGTCTTTCTGTTATTTCAGCAATGCCCAAATACTCACTACACGCATTTCGGTTGGTTATTGCTTTTGGATGTGATAGCAGAAAAGAACTAACATTTGTTGGGGGCCACTACGTGCATATTTCTCATTTTACCCAGACCATATCCACTTGAAGTTGACATTTGCACCCTTTTTTTTTTTCTTGAGACGGAGTCCTGCTCTGTCACCCAGGCTAGAGTGCAATGGCATGATCTGGGCTCACTACAACCTCCACCTCCCAGGTTCAAGCGATTCTCCTGCCTCAGACTCCCGAGTAGCTGGGATTACAGGTTCGCCCCCACAACGTCTAGTTAATTTTTTGTAATTCTGGTAGAGACAAGGTTTCACTATATTGGCCAGGCTGGTCTCGAACTCCCAACCTCAGGTGATCCACCCACTTCAGCCTCCCAAAGTACTAGGATTACAGGTGTGAGCCACTGCACCTGGCCCGCATCCCTCTTTTTCACAGAAGATCACAATGAATTGGGAAATTTGAAAGCAACATAATCATCCACCAACAGATGAATGAAGACAGAAAATGTGGTACATACACACGGTAGAGTACTGTTCAGCTCTAAAAAGAAATGAGATCCTGTCATTTGCAACAACATGGATAAAACCAGAGGAAATTATGTTAAGTGATATAAGCCAGGCACAGAAAGACAATCATTGCTCATCCTCCCTTATTTGTGGAAGCTAAAAATTAAAACAATTGAACTCATGGAGAGAAGAAGGATGGTCACCAGAGGCTGGGGAGGGGAGGAGGGAGTAGAGGAAAGTGGGGGTAATGGGTACAAAATTAGAATTAGATAAAATGAATAAAGCCAAGGATTTGAAAGCACAACGGGGTGACTATCATCAATAATAATGTAATTGTACATTTTAAGATAACTAAGAGTATAATTGGATTGTTTGTAACACAAAGGATAACTGCCTAAGGGATGGATACCCCTTTTTCCATGATGGGATTATTACACATTGCATGTCTGAATCAAAGTATCTCATGTACTCCATACATACATACACCTACTATGTACCCACAAAAATAAAAAATTAATTTAAAAAAAAAAAAAAGCAGGGCACAGTGGCTCACATCTGTAATCTCAGCACTTTGGGAGGCCAAGGCAGACAAATCACTTGAGGTCAGGAGTTCGAGACCGGCCTGGCCAACATGGTGAAACCCCATTTCTACTAAAAATACAAAAATTAGCCAGGCATCATAGTGCACACCTGTGGTCCCTGCTACTCGGGAGGATGAGGCAGGAGAATTGCTTGAGCCTGGGAGAGAGGTTGCAGTGGACAAAGATTGCCTGAACCAAGATCACACCACTACACTCCAATCTGGGCAACAGAGCGAGACTCCGTCTCAAAAAAATAAAACAAAAAACTAAATTAGGCAACAATCTCAAAGCCACACATTATTGAGTGGCGTTACCAGATTTTTGGCTTTCAACCCAAGTATGTTGAGAGTCCTCAAGACCACCCCAGGTCAATAATTCAGTAGAAGGAGCCATAGAACTTGGCACATTGCACTCATGGCTCTGATTTATTACAGTGGAGGATTCAAGACAAAAGCGGCAGAGGGGGCCGGGCATGGTGGCTCACGCCTGTGATCCCAGGACTTTGGGAGGTCGAGGCGGGTGGATCACCTGAGGTCAGGAGTTCAAGACCAGCATGGCCAATATGGTGAAACCCTATCTCTACTAAAAAAATACAAAAAATTACCCGGGCATGGTGGCAGGTGCCTGTAATCCCAGCTAGCTGGGAGGCTGAGGCAGAAGAATTGCTTGAACCCAGAAGGCAGAGGTTGCAGGGAGCCAAGATTGCGCCTCTGTACTCTAGCCTGGGTGACAGAGCAAGACTGTCAGAATAAAACTAGAAAAGCAGCAGCAGAGGGAACAGGCACCTGTGAGAAGGTCTGGAGGAAGCTGCGTGCATGCTTCCACGAGTCCTACCCCAGGGAAGTCACACAGGATGCTGCTCATCTCCCTCCAGCAAGGAGTTCTGGCCACACATGAGAAACGTTTCCCATCAGGGAAGCTCATTAGGGAGTTAGCATGCAAGATTCTTCTTGGGGGCTGGTCACAAGTGTAACAAACATCGCCTTATGGATTTTTATTAACCTATGGCTGCTCATGAAATAACGGTTAAGATGACAGGCTCGGCTGGGTGCAGTGGCCACACCTGTAATCTCAGCGCTTTGAGAGGATGAGGTGGGAGGAGCGCTCGAGCTCAGGAGTCCCACATGAGCCTTGGGCCACGCAGCAAGACTCTCTCTACAAAAAACATTTAAAAATTAGCCAGGTGTGGTGGCACGTGCCTGTAGTCCCAGCTACTTAGGAGGCTGAGGCAAGAGGGTCACTTCAGCCCAGGAGTTCGAGGGTGCTGTGAGCTATCATTGCACCACTGTGCTCTAGTCTAGGTGACAGTGTGAGACCTCATCTCGACAAAAATTTAAAAAATTATCGAAGCATGGTGGCACGTGCCTGTGTCCCAGCTACAGAAAACTGAGGTGGGAAGATCTCCAGAGCCCAGGAGGTCGAGGCAGGAGGAAGCTATGATCATGCCACTGCACTCCAGCCTAGGTGACAGAGTGAGATCCCCCGCAACACAAAAACTTTAAAATATTAGCCAAGCATGATTGCACATGCCTGTGGTCCCAGCTACAGGAGTCTGAGGGGGGAGGATTTCCTGAGCCCAGGAGGTCGAGGCGACACTAAGCTATGATCATGCCACTGCACTCTAGCCTGGGCAACAGAAAGACTTCATCTCAAAATAATAAAATTTTTTTTAAAAATCACAGTCTCCAGAGTTAGACAGCAGCTTCAATGGGAAGCTTCAACTGTAAAATGGGATTAATCATTCTACTGAGTCTTTTTTTTTTTGAGAGCGCCTCACTCTATTGCCCAGGGTAGGGTACAGTGGTATGATCTTGGCTCACTGCAACCTCCACCTCCTGGTTCAAGTGATTCTCCTGCTTCAACCTCCCAAATAGCTGGAATTAAAGGTGAGCTCTGATTGTATCACTGCACTTCAGCCTGGGTGACAGTGCAAGATCCTGTCTCAAAAATAAATAAATAGGCCAGGCACAGTGGCTCATGCCTGTAATCCCAGCACATTAAGAGGCCGAGGTGGGAGGATCATGAGGTCAAGAGATCGAGACCATCCTGGCCAACATGGTAAAACCCCGTCTGTAGCAAAAACACAAAAATACGCTGGGTGTGGTGGTGCACACCTGTAGTCCCAGCTACTCAGGAGGCTGAGGCAGGAGAATCGCTTGAACCTAGGAGGTGGATGTTGCAGTGAGCTGAGATTGCACCACTGCACCCCCACCTGGAGACAGAGCAAGACTCCATCTCTGAATAAATAAATAAATAAATAAAGCCAGATGATGGTTAAAGGCCTCCCACTTCACAAGGTTACTTTTGTAACTGGATAGGATAGTAAATACAAGAATGCTTCATATCTCTGAACTACCACATTGATCCAAGAAACCAGTATAGCTCTTTGTGAATACAGACCAAAAAGGAGTCAAATATCATTCCTTTTTCTAACTGCACACGGACCACAACACATTATTTTATTATCCACTTGCTATTTCTGTAGCTAATTCCCGAGCTTTCATTCTTCCCTTTTACAAAAGATGCAAAAAAGGAAATCAATGAAATAAGAATACTGCTTTTTCTGACACAAATTAAACTCCACATCCAAACACAAACAGAATCACGGCAGCATATGGGTCTATTTTCTCAATCTTCCCCCCAAGGGAGAATCAGCCATATGGTAGGAAGGAGTTGGCCCAGTGCTTTGATAAGTGGGGCCCGGCTCGGTCTCCAGGCTCTGAAGGAAATAGGACCCTGGCACGTTTGTAAAACCAGAAATGACGTGGCTGCTGACAGCTTCTCCCCGCTCTGCTGCACCGAGTCAAAGCCAAAAAAGAGACAAAGAGGCATCAGGATAAAATCTGATGCATGTGGACAACTGCAATAGATGAAGTGCAGGTGGGGGAGGCTCACACTTGTAATCCCAGCACTTCGGGATGCCAAGGCAGGAAGATCACTTGAGGCCAGGAGTTCAAGATCAGCCTGGGCAACACAGCAACACCCTGCCTCTACAAAACAATTTTAAAATTAGCCAGACACGGTGGTATGCACCTGTAGTCCCAGCTACTCAGGAGGCTGAGGTGGAAGGATAGCTTGAGCCCAGGAGGTCAAGGCTGCAGTGGCCTATGATGGCACCACTGCACTTCAGCCTGGGCAACAAGCAAGAGCCTATCTCCAAAATAAATAAATAAGTAGTGGATGATGGTTAAAGACTGAGATGCGTCCTCTCAAAGACTCTGGGTGCACACACCCCACTTGGTCATGCAGAGCCTGTGTAAAGAGAAGCTACTAAGTCCCTGAGAGGTTGATCACAGAGGATCACTTCTCCAGGTACCTCGGAAATAACAGCAACACGTGTGATGGAAATAAAAGCAACACATGTGATGGAACCAAATCAGTCAAGAAGTATTCAAGGAAGCACATGGGCTGCCACTCCACAGCCACTACTATGGCTAACAGGAAGAAAACTGACAACACCAAATGTTGGCGAGGATGAGGCATAACTGGAACACCCACATGTTGAAGGTAAAACTGAAAGATACTACAACCATTTTGTAAATTTATTCGGCAGTTAAGAGTTCAATATAGGGCTGGGTGCGGTGGTTCATGCCTGTAATCCCAGCACATCGGGAGGCCAAGGCAGGTGGATCACCTGAGATCAGGAGTTCAAGACCAGCCTAGCCAACATGGCAAAATCCCATCTCTACTAAAAACACAAAAATTAGCTGGGCATAGTGGCACACACTTGTAATCCCAGCTACTTGGGAGGCCGAGGCAGGAGGATCACTTGAACCTGGGAGGCAGAGGCTGCAGTCAGCTGAGATTGCATCACTGCACTCCAGCTTGGGTGACAGAGTGAGACTCCATCTCCCCCCCAAAAAAAGAGTTAAATATACACCATATACACCTACCCCGTGATGGTGAATATTCAGTGTCAACTTAGTTGGATTGAAGGATGCAAAGTATTGTTCCTGGGTATGTCTGTGAGAATGTTGTCGGAGGAGACTAACATCGAAGTCAGTGGCAGACCCATCCTCAATGGGCGTGGGTCCATCCAGTCAGCTGCTAGTGTGGCTAGAATAAAGCAGGCAGAGGAAGGTGGGAGAGGCTGCCCTGCGGAGTCTTCCAGCCTTTACCTTTCTCCCATGCTGGATGCTTCCTGTCCTCGAACATCAGACTCCAGGTTCTGTGGCTCTGGGCCCTTGGACTTAGCCCAGTGGCTTGCCAGGGGCCCCCGGGCCTTTGGCCACAGACTGAAAGCTGTACTGTAGGCTGCTTCACCTTGTGATTCTGTGAGTCAATTCTCCTTAATAAGCCCCCTTTCATATCTACATCTATCCTATTAGTTCTGTCCCTCCAGAGAACCCTAACAGACACCCTATGACAGTAATTTCACTCCTAGTTACCTATATAAAAGAAATGAACACGTAGGTACACAAAAGTCCTATACAAAATCATACACAGTCACTTTATTCGTAATAGCCAAAAATCAAAATGGTCTTGGTGTCCACCAACAGGAAGACAGCTAAATAAACTATGACAGATCCACACATGTAAGACGACACAGCAATAAAAACAAACAAAACTAATAAACAACATATACCGGGGTCAGCTAATTATCTCTGCAAACGAGCCATTTTCTGTAAACAGAGTTTTATTGAAAGATAGCAACGTGCAGTTATTTGCATATTGTCTACACTGTTTTCCTGCTGCAACAGCAGAGTTGAGTAGTTGCTACAGAGACCTGCTGGCTGGCAAGTCTAAAATATTTACTTTCTGCTTCTTTTCAAACAGACTGCAGATCCCCTGACAAAGAAAAATGCAAAAAAAAAAAATGCTGAGTGAAAAACAAAACACAACAAAAACAAAAGAATATATATACATGATTTCATTTCCATAAAGTTCCAGAGCAGCCAAACTAATCTAGGGCTAAAAATATCAAAATAGTGCTTGTTTCTCGTGGATGTGGAAGATTGACTAGGAAGGAATACAAGAGGATTTCTGAGATGATAAAATTGTACTATATATTGGTAGACTGTGGGTTACATAAATCTGTGTGTTTGTCAAAACGAATCAAACTACACTTAGGGTCTGCAGATTTCACTCTATATGTAAATTACATCTCAATTTTAAAACACCAAAAAAATGAGAAAACTTCCAAGAAACATAAGGGCAGGATCTTACCTCTGAACTGGGCCCCCTGTCTTATCTCTTTGGACTCTGTGCATGCTTAGCATTTAAAATTCAGGTTCAGGCCAGGCTAAGTGGCTCATGCCAGTAAAATCCCAACACTTTGGGAGGCTGGGGCAGGCAGATGGCTTGAGCCAAGGAGTTTGAGATCAGCCTGGATGACATGATGAAACCCTGTCTCTACAAAAAAGTACAAAAATTAGCTGGGCATGGTGGTGCACACTGTTGTCCCCAATACTTGGCAGGATCATTTGAGCCCAGGAGTTTAAGGCTGCAGAGAGCCATGATCACACCACTGCACTCCAGCCTGGCTGACAAAGCAAGATCTGGTCTCGAAAAATAATTTTTTTTTAATTTTAAAATTCAAGTTAGAACCTGTATTAGGCCATTCTTGAATTGCTATAAAGAAATATTGGAGACTGGGTAATTTATGAAGAGGTTGAATTGACTCACATTTCTAGAGGCCATACAGGAAGCATGGTGCTGGCATCTGCCTGGCTTCTGGTAAAGCCTCAGGGAGCTTTCAATCATGGCTTAAGGTGAAGCAGGAACAGATACTTCACATGGCAAAAGCAGGAGCAAGAGAAACAGTGGGGGAAGTGCCACATACTTTTAAATGACCAGATCATGCAAGAGCTCACTCACTATGACAAAGACAGCACTAAGCCGTGAGGGATCCATTACCAAGATCCAAACACCTCCCGCCAGGTCCCACCACCAGCTTTGGGATTACATTTCAACATCAGACATTGGCAAGGACAGATATTCAATCTCTATCAAAGCCCATCTTGTGCAACATTTTTCTTAAAGATCAGCTGTTCCTAATGACCAAGCCCCATCTCTTGGGATTTGCCAGAAAAAAAATGGTTGTTGCTTATTTTATCTGTAGTCTTTATTCAAACAAGCCTCCAGGGTAGGCCCAAGATATTAAAAGCTCAGACTAGGCTGGGCACAGTAGCTCACACCTGTAATTTCACCACTTTGGGAGGCCGAGGTGGGTGGATCACCTGAAGTCGGGAGTTCGAGAACAGCCTGACCAACATGGAGAAACCCCTACTAAAAATAAAAATTTTAAAAAAAACTAACTGGGTGAGATGGCACATGCCTGTAATCCCAGCTATTCAGGAGGCTGAGGCAGGAGAATAGCTTGAACCTGGGAGGCAGAGGTTGCAGTGAGCCAAGATTGCACCATTGCACTCCAGCCTGGGCAGCAAGAGTAAAACTTCATCTCTAAATAAATAAATAAATAAATAAAGCTCAAACTAAAGATGCTTTGGTTGAAGCAGAGATGCAGTCGGGCCAACTCTTGTTGCAAACCTCTACCCAAGACGGCCCTTAAAGGACCTCCTCCAAGCACACCTACAGCATCCATGACCATGAAGCCTTGACTGCTCCCTGCACCAACCACTGCAACACATCCTCCCAGCCACAATCATCCCTGCCTTTCTCCCTCCAACTGCCCCTTCTCTCCAGGGACTGAGACCTCCAAACCAGCTAGTAACCAGGTCATATCAGTCCCTCTGACACCTACACATCAAACATGCCACCGCCACTACCTCTGTTGGAAGAACAAGTTCTGAGTGAAGGACCCTCAGAAAGGTTGTCTTCCAAGGCGCAATATATGAGTCCGTCTTCAGGCTGTTCATAAAGACACACCCAAGACTGGGTAATTTATAAAGAAAAAGAGGTTTAATGGACTCATAGTTCCATGTGGCTGGGGAGGCCTCACAATCATGGCAGAGGGTGAAAGGCACATCTTACATGGTGGCAGGCAAGAGAGAATGAGAAGCAAGCAAAAAGGGAAACCCCTTATAAAACCAACAAATCTCATGAGACTTACTCACTACCACAAGGACAGTATGGGAGAAACTGTCCCCACGATTGAAGTATCTCTCACCAGGTCCCTCCCACAACACATGGGAATTATGGGTGCTACAATTCAAGATGAGATTTGTGTGGACACAACCAAACACGAGACAAAAAGCGACAAGTTCTTTTCTCTAGTCTTTCCCTCCTTCGTGTTTTGAAACCTCATTTTTTCTTCTTCAAGAGCTGTAGACCATGAATCAATACACCAAGGCGTACATTTAAACTGGGCTGCCACTCCAGAAAAGCGCTCTCCTATTCTCTCATTCTCCCCTGGCTCCATTTCTTGTGAGCTACACCTGTGTCCAGGGCCCAGTGACACATCCAAAGCTGTACTGGGGATATTTCAAAAGTGACTTGGGAACCCAAAAGCAAATGCACTAAAAGCAAAGATAAATAGGTGGGACTTAATGAAACTAAAGAGCTTTTGCACAGCAAAAGGAAGAGTCAGCAGAGTAAACAGACAACCCACAGAATGAGAGAAAATCTTCACAATCTATACATCAATAAAGGATTAATATCCAGGATCTACAATGAACTCAAACAAATTAGCAAGAAGAAAGCAAACAATCCCACTAAGAACATGAATAGGCAATTCTCAAAACAAGATGTACAAATGACCAACCAACATATGAAAAAATGCTCAGCATTCTCGCGAGAATGGCCATAATCAAAAATATCAAGAAATAATAGATGTTGGCATGGTTGCAGTGAAAAGGGAACACTTCTACACTACTGATGGGAATGTAAATTAGTACAACTACCATGGAAAACACTGTGGAGATTCCTTAAAGAACTAAAAGTAGAACTACCATTTGATCCAGCCATCCCACTACTGGATATCTACCCAGAGGAAAACAAATCATTGTGTGAAAAAGATACTAGCATAAGCATGTTTATAGCAATACAATTTGCAATTTAAAAACATGGAATCAGCTCCAATGCCCATCACATGGATAAAGAAACTGTAGTGTGTGAGTGTGTGTGTGTGTGTGTGTGTGTGTGTGTGTGTATAAGGCTGCAAAGGCACAAAAATGATATAATGGATTTTGCAGACTCAGGGTGGAGAGGGTGGACAAAGACTACCAACTGGGTGCAGCGTATATTGCTCGGGTGACAGGTGCATCAAGATCTCACACATCACCACTAAGGAATTTACTCATGTAACCAAATACCACCTGTTCCCCAAAAGCCTATGGAAATAATTTATTTTTTTTTTTCTAAAAAACTGATTTGGTCCTCAGGAAACATGCTCCTCAGCCATTCTCCCAGACAGACCAGGACTACTACAACCTATCTGCACGTCAGTATCTCTGGATTTTGAAGCACAAATTATACTCTCAAAAGAATTCCACAGTGGAAAATGGATGAGGGGAGAGCTGGAAATAATATTAGGAAACAATTTATTTTTGTGGCTACTTTGAAAACATGACTAGTGAACAAAACTAGCAATGATACGAATAAATGAAGCAGAGAGAAGTGAGCATAACTCAGAATAAGTTTCCACCTGTTCCTCTCAAGTTTCTCAACGTCTTTATGCCAGATCTACATATTGAGTTCACAATTTTAAAGAGGCTGAGGTGAAGGGATTGCTTGAGGCCAGGAGTTTGAGACCAGCCTGGGCAACACAGCAAGATCCCCATCTCTACAAAAAAAAAAAAAAGAAAGAACATAATTAGTCAAGCATGGTGGCATGTGCCTATAGCCCAGCTACTCAGGAGGCCGGGACAGAAGGATCACTTGAGCCCAGGAGTTCGAGGCTGCAGTGACCTGTGATCCCGCCACAGCACTCCATCCTGGGTGACAGAGCAAGACCTTGTCTCTAAAAACAAAACAGCAATAACAAATTAAGTATGTCCTAAAACTTGGAGTTATCGCGCCTTTGTTGCGGGGGCGCCTTCTCACACCCCAGCTGGGAGCCTCTGTCAGAGGTTTAAGCTTTGCTTTTAAATCCAAACCCGAGAGGAAACAGGAAGAGGACCTGGGGAATGACAGTCAAGGAAGCCTCTACTCGAACATTCACCTTGGGGAAGTAAAAGGAAAAATAAAGAGAAACACAGGCTCGTCCGCATAGAAGGAGTTGCCAGACCAGGCGTGACGTCTCACGCCTGTAATCCCAGCACTTTGGGAGGCCGACGCGGGTGGGTCACGAGGTCAAGAGATCGAGACCATCCTAGCCAACATAGTGAAACCCCGTCTCTACTAAAAATGCAAAAATCGGCCGGGCGCGGTGGCTCACGCCTGTAATCCCAGCACTTGGGAGGCCGACGCGGGTGGGTCACGAGGTCAAGAGATCGAGACCATCCTGGTCAACATGGTGAAACCCCATCTCTACTAAAAATACAAAATTAAGGCCGGGCGCGGTGGCTCAAGCCTGTAATCCCAGCACTTTGGGAGGCCGAGACGGGTGGATCACGAGGTCAAGAGATCGAGACCATCCTGGTCAACATGGTGAAACCCCATCTCTACTAAAAATACAAAAAATTAGCTGGGAGTGGTGGCACGTGCCTGTAATCCCAGCTACTCAGGAGGCTGAGGCAGGAGAATTGCCTGAACCCAGGAGGCGGAGGTTGCGGTGAGCCGAGATCGCGCCATTGCACTCCAGCCTGGGTAAAAAGAGCGGAACTCCGTCTCAAAAAAAAAAAAAAAAAGGCCGGGCGCGGTGGCTCATGCCTGTAATCCCAGCACTTTGGAAGGCCGAGGCGGGTGGATCACGAGGTCAAGAGATCGAGACCATCCTGGTCAACATGGTGAAACCCCGTCTCTACTAAAAATTACAAAAAATTAGCTGGGCACAGTGGCGCGTGCCTGTAATCCCAGCTACTCAGGAGGCTGAGGCAGGAGAATTGCCTGAACCCAGGAGGCGGAGGTTGCAGTGAGCCGAGATCGCGCCATTGCACTCCAGCCTGGGTAACAAGAGCGAAACTCCGTCTCAAAAAAAAAAAAAAAAAAAAAAGTCAGCCAGGTGTCGTGGCAGGTACCTGTTGTCCCAGCAACTCGGGGTGCTGAGGCAACAGAATCGCTTGAACCCGGGAGGCGGAGGTTGCGGTGAGCTGAGAAAACAAAAGGAGTAGCCAGGCTACAGGTGGCCCAGCCTTTCTTGCCTCAGGGAACGTAAGCCCAAGCCTGAAAAGCTCTTGAAGGAATGTGTTAACTTTTCTTACGGGGTGCACAGGGGCGTGGTTTCAAAGAGGAGAACTTCCCCGCGCCTGACCTGCCTTCCTTCCCGTCTCCGTCCGGGAGCTGAGAGGTCTTTCTCGAAGTTTCGCCCGCCCGGGAAGGGAGACCGGCCAGGTGAGCCTCACCCAGTAGAAACACCCGCCAAAAGCTATGGGCGGACTCTGGGCCAAACAGCCAATCAGGTGTCAGAATCAAAGATCAGTCATTCCAACGGAAGTTTAAAGAAACTCCTCTCATAGGACGAGAACTTGAATGGGGCGGGAGTAAGCGCCACGTTAAAAGACCTCCCGCCCCTCACGTGCGCGGCGGCTTTCCGCTTCCGGGATCCCGTCCCACAGCAGCGGGGGACCTGGCTTTAATCTCCGTCCCTCTCCACTCCTCTTTCTCTCTCTGCCTGATAAATCGCTTTTCTGCAGAAGCTCTTGGGGTCCGGTATTTACTTGGACGGTATCACGGCGCCAGGGCCTCCTACCCATTCTTGCCCGCACGGGAGCCCAAGGGCCCGAGCACGCGCGGGCACCTCCCGTCGGGGAGCTGAGCCTCGCCCGCGTCCCGCAACCCGATCACACTCTGTTGTTGTTGTTGTTTTGAGACGGAGTTTCGCTCTTGTTACCCAGGCTGGAGTGCAATGGCGCGATCTCAGCTCACCGCAGCCTCCGCCTCCTGGGTTCAGGCAATTCTCCTGCCTCAGCCTCCTGAGTAGCTGGGATTACAGGCACTCACCACCATGCCCAGCTAATTTTTTGTATTTTTAGTAGAGACGGGGTTTCACCATGTTGACCAGGATGGTCTCGATCCCTTGACCTTGTGATCCACCCACCTCGGCCTCCCAAAGGGCTGGGATTACAGGCGTGAGCCACCGCGCCCGGCCCACCCGGTCACACTCGTACACTCTCCAGCTAGGACTTAAGGCCGTGAACCATCCACAGAAGAGCACAGACAGTAAGACGCTTGGAAGCAGAGGCTCGCTGAGGCCTGCGGCGGAGGGACAGGGAGCGGGGGCCACACTTGCACCCTAACCTCTCACCGGCAGCCGCCCAACCTCCAGAAACGTGACCTCGTCTGACTCCCGGATTCTGGACCAAGCAGGTACGTGTTCCCTCCTCTTGGAGGAAATAAGGGGGAAGGGAAAGTAGACAGGGATGCAATTTTGGCTTCTGGCTTAAAATAACATATGGAAATTAGCCAGAAAATATTGAATTAAGGGCTTAAAGGCTCAAAAAAGCAGAATCCTCTTTGTTCCAAAACTAGGGTTGCGTACACAGTTTCTTTCTTTTTCTTTTTTTTGAGATGGAGTTTCGCTCTTGTTACCCTGGCTGGAGTGCAATGGCATGATCTTGGCTCACCGCAACCTCCGCCTCCTGGGTTCAGGCAATTCTCCTGCCTCAGCCTCCTGAGTAGCTGGGATTACAGGCACGTGCCACCATGCCTGGCTAATTTTTTATATTTTTTGAAGGGACGGGTTTCACCATGTTGACCAGGATGGTCTCGATCTCTTGACCTCGTGATCCACCCACCTCAGCCTCCTGAGTAGCTGGGATTACAGGCACGCGCCACCATGCCTGGCTAATTTTTTATATTTTTAGAAGGGACGGGTTTCACCATATTGACCAGGATGGTCTCGATCTCTTGACCTCGTGATCCACCCTCCTCAGCCTCCCAAAGTGCTGGGATTACAGGCGTGAGCCACCGCGCCCGGCGGAGATGGGTTTTGCCACGTTGCCCGTGCTGGTCTCAAGCGCCTGAGCTCAAGCAGTCCGCCTGCCTGGGCCTCCCAAAGTGCGGGGATTACAGGCGTGAGCCACCGCGCCCGGCCAGCGTACAGTTTCTTTACATGGATTACCGTTGTTTGAAAACCTAAGTGGAGTGAAGTACAAGTAACGCGGGTTTTAACCGTCAACATTCACTGCAGCTCTGTTGATTCAGACGGTATAAAGGAATCTTAAATTATCTGGGAGGTCTTTACCACGAAGGTCATCATCCTAACAGCTCACCAACATTTCCTGAGTGTTTGTGCGAGATACAGCCTGTGCTTCATATCCTTTCTCTCTAAACTTCACATCGACGCTAGGACTATGATTATTAGCTGCATTTTGCAGACAGGGAAATGGAGTTGTAGAAAATGAAAGAATGGGGCAGGCACAAGGGCTCAGCACTTTGGGAGGCCAACGCAGGAGGATTGCTTGGTCTCAGGGGTTCAAGACCAGCCTGAGCAACGGAGACCTTGTCTGTATAAAAATTAGCCGAGCATGGTGGCGTGTGCCTGTACTCACAGCTACTTGGGAGGCTGAGGTGGGAGGATCACCTGAGCCCAGGAAGTCAAGGCTCCGGTGAGCCGTGATTAGACCATTGCACTCCAGCCTGGGTGGCAGAGAGAGACCCTGTCTCCAGAAGAAACAGAGAGAGAGAGAGAGACAAGAGAGAGGAAGGGGGGAGGGAGGGAGGGAGGGAGGTGAAAGGAAAGGAGAGGGGAAAGGAAAGGGAAGAAAATTAGAGAATGCCCCCAGCTCACAGGGCTTGTGCAGCAGACCCAGAAGTCTTACACACTGCCCTAAACTCCATCCCTCCCACGCTATTTTTAGTGCTGCTCTAAGTCAATTTAAAACTCTAGCTAATGCAACTGATGCAGCACTTGCAGGTATGGTTACACAGGGGCTAATGTAACAAGGGTCTTTAATAATACCTGTCATACAGTAAAACCAAGAAGGGCAAGAGTGCATGGCCCTTTCCAAGGAACAAGCTATTTCCCACCTTGGGAGAGAGGAAGGGAAGTCTGAGAGCTGGGTCAGCAGGGCACTTTCTAATTCAACAGAGCCTGTCTTAAGAGGGTAAGGCCCTTAGATGCTTGGGCTCATGATGGGGAGGATTTACCCGCAGTAGAGTGTGTGTTGGTGACATCAGCTAGCAGATGGGCTCTGATGATAAGCTTTCTAGAAAGGTCAGGAGAGCACAGCTGGAGAGGCCAGTGTAATTTGGCCCCAGCGCCCAAGCTACCAGAGATCAAATCATCGAGTGGTTAGAGGATCTGGGTTACTCCATCACCACGACACTGTGTATTACTCCACTAGGGCAGCCATAACACAGCTATGTGGCTTCAACACAACAGAAATGGATGCTCTCCTAGTCCTGGAAACCGGAAGTCTGAGATGAAGGTGTCAGTGGGGTTGGTTTCTTCTGAGGGCAGTTTCTCCTTGGTTTGTAGATGGCCGCCTTCTTCCATTGCCTTTCATGGTCTTCTGTGCATGTCAGTGTCCTAATCTCCTCTTCTTCTAAGGACACCTTCATTTTCACTTAATCGCCTCTCTAACGATCTTATCTCCCAATAGGGTTGTATTCTGAGCCAGGTGCTGGAGGTTAGGACTTCATATGAATTCAGGGGGAGACAATTCAGTCTGTAACTCACAGTACTTCTTAGTGAAGATGTGGTTGTCCCTGCCACTGCTTTGTGTGTGTGTGTGTGTTTTTGTTTTTGTTTTTTTGAGATGAAGTTTCACTCTTGTTGCCCAGGCTTTAGTGCAATGGTGCGATCTCGGCTCATTGCAACCTCTGCCTACCCGGTTCAAGTGATTCTTCTGCCTCAGCTTTCCAAGTAGCTGGGAATACAGGCACCCGCCACCATGCCCGGCTAATTTTTGTATTTTAGTGGAGATGGGGGTTTCACCATGTTGCCCAGGCTGATCTCGAACTCCTGACCTCAGGTGATCCACCCACCTCGGGCTCCCAAAGTGCATGATGTTAGTATTTTTCAGAAAGGGAGCAGACATTGGATTCTGGCTGGGGGGAGCTCCATGGGGAATTCTTGGAGGCATCTGACCTCAGGGTCTTGGAGAGGAATACCTGGAATCCACTCTTACCTGGGGGACCATCTTAACAGGAACACTCTTCTATGCAGGAGGAATTCAATACCCCCAGGAAGTCCCTTGACCTAAAAAATGCGAGAGTGGGACCCTTTGTAATAGAAATGCCATTTAAACAGAGGGGAAGGAACTGGGGAAAGAGCAGTTGTGTGTCCCAGTAGCACAGCAGGCCAACATCAGTGGGAACTGCTCAGGAGTGATTCCTTCTGTCTTCAAGAGCTACAGTGGGAAGAACTGTATGAAGACAGCAAAGCCATCAGCTACCTAGTACCAGATGGGTGAAATCGTGAACCGCCCTGCTAGAGAGTGAATGTGCCCCCAAGCACAAGGCTCCATTCCTTGAGAAAAAAAAAAAGGCGACCGGGTCACTTCATCTTCTCTGGCACAGCTTCTGCATTGCACTGATGCTAAATTGAAAAACTGCACACCTGTCACACTGCACGTCTGGGTCATCAGATCATCAAAGAATCACGAAACTCTGCAAGATCCACAATGCCCTAACAGCCCTGCAGTACTCTGGCATGAAATCTACATGGTCTGTTCTAAGAAACCATTGCCCTCTGCATCCCAAAGGGCCAGCTTGCAAAGCCTGAAAACATAAAGTGATCCTGAACAGGGAAAGATTCTTTTCTTTTGAGTCCAAACAGCAACCCGGGACGACCCTGACAAATGGACAAGAAGACCAGCGTGCCCTACCGCATGATACCTGCAGTCATAATTTTGCAGGTTAGCAAATGAGCATAACGTAATCCCAGAAGTCCCTCCCCAATCCGTCAGCTGCTGGAGCGGCCCAGCTCTGCCCTCTCCGTGACACAAGATCTGCTGTAACATTTGGAAAGCCTCCTCATCTGCTCGAGAAGAATCTGTGGCAGAACATGCTATGTTCACAAAATGTTACCCGAGAGGCTTCAGAAACAAGACTCTGAGCTCCAGAGTTTAAGAAAAGTAATAAAGTAGATTTCCTACAAATGTTAAATGCTGATTAACGATCCCAAGGACACCTCTCTGACTGTCAGTGCCAGAAGACAACACTGGGAGAAAAATACTCCTGCGCAGCCTGGAGCATAAAGGGGAAGCAGCAGAATTCAAAACTGTTCTCATGACTTTGTACAACTGGATCTCCAAGTACAGCCCTGGACCAGGAGGGTTAGCAGAACATGTCACCGTTTGCTCTTAGGTAAGATGCAAATTCTGGGGACTTACTGAACCAGAAACTCAGATAGGACCCACCATGTGCTAATTAGTGATTCTCTCTCTTTTTTTTTTTTTTAAGTCAGGGTCAGCCAAGCACAGTGGCTCATGCCTGTAATCCCAGCACTTTGGGAGGCTGAGTTGGGTGGATCATGAGGTCAAGAGATGGAGACCATCCTGAGCAACATGGTGAAAGCCCATCTCTACTAAAAATACAAAAAAAAATTAGCTGAGTATGGTGGCACACGCCTGTAGTGCCAGCTACTAGGGAGTCTGAGGCAAGAGAATCGTTTCAACCCGAGACGGAGAGGTTGCAGTGAGCTGAGGTCATGCCACTGCTCTTCAGCCTGGTGACAGAGCAAGACTCTGTCTCAAAAAAATTGAAAATTAAAAAATAAAGTCAGGTCTCATTCTGTTGCCCAGGCTGGAGTGCAGTGGTGCCATCATAGCTCACTATAGCCTTGAACTCCTGGGTTCAAGTGATCCTCCTGCCTCAGCTTCCTGAGTAGCTGGGACTATAGGTGTGTGCCACTATGTCTGGCTACTTTTCTTTTATTTTTACTTTTTTATAGGTATGGTATCTCACTAAGTTAACCTAAGGCTGGTTTTGAACTCCAGGCCTGCAGTCATCCTCCTTCCTTGGCCTCTGGAAGTCCTGGGATTACAAGCATGACCCACCATGCCCAGCCCCCATCATGGTGATTCTCATGCATACTCAGATAGTGTCAATTTAATGGTTCATCAGCAAATATCACCCCCTCATCCTTCTCATCACCAGCTAATTTATTTCAACTAACATTTACTAAGTACTATGTGTCAGGCTCAGTGAAAGGCCCTGGGGCCAAGAATGAAAAGAAAGGCTGCCCCTGACCCTTCCTCTTCTTCTCACTCCTATATCCAGCCTCCTGTTTCCTCTCAGTTCCTCTTTCGAAAGTGCTCCAATATCTGTTTTCCTTTTCTATTAATACACAAGGTTGGTGCACAAGGAATTGCGGTTTTAGCCTTGACGGTTTTTTTTTTTTTTTTGAGATGAGTCTTGCTCTGTCTCCCAGACTGAAGTCCAGTGGTGATTTTGGCTCACTGCGACCTCCGCCTCCAGGGTTCATGCAGTTCTCCTGCCTCAACTTCCCAAGTAGCTGGGACTACAGGTTGGCACCACCATACTTGGCTAATTTTTTGTGTTTTTAGTAGAGGCAGGGTTCGCTATATTGGACACATTGGTCTCAAACTGCTGGCCTCAATTGATCCACCTGCCTCAGCCTTCCAAAGTGCAGGTTTCACAGAAATGAGCCACCACACCTGGCCTGGCCATGACTTTTCATGGGAAAACTGCAATTACTTGTGCACAACCTATTATTTCCACAATGACCATGCTCATCACATTGTATAATATCTCTTGTTACACCTGCTTCCCAGACTGAATTCCTGGCCTCTGTTCTTCCCCAAGCCCTTCCCTTCTCAGGCACACCATCCAAACGCCACCACTCTGCTTTCATGGCTCCAACTTCTCCATCCCAAACTGATTTTCCCCAGCTCTGAGCAGTTTTGTCTCTCAGCTGAAATGAAACAAAACTCCTGAAGCTGTGGAGCACCATGTATGCATCTCCCAGGTGTGTACTGGTGTAAGGAAACATGGAAAGGGCAAGCCATTTAACATGTCCACTGCAGTTTTTCATCTGCAGAAGGGTGATATTAAGAATGACTCCATATTTCCAAGGGCATTGTGAAGATCAAAATGAGTGACTGCATTTGAAAGCAATCTGTGAAATAGAAAGCAGGAGGTCAATGTGAAGGAGCCTTCTTTCCCACCATTCATCTGCACATGAATTCGTAATAAAACTCAAAAACTTGTTGGCCTGGCATGGTGGCTGGCTCACACCTATAATCTCAGCACTTTGGGTGGCCAAGGCGGGAGGACTGCCTGAGCTCAGGAGTTGAAGACCAGCCTGGGCAACACAGTAAAACCCCATCTCTACTAAAATACAAAAATTAGCCGGTGTGGCAGTGTGTGCCTGTAGTCCCAACTACTAGGGAGTCTGAGGCAGGAGAATTGCTTGAACCCCTGAGTTGGAGGTTGCAGTGAGCCAAGATTGCACCACTACACTCCAGCGTGAGCAACAGAGTGAGACAATGTCTCAAAAAAAGACAAAAAACAAAACTCATTGTGTCTTGATTATAGCAATGGCATCAAGGTGTAAACATATATTAAAACGTCTAATTGTATAATTTAAGTACAGTTTATTTTATCAATTATACCTCAATAAAGCTGTTTAAACCACAACATCTCATAGTTGACTCTGGTGTCCAGTAATGTCAGAGTAGCTTGTAAATACCAAACCTCCTGTGGGTAACAATTATCAAATGTGAACAAAATATGTTTTAAATAAACTTAGTTAGGGGTCCAGAGAGTGATGAAAAGCAGGCAGAAAGAAAACAGGAGCATCCTTGAAAGACAACTGGAGAAGTTAAGATTTGTGAGTGTGTAGCCGTCTTTTGCCTGAGATCCAGAATAGTAACTGGCATGATGTGTTAGAAAAAAACTTGGGGGCTAGAAGAACAGCCAGAAAGTTAGAGGTGGAACCCTGGGAGGCAGGCCACTGTAGATGGTGCGAGCCCGCAAAATCCATGTATGAAATCCGTACAAATCCTTGGCTCACCATGAGTCTACACATGGATGTGAGAAACCACAGGTGTATGGTGAAAGAGCAGCAGCTGGAAGTTGAAAGAAAGAGTGGAGATGTCAGCTGCTGCCTGGTGTGAACCTCAAAATCAGAGACAGGTCTCAGTTAATTTAGAAAGTTTATTTTGCCAAGGTTGAGGATGAGCACCCGTGACACAACCTCAGGGGGTCCTGATGACATGTGCCTGAGGTGATCAGAGCACAGTTTGGTATTAAACATTCTAGGGAGACATGAGACATCAATGAACATATGTAAGATGAACATTGGTTTGGTCTGGAAAGGCAGGACAACTCAAAGTATGTAGCCGCCTCTACTAGGTCATAGGTAGATAAGAGACAAATGGTTTCATTATTTTGAGTTTCTGATTAGCCTTTCCAAAGGAGGTGATCAGATATGCATTTATCTCAATGAGCAGAGGGGTGGCTTTGAATAGAATGGGAGGCAGGCTTGCTCTAAGCAGTTCCCAGCTTGGCTTTTCCCTTTTGTTTAGGGATTTTGGAAACCCAAGATATTCTCCTTTCACATAAGCTAGCCCAAGGGACCAAGTTTGAGTTTGAGCCCAGCCAAGTTAACTCTGTGTTAGATAAAAATCAGTTGAAAGGAATATAGCAGGATCCAGAGTCTCCACAACATACACTTAGTAGTATTCAAGAACTGATCAAAAATCACTAGACAGGTGATGAAATGGAAAAATATAGTCCAAACTCAAGGAAAAAAATCTTTTTTTTTTTTTTTGAGACGGAGTTTCGCTCTTGTTACCCAGGCTGGAGTGCAATGGCGTGATCTCGGCTCACCGCAACCTCCGCCTCCTAGGTTCAAGCAATTCTCCTGCCTCAGCCTCCTGAGTAGCTGGGATTACAGGCACGCGCCACCATGCCCAGCTAATTTTTTGTATTTTTAATAGAGACGGGGTTTCACCATGTTGACCAGGATGGTCTCGATCTGTTGACCTCATGATCCACCCACCTCAGCCTCCCAAAGTGCTGGGATTACAGGCTTGAGCCACCACGCCCGGCCTGAAAATAATCTTTTTTTTTTTAAATCAGCCCAAAGAAGATCCAAATGTTGAAATTAGTAGATAAGAACAATAAGGCAGCTATTATACATATTTCCAAGAATTTTAAATAAAAAATATATACACAATGAATGAACAGATGGGGGATCTAACCCCTTTCCAAATCAGAAACTATGAAAAAAGAGTCATCTAGAAGTAAAGTATACACTAACTGGAATGGGAGTAACAGCATATCAGAGACAGCAGAAGCATCTGGGAGCTTCAAGACAGATCAACAGAAACCACCCAATCTGAAAAGCAGAGAAGAAAAAAAGGACTGAAAAAAAAAATACAAACACAGCCTCCCAGACCTGTGTGACAATATCAGTCCATTCAATACACTTCTTAAATTTAGAGTCCCAGCGGAAAGGAGAGAGAGACTAGAGCGAAAAGACATGAAGAAATAGGTCTGCAACTTACAAATGTAGTGAAAGACAAAATTAAAGATTCAAGAAGATCACCAAAACCCAAGCAGGGATAAGTGTAAAGAAAACTACCTCTAGGAAAACTGCTAAAATACAAAGTGAAAATCTTGAAAACAGCCAGAAAAAAATGACAAAATACATACAGGGGAACAATAATACAAATGATGATGAACTTATCAGAAGCCATGGAAACCAAAAAACTACAGAATGATATCTCTAACGTACAGAATTTTTAAAAACTGTCAACCCAGAATTCTGTATATAATAAAACTATTCTTCAGAAATGAAAATAAAATGTAAACATTTTCAAATAAAGAAAATTAGAGAATTTATTATAAGCAGACCCACACTACAAGAAATTCTAAAAGAATTTCTTCAGACAGAAAGGAAATGACTCTAGGTGGTATGTCAGGTATCTAGGAGGGAATGAATACCAATGGACATGAAATGTATACGGTGGTCTCTGAATTAAAGACAGAGGGCCACAGGAAAAACAGACACATTTAGAAGGTTACTTAAATCATCAAGCAAGCAACTCTTCCCTTCCTGCTTTATTTTTCTTCCTTTTAACATAAATACATATGGATTATAATTTCTAGTCTACATTCGTTTGGATGGCTATACTCCAGTTTCTTGATAAAACTAAATGTCTTCATATACGCAGGCAGAAATATCAAAATAATTTTAATAATTTTAAGACATAAAAATAACCTGACACAAGCTGTATGCATGCTCATATAAACAAATTATTGGTAAAATTAACTTTAAAAAAACAACTCTGGGGCCGGGCGCGGTGGCTCAAGCCTATAATCCCAGCACTTTGGGAGGCCGAGGCGGGTGGATTACGAGGTCAAGAGATCGAGACCATCCTGGTCAACATGGTGAAACTCCGTCTCTACTAAAAATACAAAAAATTAGCTGGGCATGGTGGCACGTGCCTGTAATCCCAGCTACTCAGGAGGCTGAGGCAGGAGAATGGCCTGAACCCAGGAGGCGGAGGCTGCAGTGAGCCGAGATCGCGCCATTGCACTCCAGCCTGGGTAACAAGAGCGAAACTCCGTCTCAAAAAAAAAAAAAAAAAAAAAACTCTATCCTGTTCCTTGCTTTTTTCCATGCTGGCCCTCTGACTGGAATGTCTTTTCTGTCATCTGTGTATGTCGAGCTCTACCTAACATTCAGAGTACAGCTCTAACGCCCACTCCCTGAAACGTTCCCCCTTCTCCCCAGGCAGAAGGACTTCTTCCCTCTCTTAAACTGCATCAGTATTTCATTGCTTTCTAACTTGAATTATAGTTGTTTCAGTACAAGCTACAAGGAATCAAACTTTGAGCCATGGTTTTCAAATAAACTCAGTATCAGAACCACCCAAGGAAAAATTAGACAAAATTAGAGTCCAGACATGGGAAGCTGAGAGTGAGGGCTGAGTGGGATGGGGTTCCCAGAGGAACAGGCTTTCTAAGACCTTGAGTGACTGGAGACACAGATACTGATCAAGCACATATAGCTCTGCCTTATTCCCCAAGGGAGAATGGGAGGCTAGGGAGGGAAACTAGCCTGCTAATGCTGACTTTGGTTTAGATACCAAAAGAGCTCAGTGTCTGGATTACTGAGGCAGACTGCCATTACCGAGGCAGTTCTAACTGCACCTCTGTAAACAAAACCGCAAGGAAGTTCACACAGCAGCTGGGCAGAGCCCATGGCAGCTCAGCACCGCCTCTGCTGGCAGACTGTGACTAGACTACCTCTTTGCTGGGCCAGGCATCTCTGAAAAAAGTCAGCAGCACATCAGGAACTTAAAATAATGCCCCATCTTCCCAGGACAGAGCACCTGGGAAAAGAGGCAGTTATGAGCTCCACTGCAGCAGATTTAAAAATACCTGCCCAGCAGCTCTGCACAAAACAGCGGAGCTCCCAGAACAGCATTTGAGCTCTGATAAAAGAGCTCAGTGTCCGTAAATGTCCCCAAATGAGTGAGGACAGTAGCATGGCCTCCCCTCTTAGACAGGACCCTACATGCTCCAGAAGAGACACCAGCAACAGTGCACCCCATGGAGAACCCAGAAGCAAGGAAAAAGCCCAGCAAATGCATATTACATCTGCTTCTGCTCAGAGCTCTGTCCTTTTAGTAACTACATTCAGAGCTTAACATGAGCATGTGACCTCACTTCTAGAGACAAAGCTCTTTAAGGCAGGCATAGTGTTTAATGTATACTCAAATTCTTTTATTTTTAGCATACGAGTGCTCAATAAATGCCTACTGGATGAAATCAATGAACGTTGCATCTCCCTAGCTGCTCTACCTCCATGGAGGGAAGCAAATGCTGAGGGCCACATCCTCCCCAGCAGGCTTGGGGTACATCAAACACCTGCCACCTCCACTCAGGCTCAGGGTACACAACTGTCTCCTGTAGGGATGCACAGAGGCCAGCAAACTCTGTTCAGCTCAAAGCTGTCCAAAAACTAGGAAACCTGTTTGTCTGTTCCTCTGTGAGTTTGTAGTTCATGAAGCTATCCTGATGCACTATTTCCTAACAAATCAATGGGACCCGAAATCTAACTCCATCTTCATCGTTCCCCTTTCCTGTCCTGCCACTCGCACTGCCCTCTCTGTGAATGACACACCCCACGCTGGAGACATGAATCCAAACTCGGTGTCAGCCCAGATTTTTTGCTCTTCCCCATTACACATACCCAACGATTAAATCCTGCCACTTCAGCCCCTGGACAGGCTGTGTTTTCAAAAAAATAGCCACAGCAACATTTTGAGAACTTGCCATACCACATAAAGAGGAGGAGATAATCTTCTTCCTCATGAACTGGTTGATGAACAGAACGGGGCAAAAGTGACAGTATATGGGGACTTCAGAGGCTACGTCCTAAAATTCTGTATTGTTCTACTTGGTGTTCTCATTCTCTCCCTCCTCCTCCCCACTCACACTCATAATCCAGATACCATGTTGTGAAGGCTCCCAGGCCACATGTCGAGGCCATACATGGGTGCTCCAAATAAGATCCTAGCTGAGAGCTAGCATTAACCAGCCAGACAGGAGTGACAGGCTTCAAATGACCGCAGACCTCCACATTTCACATTTAAGCCATTACAAGTGATATCCAGTAGACCAGAAACAAGTTCATCCTGCCAAGCTCTGTCCAAATTGAAGAGCTGTAAGAAAGGTAAACATTGTCTCTGTTTTTGAGATAGTGTCTCACTCTGTTGCCCAGGCTGGAGGGCAGTGGCACAAACATGGTTCATTGCAGCTTCAAACCCCTGGACTCAAGCATTCCTCCTGCCTCAGCCTTCTGAGTAGCTGGGACTACAGGCAGGCACCACCATATGCCTGGCCTGTTGTCATCATTTTAAGCTATTAAGTTTTTGGACGGTCTGTTAGACATCATCACTAGAATACCTCCATAAATATGTCTGAGCTCTCCATTCTCCAGCCCAGTTGCTCAATTTTAGTTCAGGCCACCACCACCTCTCATCTCAATTTCAAGAAACTCTCAATGAGTCTTCCCAAACTCCATCCCCTTCCTTCTTTATTTCATACTCCATGTACCTCTCAGAGAAACCCTCTAAGACACAGTAACTCCCCTGCATAAAATCCTACAAATTTAGATAGATAGATACATAGATAGATAGATGACAGATAGATAAATGAGAGATGGATAGATGGATGATATAGATAAATAATATATAATAGAGATTGACAGATTATGTAAATGAATAGATCTAGGTAGATGATAAAAACAGATAACTAGATAATTGATAGAGATAGATGATATATTTATAGAGATCGATAACTGATGGATAGATGAATGGATGGACAAACGGATGGATGGATAGATGGATGGATGGGTGGAGAGACAGTGATAGGGATGGATGGATGGATAAATAGATGGATAGATAGATGAATAGATGGATTAATGGGTGGAAGGACAGGTAGAGGGATGGATGGATGGATGGATAGATGGATGGATGGATGGATGGATGGATGGATGGATGGATAGATAGATAGATAGATAGATAGATAGATAGATAACCAAACATGGCAAAACATTAATTGTAGAATCTAGGGTTAAGCTCCTTAATATCAATATGGTCCTTTCTACTTGCATGCATGTTTGAAATTTTTCATTTAAAAGTTTTCAAAAGTGGAAATAAACCTTCCATTGCTCCCAAAGACAGAAATGCAAATTCCTAAGCAAGACACCCTAGCCTCTTCTTCGTGTGGCTTCTGCTGTCTGAGCCACCTTCCCAAAGGTCCCCAGAGCCCCAGGCTGTTCTAACCACGTGCAGACCCCTGACATCTCACACCCCCAAGCCATCGTGCCATCACGGTCTCTGCTTACAGGAATTTCCCCCTGGTTTCTTTCTCTGCTAACCTATGAAGGTATCAACACTCAGATCAGCTGTCCCTTCCTCTGAAGCCTCCCCGAACCTGGAGATCTTACCAGGACTCCTCAGGCACCTGGAGCAGAACTCAAAGTAGCACTCTGAGAGGCTATGCTTTTCATATCCCCAACCCTCTCCTGTCTGTGTATGAGCCCCTCAAGGGCTTTACCTGTCTTTATCAACTGCATGTCTAGCATTGCACTGGGGCACAGCAGGTACTGAAGAATCTCTTAAGTCACCTTCAAGAAAACAGTGGAAACAAGAAACTGCCTTCTCTCCCCAGTTTTCTCTCTTGAGCTCCCATTCAATGCACTTATATATTCAATAGATTCATGCACTGAACTGCATCTATTGAATGCTTACTCTGTGCCAAGTACTGCTCTGAAATTAAGGTCATAATATGAACAAAATAAGAAAAAAGTACCCTGAGCTTGAGTAACTTTCCTTCCTTCCTTCCTTCCTTCCTTCCTTCCTTCCTTCCTTCCTTCCTTCCTTCTTTCCTTCTTTCCTTCCTTCCTTCCTTCCTTCTTTCCTTCCTTCCTTCCTTCTTTCCTTTCTTCCTTCCTTCCTTCCCTTCTTTCTTTCCTTCCTTCTCCTTCATTCCTTCCCTTCTTTCTTTCCTTCCTTCTCCTTCCTTCCTTCCCTTCTTTCTTTCCTTCCTTCTCCTTCCTTCCTTCCTTCCTTCCTTCCCTTTCTTTCTTTTCTTTTCTTTCTTCTTTCCTCTTTTTGAAACAGAGTTCACTCTATCACCCAGGCTGGAGTGCAGTGGCACAATCTTGACTCACTGTAACCTCCACCTCCCAGGTTCAAACAATCCTTTTCCCTTGACCTCCTAAGTAGCTGGAATTACAAGTGCGTACCACCATACCCAGCTATTTTGTGTATTTTTAGTAGAGAAGAAGTTTTGTCATGTTGTCCAGGCTGATCTCAAATTCCTGACCTCAAGTGATCCACCTGCCTTGGCCTCCCAAAGTGCTGGGATTACAGGCGTGAGCCACTACACCCTGCCATTGAGTGGCTTACTCTTAATAAGAAAAATAATAATATTAGAAATCACCATTAAATTAATATTAAAAGCCATCATTAAACTAATACTCTCTCCTCCCACTAAGCAATGATACCCATTACCTTATCACAATATGCACAGCCCAAGAGACACAGTCTCCTGTCATGCTATGACCCCCAAAAGTACAAAATCTGTCTTTTTTTCACAGTGACATAACTGGAGATACCAGGGTCACATGTAGAATCATTCCGCCAAACCGTGAGGATCCCTGAGGGTCCCCCATGCACTACCGCATCTGAGACTCAAACAACCAAATCAATGCATAACATCCTTCCAGAGCTCCTGGGACACGCATGTCAGTGTCCAGGGCCAGTGTCCAGCAGCTACATGGTGCTGCGACAGGTGGGCTTACAACCAGGAAAGACTTCTAGCCTCTTAAAACAGACAAGTCATAATTGGGATAGCAAGGAATGTACAGGAGCTTGGAAGTGCCAAGAAAACCCAAATTCCATTCTAGCATCTGCTCCTCTCCTGGCCCCATTTTCTTCTCTCAGTTTTGCTTTTCCTGCTGTCAGTTCTTCCACAGTCTCTCTCCTCTCCTTTGGGACAGAACAACATGTCATTTCAAAAGTCCCATTTCATAGCAAACAGGAGTACTAGGACAGTTCAAAGCCACCCACAACTACTTATCTCAGTTGTCAGATTACTTTATTTATTTATTTATTTATTTTTTAAAGACAGGGTTTCACCATGTTGGCCAGGCTGGTCTTGAACTTGTGACCTCAGGTGATCCACCTGCCTCGGCCTCCCAAAGTGCTGAGATTACAGGCATGAGCCACCACACCTGGCCTGATTACTTCATTTATTAAGAAATCCTGGGTTTCAGTGCAGTTCCAAGGCTAGGGACTTATATTTATCCAGTAAACATTCATGAAGTTACTATTAGGCCCAAGGCACTGTAAAAATTGGAGATATGGTGATAACGTCTTGCCCCAGTAGCTCTCACTCCAGAGGAGTGGCCCATAGGGTGCCTTGGGGACTGAGGAGTTGTGATGACCTCTATCCATTGCTCTGGGGATAACCCAACATCACAGATCATATCAGAGACAGAAAAGGTTTATTTCAGGGTTCTTAGAGTCTGTTCCTAAGTCTAGCTCACTTCATTCATAGTTCTTTCTTTCTTTATTTATTTTTAAGAATGTGTCTCTGTATCCAGGCTGGAGTGCAGTGGTGTGACCATAACTGACTGCAGCTTTGAACTCCTAGGCTCAAGCAGTCCTCCCACCTCAGTCTCCTGAGTAAGCTGGGTCTGCAGATGCACATGCTATGCCTGGGTCATTATTTTTAGAGATGGGGTCTCACTATGTTGCCCCAGCTTGTCTCCAACTCCTGGGCTCAAGCGATCCTCCCCCCTCAGCCTCTCAAAGGGCTGGGATTATAAGCATGAGCCACTACACCCAGCCTCATCCATAGTTATGATGACATACACGTCTTAACTTCTCCTTTTCACTTGTTTGCCCTCCTCTAATATTCTCCTGTATCCTGTTTTCCATCTGTCCTATGTGATTTTCTTCCATCTATTCCTCAGTTCCCTTCTATAAAATCCCTCTCACATTACCACACCCAGGTAATCCAGGAGCTGAAAAGAATTAATTATGAAGACTGGATAGGTGGTCTGGGGTGGGAGGGTGCATCCTTTCTGGAAAGTAAATCTCAGACAATGGAAAGTCAAAAATAGTCACAGAAAACACTCTAGAAACTTTCACTCAAATTGTTCGGGCTATAAAATTCTCATAACCCTCCGTTCTTCATGATGTTGCCTGTCTCTTTACAAATGTGATCACCAGAATTAGTTAAAGAAAAGCTATGACCAAGCCCAGCAGCAACCCTAGGACTGATTTATGACACATGCAGCTGCATTTCCACATTCAACCTCGTCATGTGTGTTTCTAATATAGTTACAAGCCATATCCCAGAATCTTCTGCAAATAAAGCAAAAGTAAAGAGCACAGAAACTTCAGAATATAAAAATCTTTGGCACTACACAACAAATTCTGTGACAGTGGGATACACATGTGTCTGCATTTGTTTTATGTTTCATATTCTTCTATTGTTTTGGTTTTTGGAAACAGGTCTTGCTCTGTTGCCCAGGCTGGAGTGCAGTGGTGCAGTCATAGCTCACTGTAGCATTGAACTGCTGAGTTCAAGCTATCGTCCCACCTCATTCATCCTCCCTAGTAACAGCTACTCGTGGCTAATTTTGTTTTTAAATTTTTTTTATGGGGATGAGGGGGTGTCTCACTATGTTGCTTAGACTGGTCTTGAACTCCTGGCCTCAAGCAATTCTCTCACCTCAGTCTCCCAGAGCACTGGGATTACAGGCGAGAGCCACCGTGCCCGAGCATTTTACATTTTTACGTTCTATGATCACTACTTTCACAAAGCACAGAAAACTGAATAAAGTACACTGATGATGAGCACATTCACTTCCAAGTAATTGGAAATCAAAGATTTCTAATGAAACTTAAATTATCTTTCTATAAGAATTATTCAGAGATAAACAGCTTCTTTTACATTTTTGCCTTTGCGCTGTTTCTTCCTCAAACTCACTTTAAGGCACTTTAAGGGGAAAAAAATTCCCAGAGAGACATCCTACTAATCATATGTTTGGGACATTCTGCCTCTGACCTATCTAGAAATAAAGAAGAAAAAGGGAGGGGCGGGGGAGAACTAAGAAGCACAGGTCATTTAAAATAGCTATAAAGTAAAATGGCATTTGTTTAATCAACTTTAATTAAAAAGCAAAAATCAAAATCATATGATGCCTGATCTGTATCTCCTAGGGAGAAATGTATCATACACCTTGAATTATCTGGGGGCAACTTAATTCTCAATCAGCCATCACTTTGCCAATGTTAAAATATCAAGTACCCCTCATCATGACACACACACACGCACACACACACACATGTACACTCAAATTTCAAAATAAGCTCCTTTTTAAAGCTTCAGGCTGGGTGCGGTGGTTCATGCCTGTAATCCCAACACTTTGGGAGGCCGAGGTGGGTGGATCACCTAAGGTCGGGAGTTCAAAACCAGCCTGGCCAACAAGGTGAAACCCTGTCTCTACTAAAAATGAAAGAATTAGCCAGGAGTGATCGCACATGCCTGTAATCTCAGCTACTCAGGAGGCTGAGGCATGAAAATCGCTTGAACCAGGAGGCAGAGGTTGCAGTGAGCCGAGATAACACCACTGCACTCCAGCCTGGGCAACAGAGCGAGACCCTGTCTCAAAAGAATAAAATAAATAATAATAGAGCTTCAGCCTTTAAACTGACTGTATCCCTTCTTGATCTGCATCTTTGAAAAGGCAGGAGAAAAACAGCATCCTGGACATTTTTATGGAAACGGAAAAGTTCATTCACTTTCATTCATTCATTCATTACACAGCATTCATACAAAGTCTTTTGGGGGTGATGGATGTGTCACTAACTTGATCATGGGGATGATTTCACTGGTGCATGCGTACGTTAAAGCTTATCAAATTGTACCCTTTAAACATGTGCAGTTTATTGTATGTCAGTTATACTTTAATAAAACTTTTCTTTTTTTGGGAAGGAGTCTTGCTTTTGTTGCCCAGGTTGGAGCAATTCTCCAGTCTCAGTTTCCTGATTAGCTGGGACTACAGGTGTGTGCCCCCATGTCCAGTTAATTTTTGTATTTTTAGTAGAGATGGGGTTTCACCATGTTGGCCAGGATGGTCTTGATGTCTTGACCTTGTGATCCACCCACCTCGGCATCCCAAAGTGCTGGGATTACAGGCCATAAGCTACCATACCTGGCCAACAAAACTCTTTTAAAATAAAACTTTGCAGGGTGAGGTGGCTCATGCCTATAATCCCAGTACTTTGGGAGGCCAAGGTGGGTGGATCATGAGGTCAAGAGATCGAGACCATCCTGGTCAACATGGTGAAACCCCGTCTCTACTAAAAATACAAAAATTATCTGGGCATGGTGTTGCACGCCTGTAGTCCCAGCTACTCAGGAGGCTGAGGCAGGAGACTTGCCTGAACCCAGGAGGCGGAGGTTGCGGTGAGCCGAGATCGCGCCATTGCACTCCAGCCTGGGTAACAAGAGCGAAACTCCGTCTCAAAATAAATAAAAAATACAATAAAACTTAAAGCCCAAGTAAATAATAAAGGTGGATTTCTGAACAAATTTGATAGGCATAGTTTCCATTTTATTCACAAAGGAATTCAGAACTACTTGCCCAAGCACATACAGAACTTAGCTGAACAGAGAAGTTTCCTTTAGCGCTACAAGGCTGCTCTACCTTGAGCACCAACATCCATTTGCAAAGAAAAATCAACAGATGTGCACACTACATTTGAACTATGAAGTCACTACAACTCTGCAAAGCACAGCTCTTCAGCAGGACATGCCGTGAGCACCTCTCTGCATGTTTATGCAACGCATGGTACATGACCCATTTACAGAGGGCCCTTGCAAACAAGAGGTGAAGAGAGTTTCATGTGGAAAAAAAAAGAGCAGCTTTCATGGACATCCTTGCACTGTCCCACCCAGCCAAGGAGGTTTGCATAGTCACATACTCCACCTACTCAGCCCCTCAACTCTAAGGACCTAGCTTGACCTGAACTCCTAAAGTCTTTCTTCAATTCTGCCCCTGCAGAAATTAAGCAGGTTCAGTTTCAACATTAATGTCAAGTAAAGCAAATGTCTTTTGCAATACAAAGTAAAATAGTTTTAAGGGTCAAAATGAAAACAGGTATGTTGACATGGTTTGGCTGTGTCCCCACCCAAATCTCATCTTGAATTGTAGCTCCCATAATCCCCATGTGTCTTGGGAGGGACCTGGTAGGAGATAACTGAATCATGGGGGCTGGTCTTTCCCTTGCTATTGTCATGACAGTAAGTACATCTCACAAAATCCAGTGGTTTTATAAAGGGGAGTCTCCCTGCACAAGTTCTCTTCTTTCTCTTCTCTTGTCTATCACCATGTGAGACATACCTTTCACCTTCGGCCATGATTGTGAGGCCTCCCCAGCCATGTGGAACTGTGAGTCCATTAAACCTCTTTCCTTTGTAAATTGCCCAGTCTCAGGTATGCCTATATCACCAGTGTTAAAACAGACCAATACATATCTCAAATAAACTAAGTAGCAGTGCCAGAGCTTGAACTCAGATTTTCAGACTCCAAGCCTAGTGTTCCCCCTGGGTACATAAGTATTGCCCTCAAGACAGTGCCAGCTTCCCTTCCCAATACTGAGAAACCTGTCTTTTTGTTAGGTTTTCTTGTTATTTTGAGCTATGGTGACCAATGCAAAGTGAATTATTTTTAAAGCTCTTATTTTAAATATTCATCTTCTTCAAGTAGGTCACTTTTTTATGAGCCTCAGCTTCTCTTATTTCTCCCCTAACAGAAAGACGTAATGCATTCAAAGTGTGAAATCCAGTTCCGGTTAATTTTATTGATTTCTTTTAGAGGCTCCTTGCTTCTCATGCAAATTCATGTTTATTTCAAAAAGAGAAAACAAAACAGGCTTCTTAGAGAAGATGGCTTCAAAAATCTACAAAGAGCCACCACAGTTTTATTCGATTATAAATGAGCTATATAATATTTAAATCATTGGCTTGGAAATAAAGATGGGTTCTAATTCATTTCAGAGCTCAGCAATCGTCCTTAGATAACTTACCCTCATCTTTAAAAGTGAATGAATGATTAAGAGCAGAATAAAACAAGTACCTTATCACACGCACACACACACTCACCAGGTGAGCACATTGTTTGAAAATGTGTTGGCTCCGTTGTCGCTATCCCTTTATTAAATGTCTTGTTGAAGACAGAACCACACATTGCAAGCCCCACCTAAGTGCACTGCCCCACTATTTCCCTTCTGTGCAAAACTTTCTCTTAATTTTGAAAGGGGACAATGAAATGATTTCACTCTATGTCCCCACTCAAATCTCATCCCAAATTGTAGTCCCCACGAGTGGAAGGAGGATCCTAGTGGGAGGTGATTGGAATGGGGTGACTCTCCCCCTTGCTGTTCTCATGACAGTGAGTGAGTTCTCGTGAGATCTGGTTGTCAGATAAATGTCGGGCACTTCCCCTCTTCTCTCTCTCTCCTGCTTCCATGTAAAATATCCTTGCTTCCCCTTCACCTTCCACCATGATTGTAAGCTTCCTGAGGGCTCCCAGCCATGCAGAACCGAGAGTCAATTAAACCTCCTTTCTTTATAAATTATGCAGCTTCAGATAGTATCTTTGCAGCAGTGTGAAAATGGACTAATCCAGACAACCCAGACACCTACATGACTTTTGCCATGCATAATTCACCAACACTCCCGTGACAAGACAGTCAGACACAAGAAGCATTGTCTCCCAATGTTGGATTAGAGTGGCCTGGGACCCATTTAGCTCTTTCCTTGATATCAAAAATGCTCTGTTTGCCCTCCAAATCCATTGGGTCTAGAGTACCCAGCCTTCTCCCTACCATACATGGCAGACAGTCTCTACCGTACTTTCTGATTCTTGTAAAACAGCTACTAAAAGGTAATCAGAGTAATGGATACTATGAGAAAAGAGATTCTAAAATGTGCTGAATGTCATAAATCCTAAGTTGATCCTAGACCCACAGAAGGCAATCACTACATCCCTTTTCGATCTGCATCAACTCTTTAGTTCTGTCACTGAAAGAGCTAATTTACTATCTGGCCTCCATCTAAGAGGCATTCAGAATTCGTGTTTCTGAAGAAGTCATTTCCTCCTCAATCATTAATAATTCAACACTTCAATGACAGCACATTCTCTCTTCATCATAAACAAATATCAAGAAATTACCTTCACCATCTCCCACAGGAATCTAAACTAGAAGAAACAGTTCCAAGACAAGCTCTTTCCAAAAGAAAGAACTATGACTCCAAAATCCAATCCCCCTCATGATAGTTTGGTTCATGACTGGGGCAAAGGGGCCTTAAAGACTGGTCAGTTTCATTTTCTGAATCTGCTTCCTTATTCTACATATCCAGTCAGCCACCAAGAACATTTTATCAAAAAGGTCTTTCTTCTCTACTCTTCTGTAGCAACTTCACTGGCAAAGCCTCTTCCCTCCCTTCTCTTCCCCCATGTCAACCAAACCCAGATCTAGAATGGTAGATCCAACCCTCTGGACAACATCTCCACTTGGTTGTTTAATAAGCATCAGAAGCAACACATCCAAAATTGAATGTTTCATCTGTCCCCAAACCTGTTCCCCTGCGAGTCTTCCCCGTTTCCGTGAATGGCATCATTTTTCTCATTGATCAGGGTAGAAAACTTGAAGCCATTCTTAACTACTCTCTTTCTCTCATACCTCATATCCGTTTCATCAACACATCTTAATAGTGCTTTCTTGAAAATATATTCAGGATCTGACCGCTTCTCACTGCCTCCATGCAGATCCAGGTCATGATTTTCCTCTTCCCTTGCCTGGATCATTGCAATAGCTTCCTAACTGCTTCTATGCTCGTCCTGCACCGTCTGTCTTCCACGCAGTACAGTGATCCTTTCAAAGCACTTGGATTGCAGCACGTTCACTCCTGTGAGCTCAAAACCGTCCTAAGCCTCGCCACATCACTCAGAGCAAAAGCTTTGGATCAGTGTATCATCTCCAGAAAGCTGTCTCTGGCAGCTGTGCCTGATGGATTTCTCTCTCCCCTGTATGACCACAGCAGCTGTGCACACTTCCCTCATGACCACCTGTGTCCTTCACTAGACAGTACCTTGAGGTTTCTTTCCTTCAAAGCACACAACACATAGTGGATGTTCAGTAAGTAGCCATAGGATGGGTGTCGATGGATGGATAGCTGCAAGGGTGACTTCAAGCAGTCACACAGGGCCCTACATTCAGAAGAGTCCTACCCTTAGTTCAATGAACCTCCTTCATCATCTTGAAATTATTAATAATTATTGAGCACGGAGCTCACAGTCTCATTTTTCACAGGACCCTATAAATTATGTAGCTTATTCTGGATGGATGGATGGATAGATGGACTCAACTTATACACAGCAATATTAAATGCCAGAATATAATGTCCATAGCATTCAAGGGAAATATTCTGAAAAAGGTCTTCCATAGTTAGCCAAATAAAGGCAAAATAAAAATATAAAATAAGATCTCTGAAAATCCATTATTTATGTATCTTTTCTTCAGGAATGTTACTCATCTTTGAGAGAATAACAAAAGTAAGAATTCCAGTTACGTGGAAGGTGTGACCAAAAACAGGCATAGCAACAAGAAGGATAGATGGAAGGAAGGAAGTGAGGGAGGAAGGGAGGGAGGGAGGAAGGAGGGAAGGAAGGAGGGAGGGAGGGAGGGAGGGAAGGAAGGAGGGAGACAAGGAAGGAGAACAGAAGGAGGGAGGGAAAGAAGGAGGGAGGGAAAGAGAAGAGAAGGAAGGAAGGAGGAAGGAAGGAAGGGAAGACAAAAAGGGAAGGGAGGAATGAAGGAAAAGGAAAGGAGGAGAGAAGATAAATGGGTAAAGGAGGGGAACTAATATCATCTTATAATTAACGTAAAGTGGCAATGATTCAGTATAGATACAATGTTGAAATAGAATAGACATCTCAGAAAAATTATCTTTCTTTGTGAATGTAACAATTGAGAGCCCAATAAAAGTGGATTACAAATCAGATGGAAAAGTAGCATTACCCAACCAATGGGGCTGAACTATCTAAAACAATGATCAAGTTAGAAACTCATTCCCGAGTATAAAAAAAAAGTTATATGCTAAAAATTCAAATTAATTTTTAAATAAAACCAGAAAAAATATATCTGAATATTTTTTCAGATACTGAATGAGAAAAAACTTTGTAAGTTTAAATACTCTATAAAAAATCTAAAATCTGCCCATCCCATCCAAAAAATTTATCAACATTTAAAGTAAGAAATGAGTTTGTGGAAAGCATATTCATAATAAATATTAAAGACAAAGATAATTCCTTCATGGCATTAAAAATGCATGCAAATCAACAATTGAATTAATCAACTGATAAATGGTTTTTAACAGATAAACAGAACTTCGAATTTTACAAAAATGCAAATGCAAATAAATGACATTTGGAAAAATATTCGATTTCATTACCAATCAAGAAAATAAAAACTAAAACAGCATGTGATTATAATCTATCAACTTAGCAAGGTATTTAAAATTATAATATCTATTCATTGTGGGAGAGGATAAGGTGACACAAAGATTTTATACATTGCTGGTGAAAATAGAAATCTCATGGAAAGCAGTTTAGCAAAAGTCCTTAAAGGCCAGGTGTGTTGGCTCAAACCTGTAATCCCAACGCTTTGGGAGCACCTGAGCCCAGGAGTTTGAGAATAACCTGGGAAACATAGCAAGACCCTATCTCTAAAAAAATTTTTTTTAATTAGCCAGGCATGGTGGGTAAAATAGTCCCAGCTACTCAGGAGGCTGAGGCAGATGGGTTGCTTGAGTCCAGGAGTTCGAGATTACAATGAGCTATGAGGCGTGGCACCACTGCATCCCAGTCTGGGCAACATCTGTAAAAAACAATAAAACAAAAAGTCCTTTAAAAGGCCATACCTTTTGGCCTAAAAGTTCCACATGAGACTATTTTTATCTGACATATTAAGATGTTCATGGCTGAGTGCAGTGGCTCATGCTGGTAATCCCAGCACTTTGGGAGGCTGAGGCAGGCGGATCACCTGAGGTTGGGAGTTCAAGACTAGCCTGACCAACATGGAGCAACCCCATCTCTACTAAAAACACAAAAATTAGCTAGGCGTGGTGGCATGTGCCTGTAATCCCACCTACTCGGGAGGCTGAGGCAGGAGAACAGCTTGAACCCAGGAGGTGGAGGTTGCAGTGAGCCGAGATTGCACCACTGCACTGCAGCCTGGGCAGAAGTGCAAGAACCCATCTCAAAAAAAAAAGAAGAGGAATGCAACAGAAGGTCTCTTAACTGACACTAGAGACTGATAGTCTCCATCTCTGTAGCACACAGTGACAGCAGGTGCCCACGGCATGCTGGGAGCTCACAAGTGATAGGCACCCTTTATCTAGTGGGTCTGCCTATTTCTGCTCCCGCCAGTTGGATGGTATACCTGTCAGCAGTTGTTGTTTTGTTCCCAAACCTCTTCGTGCCGGCTGTGCTTGTTATATAATTGCATAATTCTATTAAATTACATAAATTGGTGACATTATGAGTGAGAAAAGAAAGCCAGTTACTAACATTTTAGTAAAAAACAAATTGAATGTTTTGTAAAGACTTAAAATGCTAGGAAAAAGGAAGGTAGACAGTTAGATGTGGGCAAGATTTGGGAAAGGAAAAGACCTGGCAAAATTCATACAATAGAGAAGGCTTTAGCATATCACACCACAACTTTGCCTTCTCAGAGTCTAGGATACGATGTGCAGTGAACCTCTTGGCGTTTTTAGGAACTGTGAAACAACACATCGCTTTCCTAAGGCACATTTGAGTTAAAACATGACAGGTATTAGCAGGGCACAGTGACTTATGCCTGTAATACTAGCACTTTGGGAGGCTGAGACAGGTGGAGTATCTAAGGTCAGGAGTTCAAGACTAGCCTGGCCAACATGGTGAAACCCTGTCTCTATTAAAAATACAAAAATTAGCTGGGCATGGTGGTGGGTGCCTGTAACTCAGCTACCTGGGAAGCTGAGGCAGAAGAATCACTGGAACTCAGGAGGAAGCTGCAGTGAGCCGAGATCATGCCACTGCCACTCCAGCCTAGGTGATAGAGCAAGATTTCATCTCTAAAAACAAAAAAAGAAAGAAAAACTGACAAGTACTGTTAGAGATGAGGTGGAAATAATTTCAAAGTCTGTTCTGAAGTGCTAGGTCAGACATGAGGCCTGTGCTTAGCAGGGGCAGCAGAAATCTCTTCTGTAGGAGATGAGAGTGTATGGGATTCAGCTATGGAAAGCTACTGATGTGAGAAGAAAGAAAAGCATGCGATCCATATTATAATACACTGACATAGGAAATGCCAGAAGAGGGGCAGATTTTACACCTTTAAAAATGTAAAAATTATACTTCCAGCAAACAGAATGAAACATATTCCCCTAGATCCAGCTTACCAAAGAAACATTTCACATCTCTACTAAAAATACAAAAATTTACAGAACTCTCCACCCCAAATACACAGAATATACATTCTTCTCAGCACCACATCACACCTACTCAAAAATTGACCACATAATTGGAAGTAAAGCACTTCTCAACAAATGCAAAACAACTGAAATCATAACAAACAGCCTCTCAGACCATAGTGCAATCAAGTTAGAACTCAGAATTCAGAAACAGACCCAGAACCGCACAGCTTCATGGAAACTGAACAACTGGCTCTTGAATGTTGACTGGGTAAACAACGAAATGAAGGCAGAAATAAAGAAGTTCTTCGAAACCAACGAGAACAAAGACACAACATACCAGAATCTCTGGGACACATTTAAAGCAGTCTCTAAAGGAAAATATATAGCAATAAGTGCCCATATGAGGAGAATGGAGAGATCCAAAATTGACACCCTATCCTCAAAATTGAAAGAGCTAGAGGAGCAAGATCAAAAAAACTCAAAACCCAGCAGAAGACAAGAAATAACTAAGATCAGAGCTGAACTGAAGGAGATTGAGACACGAAAAACCCTTCAAAAAATCAATAAATCCAAGAGCTGGTTTTTTGAAAAGATCAACAAAATAGACAGACCACTAGCCAGATTGATTAAAAATAAAAGAGAGAACAACCAAATAGATGCAATAAAAAATGATAAAGGGGAAATCACCACAGATTCCACAGAAATTCAAACCATCATCAGAGAATATTACAAACAACTCTATGCACATAAACTAGTAAACATGGAAGAAATGGATAACTTCCTGGACTCCTGCATCCTCCCAAGCCTAAACCAGGAGGAAGCTGAAACTATGAATAGACCAATAACAAGGTCAGAAGTCGAGGCAGCAATTAAGAGCCTACCACACAAAAAAAGCCCAGGTCCAGACGGGTTCACAGCCGAATTCTACCAGACACATAAAGAGGAGCTGGTACCATTCCTTCTAAAACTATTTCAAACAATCCAAAAAGAGGGAATACTTCCCAAATCATTTTATGAGACCAACATCATTCTGATACCAAAACCCGGCAGAGACCCAACAACAAAAGAAAACTTCAGGCCAATATCCATGATGAACATAGATGCAAAAATCTTCAATAAAATATTGGCAAGCCAAATGCAACAGCAAATCAAAAAACTTATTCACCACGATCAAGTAGGATTCATCCCGGGGATGCAAGGCTGGTTCAACATACGCAAGTCTATCAACGTAATTCACCACATAAACAGAACCAAAAACAAAAACCACATGATTATCTCAGTTGACACAGAGAAGGCATTTGACAAAATTCAACAGCCCTTTATGCTAAAAACCCTCAATAAACTCGGTATCGATGGAACGTATCTCAAAGTAATAAAAGCTATTTATGACAAACCAACAGCCAATCATACTGAATGGGCAAAAACTGGAAGCATTCCCTTTGAAATCTGGCACTAGACAAGGATGCCCTCTCTCACCACTCCTATTCAATATAGTTCTGGAAGTTCTAGCCAGAGCAATCAGGCAAGAAAAAGAAATAAAGGGTATTCAAATAGGAAAGGAGGAAGCCAAATTGTCTCTATTTGCAGACGACATGATAGTGTACCTAGAAGACCCCATCGTCTCAGCCCAAAAACTCCTGAAACTGATAAGCAACTTCAGCAAAGTCTCAGGATATAAAATCAATGTGCAAAAATCACAAGCATTCATCTACACCAATAACAGACTTAAAGAAAGCCAAATCAAGAACGAACTGCCATTCACAATTGCTACAAAAAGAATAAAATACCTTGGAATACAACTCACAAGGAACGTAAGGGACCTCTTCAAGGAGAACTACAAACCACTGCTCAACGAAATCAGAGAGGACACAAACAGATGGAGAAACATTCCATGTTCATGGTTAGGAAGAATTAACGTCGTGAAAATGGCTATACTGCCCAAAGTAATTTACAGAATCAACGCTATCCCCATGAAGCTACCATTGACTTTCTTCACAGAACTGGAAAAAACCACCATGAACTTCATATGGAACCAAAAGAGAGCCCGCATAGCCAAGTCAATTCTAAGCAAAAAGAACGCAGCGGGGGGCATCACACTACCGGATTTCAAACTATACTACAAGGCTACAGTAATCAAAACAGCATGGTACTGGTACCACAACAGAGATATAGACCAATGGAACAAAACAGAGGCACCGGAGGCAACACAACATATCTACAACTATACAATCTTTGATAAACCTGGCAAAAACAAGCAAGGGGGAAAGGATTCCCTGTTTAACAAATGGTATTGGGAAAACTGGCTAGCCATGTGCAGAAAGCAGAAACTGGACCCCTTCCTGACACCTTACACCAAAATTAACTCCAGATGGATTAAAGACTTAAACATAAGACCTGGCACCATAAAAACCCTAGAATGAAATCTAGGCAAAACTATCCAGGACATAGGAGTAGTCAAGGACTTCATGAACAAAACACCAAAAGCATTGGCAACAAAAGCCAAAATAGACAAATGGGACCTAATGAAACTCCACAGCTTCTGCACGGCAAAAGAAACAGTCACTACAGTGGATCGGCAACCAACAGAATGGGAAAAAATTTTTGCAGTTTACCCATCTGACAAAGGGCTGATATCCAGAATTTACAAAGAACTCAAACGGATTTACAGGAAAAAAACAAACAAGCCCATTCAAAAATGGGCAAAGGATATGAACAGACACTTTATGAAAGAAGACATATATGAGGCCAACAATCATATGAAAAAATGCTCATCGTCACTGGTCATCAGAGAGATGCAAATCAAAACCACACTGAGATACCATCTCACGCCAGTTAGAATGGTGATCATTAAAAAATCTGGAGACAACAGATGCTGGAGAGGATGTGGAGAAAAAGGAACACTTTTACACTGTTGGTGGGAATGTAAATTAGTTCAACCATTGTGGAAGACAGTGTGGCGATTCCTCAAGGCCTTAGAAATAGAAATTCCATTTGACCCAGCAATCCCATTACTGGGTATATATCCAAAAGACTATAAATCGTTCTACTATAAAGACACATGTACACGAATGTTCATTGCAGCACTGTTTACAATAGCAAAGACCTGGAATCAACCAAAATGCCCATTGATAATAGACTGGATTGGAAAAATGTGGCACATATACACCATGGAATATTATGCAGCAATCAGAAATGATGAGTTTGTGTCGTTTGTAGGGACATGGATGAATCTGGAGAACGTCATCCTCAGCAAACTGACACAAGAACAGAAAATGAAACACCGCATATTCTCACTCATAGGCGGGTGATAAAAAATGAGAACACATGGACACAGAAAGGGGAGTACTAAACACTGGGGTCTATTGGGGGGAACAGGGGAGGGCCAGTGGGAGGGGGAGGTGGGGAGGGATAGCCAGGGGAGAAATGCCAAATGTGGGTGAAGGGGAGAAGGAAAGAAAAGCACACTGCCATGTGTGTTCCTACACAACTGTCTTGCATGCTCTGCTCATGTACCCCAAAACCTAAAATCCAATAAAAAATTAAAAAAAAAAAATAAATTAGCCATGGTGGTGGGCGCCTGTAATCCCAGCAACACGGGGAGCTGAGACAGGAGAACTGCTTGAATCCGGGAGGTAGAGGTTGCAGTGAGCCGAGATTGCACCACTGCACTCTAGCCTGGGCGACAGAGTGAGACGCCATCTCAAAAAAGGCAAGAAAAGAAAAGAAAGATCTCAGCTGGAGAAAGATAAAGGATTGGGGCAGGCAGAAGAGCCAATAGCACTATCAGTCTCCAAAGGGAGTGCCAACTACCTTGGCCACAAAGTCACAGGGCACTGCAGCACCCATTGATTGGGAAATGAGCCCAGCCACTGTGGAGAATCATATGGCGGTACCTCAGAAAAATAAAATAGAACGAACTACCATAGAATCCAGCAATTCCACCATTGAGTATGGATCCAAAAAAAAAAAAGGAAATCAACATATCAAAGAGATATTTGCATTCCCTTGTTTATTGCAGCACTATTGGCAATCGCCAAGATAAGGAATCAGCCTAAGACTCATTAATGGATCAATGGATAAAGTAAATACGTCGTATACATACAGTGGAATATTATTCAGCCACGAAAATTAATAAAATCGTGTCATCCACAGCAATACAGATGGGACTGAAAGAAATTATGTTAACTGAAATCAACCAAGCACAAAAAGACAAATACTGCCTGTTTTCACTCATACTTGGGAGCCAAAAACGTGAATCTCATGAAGACGGAGAGTAGACTAGTGATTACCACGTGCCAAGAAGGGGAAAAGGAGGGGAGAATGGTGGAGAAAATAAGCATGCAAATGTATTTGTTATTACTGAGCTGTACAATTAAAAGTCGTAAAGACAGTAAGTTATATATGTACATATTACCTCCATTTTTTTCTTTTAGAGATAGAGTCTCACTCCGTCACCCAGGCTGGAATGCAGTGGCGTGATCTCAGCTCACTGCAAGGTCCGCCTTCCTGGTTCAAGCGATTCTTTTGCCTCAGCCCCTCAAGTAGCTGGGATTATAGGCGCGCGCCACCATGCCGTGCTAATTTTTGTACTTTTTGAAGAGACAGGCTTTCACTATGTTGGCCAGGCTGGTCTCGAACTCCTGACCTCAGGTGATCCACCCACCTCAGCCTCCCAAAGTGCTGGGATTACTGGCATGAGCCACTGCGCCTGGCCAATATGTTACCTGAATTTTTTAAAAGTTTTTAAGGAAACCTACTAGAGGCCAGGAATGTATCAGATATCTCATGTGAATAAATGAATTTAATCTGCACAACAGCCTCATGACAACTCAACATTTTTACAGATGCAGATACAGGAACTAGGGGTGATACCTGCCAAGATCTTGAAGAAGTAGTTCACAGGTATGAAGACTAAAGCTTTTGTCATGAGAAAATGATTAGAAAGCACTTCAAAACAAGCATGTGGAACCATGCACAGTGGCTCACACCTGTAGTCCCAGCTCCCTGGGAAGCTGAGGTGGGAGGATTGCTTGAGCCCAGGAGTCCGAGGCTACACTGAGCTATGATCGTGCCAGTGCACTCCAGCCTGGGCGACAGCGCAAGACCTCATCTCTAAAAATAAATAAATAAAACAAAACATATTGTTAAGAAAATGAAAAGGTGTCCTGGAGCATGGCTCACCCCTGTAATGCCAGCACTTTGGGATGCTGAGGCAGAAGGATCACTTGAGCCCACGGGTGGAGTCCACAGTGAGCTATGATTGCACCACTGTAATCCAGCCTGGGCAACAGAGCAAGACCTCATCTCAAAAAAGAAAAAGAAAGAAAAGAAAAAGCAGGGCACCAACAATCTCAGTGGCTCATCAGGATCACCCACCGAGCTTCTGAAAAAAAAAAAAAAGTATATTTCCAAGCCACATCCCACTTCATATCTCAGCTTGAGGAATCTGGAAATTAGTACTTTTTCCAAAGTTCCCCAAGTAAATATGTAGCTCCATCAAGCATGGGAAGCCCTAGCCTTTGTATGCCCCTATCTTTGTGAAGTGTTCAAACTATAAGCACGGTGTGTGTCCAAGTTAAGAATTAAATTTTTAAAAGTTCTCACTCCAGGAAAAGTGAGAAATATTGATTTATGTCCTCTGTTAAAATATCATAATTCAGACAAGCCACCTACTTCCCACTCTACTGCATTATAATAAAAGAAGTCCACAGTATTTATTTAAATTTCCAGAGAATGAAGCACTCTGTAGGTTTGCAGGGTGTGTTATCTGTAGAAGCACCAAATTCTTTGGGTTCTACAAAAAGTAGAAAATTGTTAGACTCTTACAGAAACAGGCTGTGTGCTCAGAGGTAGCAATAGTATGCAACAAAAAAGAAAAAAGTATTTTAAAAAAAGAAGAGGCCGCGCACGGTGGCTCACTCCTGTAATCCCAGCACTTTGGGAGGCCGAGGCGGGCTAATTGCTTGACCTCAGGAGTTCGAGACTAGCCTGGGCAACATGGCGAAACCCCATCTCTACTAAAAATACAAAACTTCTCCGGGTATGGTGGTGCACATCTGTGGTCCCAGCTACTGTGGCGGCTAAGGCACGAGAATCGCCTGAGCCCGGGAGGCTGGGCTGCAGTGAGCCAGGATCGCACCACTGCACTCCACCCTGGACAGCAGAATGAGACCCTGTCTCCAAAAAAAGAAAAAAGAACAAACAGGCTCTCTTAAAAGTATTCTTGCCTCTGCAGCTAAAAGACCTGGAATAGCACAATGAAGGAAACTATGGTGCTAGGGTTCATAGACTGGGTATGATGATTAATGTCGGATAACTCACTCATGGGGAGGGAGCCATCACACACCAGCTGCCCTTGCATTTCCACGGTAAACACGGTGCTTGGTGGTTTAGCACTGTCAGAAACTTGGGTGAAAGACACCTGAAATTCTTGGCCAACCTAGCCCCCACTGTAACAGTCGGGCTGTTATCCATGGTCTACCCATGGCATATAAATCTGAAACTTTCCCAAAAAATTCACTACCCACTTTTATATATAAAATCTTTAATACAATACTGTGAACTTTAAGAAACAGCGTAATAAGTGTTGGCTATTGTTATATGTATTACTGTTAGCACCGGTATCATCATCATGAACAGCTTATCAAGCACAAGACTACAGACCTCATGTTCCAATCCACCCAAAAAGTTAATGACTATATTTATTTGCTCATGGACCTACAATTTGAACAGGGCTTGGGGTGGGAATAGCCCGTCTCTACCCAACCTGGCAGCAGCCAGGGAGGCTTGAACGATGGGGTCTGCACCGTTCAAAGCCTTGCTCATTCATGCTTCTGGCTTCTGCGCTGAACAGACACAAACAGCTGGAAGCCAGAACAGCCCGGGGTCCCTGGACATCTCTCTCTCTCTCTCTCCACATGGTCCCTCCAGTATAGTGGCTTCCGAGCAGCCAGATGTCTCATATAGTGGCACGTGGCTTCAAAGATGCATGTCCCTGAAGAGCACGCTCAGGCAGAGGCTCTCTCACCCTTTTTGATCCAGCATCTGAACTCATGCAACATTACTTCCACTAAATTAATCACTAGAAGCAAGTCTCTAAGGCCAGCACGTCATCAACAGGAGGGGAATTAAACTCTGCCTTTTGATAGGGAAGGTGTCGAATTCGTAGACACTTTTATTTTTATTTTATTATTGTTATTTGAGACAGTCTCACTCTGTCACCCAGACTGGACTGCAGTGATGCCATCTCAGCTCACTGCAACCTCTGTGTCCCAGGTTCAGGCGATTCTCCTGCCTTAGCCTCCCCAGTACCTGGGATTACAGGTGCCTGCCACCACGCCCAGCTAATTTTTGTATTCTTGGTAGAGAAGGGGTTTCACCATGTCGGCCAGGCTGTCTCAGACTCCTAACCTCAAGTGATCCATGAGCCTCGGCCTCCCAAAGTGCTGGGATTATAGGCATGAGCCACGGCTCCTGGCATATAGATACAGTTTTAAACCACCACACCTAGGCAAATTGTTTCCTATTCCTCTAGATTGAACTTTTCATGGCTTCCCAAGATGTAACTCTGACCAGTACTCAGCAGCCAGTTTACATGAAAATAGACTCCCTTTCCATCATCGACTCTGCCTTTCTGATGCATAAAGTTACAGAACCTGAACACCCTTCCTATCTTGTCTAGGTGTTACAGGGCAGAAAACTGAGTCCTGGAAAGGCCAAATGTCTTGTTCCAAGGAAGAGCAATTTTGGTAGTAACTGGCACCACGATGATGTTAATAGTATCATCCGTCAACATTCTGCTATTGCAGGCAGTCTCAGGTACATGGCAGATATCCTGTTTCCAGGAGCAGCAGTGTTTTCCAGATGAGTAAACTGAGGCTCGTTGATATTAGGTGATTTTTTCCAAAGCCCCAGCTTTGGCTTGGCTTTGGAAAGTAGCCACTGGGAAGGTTGAGATTTCTTCTGTCTCACTCCAAAGCCCATGCTTCATCAACTGTCTGAAACCCTGGGAGATCAGCCGATTAGGTAGGTGGCGGCAGGGCCAGGCTTTCATCTCTGGTTGATCTGTAAGTCAATGCTGTCAGACTTTCTCTCTGGAAGGCTAGCTTTCCAACAGAATCATCCCTGAGAGGTACCTGTGAACTTACCTTCTAAGGAAAATGTGAACTGGCCAGGTGCGGTGGCTCAAGCCTGTAATCCCAGCATGTTGGGAGGCCGAGGTAGGTGGATTGCCTGAAGTCAGGAGTTCAAGAGCAGCCTGACCAACATCGTGAAACCCCATCTCTAATGAAAATACAAAAATTATCTGGGCATGGTGGCATGCATCTGTAATCCCAGCTACTTGGGAGGCTGAGGCAGGAGAATCAGTTGAACCCAGGAGGCAGAGGTTGCAGTGAGCGGAGATTGCGCCACTGCACTCCAGCCTGGGCAACAAGAGTGAAACTCCGTCTCAAAAAGGAAAGGAAAGGCGAAAGGAAAGGAAAGGTGAACAATTAATGTTAGAGCCTGTCTCATGCGGAAGAGGAAAAGTGGATCAGGGTCCCCCAGGGCCATGGGTTTTCAGATGGCCCTGAAGAAAGAGCTGGAGCACCAAGTAATGATTCTAGTGAGGGGAGAGTGACTAACTGCAGTTTTGCTAAGCTGAGCTCTTGGAAAGAGGATGAGGATGGAGACATTGGAGCAGTCCACTCCTCCCCATGGGTCTGTATATACAAGACCCTTTCTTTTACTGGAAGAGAAGAAGCTTTTAATTCAGACCACCCTTTTATCTCCTGTTTGACTTCTCTTTTCCCTCCAACCTGCTTTCTGCAAGTAAACACAGCCCAGGGGTGCTTTATCTTCCCCAGTGTTCACCTTCAGCTAGTGAAAGAAAAGAAAAACCTCTTGAAAAAATATTTCCCGAGATTTGTATATTTTATTAGTCATTTTATCCCCTTTCTTCAAGTCTCCTGGAATCAGTTCAATTGCAGGAAGATGGGTAGGCAGGCAGAAAAAAAAATTAAAGTGGATTTTTAGAACGGCTTGGCAAATTAGCAAAGTTTTTAACATCATTAAAGAGCTCTTAAATATTCTTCCCCGAACTCCATTTTTATCTTGTGAATGCATTTCAGTAATTGCTCTAAAGGAAATTGTGGAACTTTGGCACAAACATAAATGTTTGCATGATTTAAAATTCAGTGGCAGCCAAGATCATGATTTTTTTAATTGCTAATGCTTAAACTAACCTTTTCAGTTTGTCTCATCTTGAAAAATGCCAGTGCCTTTCAGTAGAAACTGTAATAAAGACAATGCATATATTATTTAGTTCTTTATAATTGCAAACAACTTAGCCATATTTCAATACTTATCCCTCAGCTCCAAGAAGCAGTTTAAGTAGTGGATGATTATAATCATTCCATCATCCTATAAACGGAGTACTGGTACACAGAGAAACAAGGCTATTTTCTTAAATCCAGTAGCAGCAGATCAAGCACAGAAGCCGTTGTAGAAATAGGTGGCATTCAATCCAACCATCTCACCCCACCCCACTTATTGTTTAAGATCAATCAATATTTGCTGATCACATGAATCACGGGCAGAAAGGGAGAGCAGACAGCCTGGCCTATCACTTAGGGAGACTAGTGTCCCAGCCCTGCCTAACTGAATTAGTCCATGAATAACACTAGCTGCTATAACAGCTAAGCTCCAAAATCTCAATGGCTTAGCACAATGGTCCCATGCAAGAGATGGTCGGAAACGGCTGGGGAACGCAGTACTCTGCTCCATGTAGTCACTAAGGAAAGAGGATCTTTCCTTTTTTTTTTGGAGTCAGGGTCTCACTCTGTCGCCCAGGTTGGAGTGCAGTGGTGTGATCATGACACATTGCTTCCAACTCCTGGCTTCAAGCAATGCTCCAGCTTCAACCTACCACGTAGCTCGAACTACAGGCACACATTACTGTGTGTGCCTGGCTAGGATCCTTCCATTTTATATGCTGCCAAGAGGTAAGCTCCAAGACCATCATGGAAAGGTAAAGAGAAGGCATGGAGGACCCCACAGGAGTTTTGTGGGCCAAGCCTGACCATAGCAAACATCACTTCCACCCGCCTCTCATTGCCCGGAACTTGATCACATGGCCTTATCCAACTGCAGGGGAGCCTGAAGATCAGCTCTGTGCCCAAGAGGAAAGAAAAATTCCATGGCGAACACAGCCTTGCCTCTGCCACCCCAACTAAAGGCAAGGGTAGTTCTAGGCTGCCTGATACTGACCTCTCTAATTCAGACCCTGGTATAACAGGTACCATTTTAAAAAAAAAGACATGCTCCCTCCCTTCCAGGAACTTTAAATTAAAACTCTGCAATGCACACTCAAGCCTAGGTCTGTGGCACAGATCAGCATGGCGAACAGGAACAAGAAGGGTGCATTGGAATTAAATGAGTTACCATCTTGACACAAGAGAACTGCTCAGCCATTTGTATCAGCTTCTCAGAGCCTATGTCTAGGCAATGACACACAACCTCTGACAGCCCCTCCTCCGGCCCTTGACACACGTCCAGGGCCAGGGACCTCAGCTGGAAGGTGAAGCTCCTATGCATGGCTTGGCATCCATTCAAAAATGACAGTCCCAAGATTACACTAGCTCTAGTGCAATTAGAGCCACCATGATACCAACACAATGGATGTGCAGGCACAGGAAGGACACAGGGCAGTAGTCAAGGAGCAAAACTTGCCAGAGGCTTGCTGAGAGTCGCACAAATGAAGAAGAAATTAACAACATGCACTTGTCAGCACTCCCGTTTTGTTATGCTAATGTCCTCGCAAATATAAGCAAAGCCTTTTAATTAACTTAATATCAATTTCACTTTTCTCACATTTTGTTCTAATTATGGGCTGGATTTAAAGCCCGCACGGCATAATTTAGAGCCCCAGAACTAACAGCTTTACAACTCTACACACGAGTAACTGCTAACCTGGGTGAAGGAGGGTTCCCTGCAACCTTCCTGACCCTGGTTGCCAGCATCCTTGAGCTCACCCCAGCATGTATTTCTTCCCCCTGCAGTTCTGGACCAGCCAACAACCAAGCAGGACTCAAACTGACACCCAGGAGGTAGCAAGTACCAACTTCGCAAAGGAAGAGCCAGAATGGGGCAGCTGGTAGGTGTCTCTGGACAATTTGTTTATTTCTCTTAGTGTCATCTTCTTCACATGTAACATAGGTATAATAGTGTAAGTAGGTTTGATGTCGCATTGAGTGAGTGCAAGACACTTGATACATGGCTGATGTTCAACAGAGATAACTGTGTATCAGCCAGGTGTGCTGGTGCATGCCTGTAGTCCCAGCTACTTGGGAGGCTGAGGCAGGATGATCACTTGAGCCCTGAGTTTGAGAGCAGCCCAGGCAACCTAGCAAGACTCTGTCTCCACAAAAAGATAGTTTATCAAATTAGCAGGGCATGTTGGCATGTACCTGGAGTTCCAGCTACTTGGGAGGCTGAAGCAGAAGGATCACGTAAGCCCAGGAGTTTGAGGCTGCAGTGAGCAATGATGGTGCCGCTGCATTCCAGCCTTGGAGACAGAGCAAGACCTTGTCTCAAAACAACAAAATCAAATAGTTGTGTATGGTTAAGTATGGTATACATATATACAAAAAAAATACTATAATACTACTGCATTCCATCAAATCTAAGATGCCTTCAGCTGTAAGATACACCATTCCTGTTGTTGTTTTACACAGATTCTTGCTCTTTCGCCCAGGCTGGAGTGCAGTGGTGAGATCTCAGCTCACTGCAACCTCTGCATCCTGGGTTCAGGTGATTCTTCTGCCTCAGCCTCTCAAGTAGCTGGTACTACAGGCATGTGCCACCATGCCTGGCTAATTTTTTTTGTACTTTTAGTAGAGACAGGGTTCCCCCATATTGGCCAAGGGTCTCAAACTCCTGACCTCATGATCCACCTGCCTCGGCCTCCCAAAGTGCTGGGATTACAGGCATGAGCCACCGTGCCAGGCCTCACCATTTTTATGTACCATGAGGGAGAAAAAGTACACTACTAATTAAATGATGACATGTCACTGATCAAAATGCCCAATTTCAGAGATATAAAAATGTGCATCTTAACAGACACAATACAATTATGTATGTATGTTACCCACAGCCTTCAGTATTCTAGTTGATTGAATTTCTAGTTGGCCAAGAGTCTTGCTAAATTTTAATATTCAATGGAATGTATTGGGGTAGGGAGGGCATGGTAGACACTGTGGTTTCAGAATGCAATTCCATTCCCTCTCTCCTTCTCTTTTGCTACCACTGTTCTTATTTTCTCTGGAAAGCAACTATTCTCTTGAAGCAAAGTTGGTCATGCGACTGTGTCCTAGCTCATATATGGGAGCCTACCAGGTAGACTTCTGGAAGAAATCGTCTTTCCTGGGTCAACAATAAGAGCAGATGTGGCCACTGGTACAGGAATCCCTACCTGGTACAAAGATGCAATGACTGGAACTGTGGCAGGCATCTTGTAACCATGAGGAAAAGACCAAACGAAATATAACAACATGAGCTATCACACTATGATGCCAAACCAGTGAAGTGAGAACAAGTTACTTGCTGACAAATTAATCCCTAAATGACACAGAGGGATTTTTAAAAAATGAATGAAACCCATTCTCTTAGAAACTATTGGGCTGGCTGTGTCAACAATTCATTTTGAGGAAAGACAGAGATGAACAAGGGCTAAAAGAAGATCCACTGAACATACCATAGACATGAGAAGAAAGGACGTTTAACTCTGACAAGGTGGCCAGGGAAGGTTTCAGGGATAAAGGACTTTTGAAATGGTCCTTAAAGAGGTCAGGCACGATGACTCAGGCCTGTAGTCCCAGCACTTTGGGAGGCTGAGGCGGGTGGATCACGAGGTCAAGAGTTTGAGACCAGCCTGGCCAACATAGTGAAACCCCATCTCTACTAAAAATACAAAAAATTAGCCGGACATGGTGGCGCACACCTGTAGTCCCAGGTACCTGGGAGGCTGAGGCAGGAGAATCAGTGGAACCTTGGAGGTGGAGGTTGCCGTGAGGCAAGATCGTGCTACTGCACTCCAGCCTGGGTGACAGAGAGAGACTCCATCAAAAAAAAAAAAAAAAAAAAAAAGAAAGAAAGAAAGAGAGAGAGAGAGAGAGAGAGAGTCAGAGTCCTTGGAGAATGCATGAGATTTTAATAAGATGAATGTGACGGTTAATACTGCGTGTCAACTTGACTGGACTGAAGGACACAAAGTATTGATCCTGGGTGTGTCTGTGTGAGTGTTCCCAAAAGAGATGAACATTTGAGTCAGTGGGCTGGGGAAGGGCAGACCCACCCTTAACCTGGAGGGCACCATCTAATCAGCTGCCGGTTAATATGAAGCAGGCAGAAAATGTGAAAAGCAGAGACTGGCCTGGCCTCCCAGCCTGCATCTTTCTCCCATGGCAGATGCCTCCAGCCCTTCAACATCAGACTCCAGGTTCTTCAGTTTTGGGACTCAGACTGGCTCTCCTTGCTCCTCAGCTTGCAGACAGCCTATCGTGGGACCTTGTGATCGTGTAAGTTATACTTAGTAAATTCCCCTTTACATATATATATATATATATATATATATATATATATATATATATATCCTATTCGTCCCGTCCCTCTAGAGAACCCTGACTAAATACAATGAGGAAAAGAGATGTTAGTCATAATCTGAGAGTTAAAGGACCCTACAGTCATACAGGTCTCATTTTACAGATGCATATAATTTGGTCCCTAGAAATAGAGTAAACCCAGAACCGTGGTCTCCTGAACCCAAATTCATGTTCTTTCACCGGGGAAGCGTAGCACCTAACAAGCTGTGTGTAACCACAGGACATTCCTCAGTAAACACTAATCACACAATTAGCCGTGGTGTCTGAGGCTAGGATGGAGGAAGTGCTTCCAGAGCCCTGTCCCCCACTAACTGTCAGCGCACTCATGTGTTGGTGTCCGGACGTGGCCGCCCGTAATTACGGCAGCAGTTTACCACTCATGCATGGCAAAGTGGAGACTTTGCAGTTAGCAATGACAGGGACGTGATGAAAAGGGAAAACTTCTCTATCAGTGGCTCGGCCGATTGTCATCCACATGTCAGAGCAGTCTAAAGACCCATGAGCAGCAATCACTAGGGAAGAGGAGGGTCTTTCAGCCCCTCTGAGTCCTGCGTTGATTCTAAGTGCTGTGGAAGGGAGGGTGGCAGGGAGCTAGAAGGGAGGGAATGCAGTGAGCACTCCCTCTCTCTAAACTTCTTCCCAAAGGGCCACATAGGCACTGCATCTCCAGACTGCACATGCTGAGTGGGAGATAATTTATCAGCTTCTTTGTGGTTCCTGTCCCCCTGCATCTTCCCGGCCAAAACCCACCCCATGGGGAGTTGGCTTCCTTGTACATCTGAATTCCATCTCTTGTCCCTTAAGGAGCTGCTGGGAAGTCAGGTCTTGCCCTGCAACATGAGCTCTGAATTCAGAAGGAGTGAGAGGACCCGGGGTTGGCAGTGGCCTCAGCATGTCCCAGGGGAATTAGTTGTTGCAGCAGCCACAGCTATGACAATGCCAGCAAGAAGTGGGCTGCTGAGGTGGCACCTGGGAGGAACCAATCTCTGTGTCATTTGAGATCAGCAGTCAGTCAGGGCCGGGGAGCTGAGAGGACACAGAGTCTGGAGTCAGACCATTCCTCCCACCCCTCTCCTCCTCTCACCCCTCTCCACCGCCTCCCAAAGAATCCCTCCACCCCAGCCCACCTCCTGTTTGGCTCAGGGAGGTATGGGAAATAGAAAGGGACAGAAATATTCCTTTAAAAAAAACCTCTCTGGGCCCGGCAGCATGGCTCACACCTGTAACTCCAGCACTTTGGGAGGCCGAAGCAGGCGCAGCACTTGAGGTCAGGAGTTGGGAGACCATCCTGGCCAATATGATGAAACCCCGTCTCTACTAAAAATACAAAAACTAGCGGTACATGGTGGCAGGTGCCTGTAATCCCAGCTACTCAGGAGGCTGAGGCAGGAGAATCGCTTGAACCGAGGAGGTGGAGGTTGCAGTGAGCTGAGATCGCACCACTGCACTCTAGTCTGGGCAACAGAGTGAGACTCCATCTCAAAAAATAAAATTAAAAAAATAAACCCGTATGAACTTTATAAAATTAACCAGAGAAGCAGAGTGGGTAAGAAATGAAAATAAAGCAAGCTTGCAGCACTCTGAGTGCTCAGCACTAGGTCAGCCTGTTCTCTCACCTGCTTGCTCACGGTTGTTTGCTACTTACTGTCCTAGAAGCATGCAGACCCTATTTTTAATGATTTATTGTTATTAATATTTTAGGAACAGGGTCTCACTCTGTCACCCAGGCTGGAGTGCAGTGGCACAATCATAGCTCACTGCAGTCTCAAGCTCCTGGGCTCAAAAGAGAGCCTCCCACCTCAGCCTCCCGAGTAGCTGGGACTTCTGACGGACTCACCAGTCCAGATATGGAAAGACAGGAGCATAGGAAGCCAGAAACAGTGGCAGGGGTGGGGACTGGACCTCAATGAGGTGTAAGAGAGCCCCGGAGACGGCTCAGGTCAGAGCCCCCCAAAGCAGATTCAGATTTTCCAAATGCAGCAATCCCAGCTGTTGACTCTTAGTTCTGGATGTGATCACGGAGTCACAGAGGAAACAAGTGACATGTAACTGAAATCATGGGTAGGTTGAGTCCTGAACTCAGAGGAATGGCAGGGCCAGCCATGCCAGCAACACCAGCTCTGTGTACCTACTGCTACATTCTTTTTTTTTTTTTAAGTAGAAATGGGGTCTCACTATGTTGTCCAAACTGGTCTCAAACTCCTGACCTCATGTGATCCACCTGCTTCAGCCTCCCAAAGTGCTGGAATCACAGGCATGAGCCACTGCACCCAGCCAATCTAATATTCTTTAGGGACATAGCGTATCCCTGGTAGAGCCACAAAGGTACCTTCCCACTATTCCACAGTGCCTAAGGAAGCATGATCTCTGCACCTCATTGTACTCTTAGCACCTAGCCCACGCTTCACAGCAAGGAAATACTCACTGATGGATATGAATGACCATCTTGTTCTGGAACAGGGTTTGACAGAGACAGGCTGCCATTTCTTCTCCTAGGCATCAAGAGCCATCAGCCAAAGGCACCACCATTATAAGTAAGAGGAGGAGCAGGGGATTCAAGGAGAAGGAAGAAGGAAATGGAGTTTGGCTCAGATAAACACATGGAGGAGAGAAGGATCTCAGAGTAGTCCAAAGAGTCCAAGAAAGTTACAAGGAAAAGGACTTCCTCTCACCTCGTTTGAGATTCACATAGCATGTAACAATGACCACACTCTGCTATGAAGCATCACTAGCTGTCCATGCATCCATTCAGGAAGCAACTCCTGAGGGCTGGGCACAGTGGCTCACTCCTGTAATCCCAACACTGGAAGGCTGAGGCAGGAGGATCGTTTGAGGTCAGGAATTCAAGACCAGCCCGGCGAACATGGTGAAACCCCATCTCTACTAAAAATATACACACACACACAAAACGGCCAGATGTAGTGTTGCATGCCTGTAATTCCGACCACTAGGGAGGCTGAGGCAGACGGATCACTTGAACCCAGGAGGCAGAGGTTGTAGCGCGCAAAGATATGCCACTGCACACCAGTCTGGGCAACAGAGGGAAGGAAGGGAGGGAGGGAAGAGAGAAAGGAAGGAAAAAAGGTGGAAAGAAGAGAAACATCTGAGGACCTACTATGGGCCAGGGCAGCTCTAAGTGTCTGGGGCATACAGTGGGAAGCAGCAAGCACGACCCTTCCTATAAGGAATGTGCATTCCCACAGCTGCCATGTGTTGGGTTTCATGCTTGTGCTATACATTTTGAATTTCAATTCACCCTGACATACGATGGTCCCATTTTACACTTAAAAAGTGAAGGGACTTGACCAAGGTCACAGAGGTAATAAGTAACAGAAGTGGAAATCAACTCAGTCTGTCTGAGTGTCTCCTTTCCTTTCCTTTCCCTCTTTCTCTCTTCTTCTCTTTCTTTCTTTTTGAGATGGAGTCTCACTCTGCTTCCCAGTCTACAGTGCAGTGGCGTGGTCTCGGCTCACTAACCTCCACCTCCCAGGTTCAAGTGATTCTCCTGCCTCAGCTTCCCGCATAGCTGGGATTACAAGCACCCACCGCTGCGCCTGGGTAATTTTTGTAGTTTTAGTAGAGATGGGGCTTCACCATCTTGGCCAAGCTGATCTCGAACTCCTGACCTGGTGATCCACCCTCCTTGGCCTCCCAAAGTGCTGGGATTACACGCATGAGCCACCGCACCTGGCCCTGAGTGTCCTTTTAATACACTGGTTTTCAGGGTTTTTTTAGAGTTTGGGTCTTGCTCTGTCACCCAGGCTGGATGGAGTGCAGTACCACAATCATGGCTCACTGCAGCCTCGAACTCCTACGTTCAAGTGATCCTCCAGGGATCCTCCCACCACAAGCATGCACCATAATGTATTTTTTATTTTTTTCAGAGACAAGGTCTTGCTATGTTGCCCCAGCTAGTCTCAAACTTCTGGTCTTACGCCATCCTTCTGCCTCTGCCAACAAATATAAAGCAGGCAAAGCGCTGGGATTGCAGGCATGAGCACTGCACCTTGTCTCTTCTAATACCTTCTTAAAGACTTGCAGGTCGTCGCATCTTCGGTTGCTTCTTCATTGGCCTTGGGCTTGGGTGTGCTCATGTTCTATCTTCCTGCGGTCACTCTTAGCTCTAAGTGATTACTGAGCTTTCTTCCTGTCCACAAAGGACACTCCAGATTTGGCAGCAAGCAAAGGTCAGGCGGATTGGGTTTCTTCAGCAAGAATGGCACTGGCTGCCTCTCCTGCTACTTCTAGGCTGGGCAGGAGGCTGCTACCCCTAATGCATGGTGCCTGTGGCTCTCACCTGCCAACACAGATGTGCCTGCATCTGAGGCTGTCCAACAACACAACTCCCTATCTTTTCAGGAGGGAACAGCTGCAACCAGACGCCATTTGTCCTTGAAAGTAAAGGAAGTTGGTATCCCTCTGGCACCCAGGCCCTGGCTCTGGGACCAAGCCTTCTGCAACCCAGGGTCCTTGCCTGTCCTCAGTCCCTGCAGAATGTCTGCATGCAGCAAATGAAGGCTGGCACTGCCCTGGTTTCCTTCTGATGTTCCTTGTAGCGACTGATTTTAATATGTACATTTGCCCTTTCTCTCCCTTAGTTCCCTCCTGCAGGAAATGCTGGTACCATCCAGCATCTGTGGGCTACAAGAAAGAAGAAATATAACACCAGGCCACCTTTGGCATTCATGAAAAGGGATGCTTTCCAAAACCATCTTTCTGTTTGTTTTAGGTTTTGGTGCTTTTGTTTTTGTTTTTTAAGACAGAGTCTCTCTTTGTCTCCCAGGCTGGACTGCAGTGGCACAATCTCTGCTCACTGCAGCCTCTGCCTCCCAGGTTCAAGCAGTTTTCCTGCCTTAGCCTCCCAAGCAGCTAGGATTACAGGCACCCGCCACCACGCCCGGCTCATTTTTGTATTTTTAGTAGAGACAGGTTTTCACCATGTTGGCCAGGCTGGTCTGGAACTCCTGACCTCAAGTGATCTGCCTGCCTCAGCTTCCCAAAGTGCTGAAATTACAGACATGAGCCACCATGCCCGGCCACATCCTTCTCTTTCTGCCTCCACCTTGGAGACCTGTGAGAGCAAATCTCCCTCTGTCTCTCTGTGCCAAGTCACTTTCCCTGCCTAGGGAGTTCACTTGGGTGCTTTGTGCTGGGCTGGGGCTACATAGGAACCAGTAACTCAGATTCCAGCTTCAAGTGCCTGAGTGGCTTGGGGGCGGGGCTGAAAGAGGTAATTTTGACTTCTCTCCATTTCTACAAAGATTTTCAATTTCTTCAAGCAACCCCACTTCTATTCAATATCCTTCTGAAATCTAAATTTGGTACCTAAGTTGAATCAATGGCATTTCTTCTTCTGACAGAGCTGCCCTGGGCTGACAGGGACACAGCTCTGATGTGCGCCCTGCGTGGGGAGACTGAGGAGGGAGGGGATGACGCTAGGGCTTGGAGGCTGCAAGGGGCAAGGGAAGCTCCGCACTCTCCATCTCCTCCCCTTACTCCTCAGGAACATGCTGGGCTTGGGAGAAAGTCCCCTGGTATTCCTGAACCCTGGCTCTGCCCTTCCCTAGCTGTGTCATCCTGGAGAAGTCACATAGTACATCTCTTTCTCACCTGTCTTACCTCTAAAATGAGAGAAATAAGTAACTTCCTCAGAAGGTGATGGAAACATGATAGAAAGTCAAAAATCATGTATGGAAGAATTCTAACAAGAAATTCCTCCATCCCCAGGTCCACTTTCCTATTTATTTGAGACAGAATCTCACTCCATTACTCAGGTTGGATGCAGTGGCACAATCTCAGCTCACTGCAACTTCTGCCTCCCAGGTTCAAGTGATTCTCCTGTCTCACTTTCCAGAGTAGCTGGGATTACAGGCATGAGCCACCACACCCTGCTAATTTTTGTATTTTTTATAGAGACAGGATTTATCATGCTAACCAGACCGGTCTGGAACTCCTGACCTCAACTGATCTACCCGCCTCGGCCTCCCAAAGTGCTGGTATTATAGGCGTGAGCCACCATGCCCAGCCACTAGGTCCACTTTCTTAACACTCATACAAAATGGGCAGGCCATGATTTTAAATTTTTTTTTAACACAGCACTGTCTCCTGTGTAATCATTTTAGATTTTCCAAATGGTCTTTGTTTTTGTTTTTGTTTTGAGACAAAGTCTCACTCTGTTGCCCAGGCTGGAGTACAGTGGCATAATCTCGGCTCACTGCAACCTCCACCTCCAGGGTTCAAGAGATTCTCCTGCCTCAGCCTCCCAAGTAATTGGGACTATAGGCATGCACCACCATGCCTGGATAATTTTTATATTTTTAGTAGAGATGGGTTTTCACTATGTTGGCCAGGCTGGTCTTGAACTCCTGACCTCGTAATCCACCCACCTCGGCCTCCCAAAGTGCTGAAATTACAGGGGTGAGCCACTGCACCTAGCTAGATTTTCCAAATTTCTATAATAAATATGAATTAATTTTATTCTTCAAAAAAGAATATGCAGTTGATCCTTGAACAACAAGGGATTGAACTGCATGGGTCCACCTGTACATAGATTTTCTTCCTCTTCTGCCACCCCTGAGACAGCAAGACCAGTCCTTCCTCCTCCTCCTCCTCCTCCTCTTCCTCAGCCTGCTCAATAGGAAGACAACCAGAATGAAGACCTTTACAATAATTCACTTCTGCTCAATTAATAGTAAATATATTTCCTCTTCCACATGATTTTCTTTTCTTTTTTTTTTTTTTTTTGAGACAGAAGGCTGGAGAACAGTGGCATCATCCATAGCTCACTGTAGCCTGGAACTCTTAGGCTCAAAAGATCCTCCCACCTCAGCCTCCTGAAGAGCTGGGACTACAGGTATGCACCACCATACCTGGCTAACTTTTGTAAAGATGGGGTCTTGCTATGTTGCCTAGGCTGGTCTCAAATTCCTGGCCCCAAGTGATCTTCTCACCTCAGCTTCACATAGTACAAGGATTACAGGCATGAGCCAATGTGTCTCGCCCATACAATTTTATCTTTTTTTTCTTTTCTGAGACAGATTCTTGCTCTGTCACCCAGGCTGGAGTGCAGTGGCACAATCTTGACTCACTGCAACCTCTGCCTCCCAGGTTCAAGTGACTCTCCTGCCTCGGCCTCCCAAGAAGATGGGATTTCAGGCATGGATCACCATGCCTGGCTAATTTTTAAATTTTTAGTAGAGGTGGGATTTCACCATGTTGGTCAGGCTGATCTCAAACTCCTGACCTCAGGTGACCCACCTGCCTCAGTCTCCCCAAATGCTGGGATTACAGGTGTGAGCCACCATGCCCAGCCCGCTATTTTCTTAATAACATTTCCCTTTCTGTAACTGACGTTTTATAAGAATATAATGCATAATACACACAACATAGAAAATATGTGTTTATCAACTGCGTATGTTACCAGTAAGCATTCCGGTCAAGAGTAGGCTGTTAATAGTTAAGTTCTGGGGGAGTCAAAAGTTATACTTGGATTGTTGACTGTGCAAGGGTTGGCATTCCTAACCTCTGCATTGTTCAAGGGTTAACCAGAAAGCCATATTCATGTTATGAAATCATACATTTAACAAAAACACACTGAAACTTGCTGGCCCCTAACCTGGCTGACTGCCTCACTTCCGGGGTCCTTGAAAGATCTTGTTCCCGTCATTCAAGAAGGTGAAGACTAGAGGAGCCTCAAGATGGCACAGGCAAGATGGCTTCCTCGCACTCAGTCTCCCTAGATGAGTCGTTCCAGTCCAGTCCCCACCCCTCTCCACTCCATCCAACCCAACCCAGCCTTGACAACCTTGAGGTTATTTCCTGTCTGGCCATCATTTACCTCCTAAAGCTAGCTCCCAACCACTTGAACAACCAATGAACCTTACGTGCCCCATTATGTTTGAGAGGATGTGGTGTGCAGAGGGACGGAGGTAGAATTAAAAGACCAAAATAAAGGCCGGGCGCAGTGGCTCACACCTATGATCCCAGCACATTGGGAGGTCAAGGTGGGTGGATCATGAGGTCAGGAGTTTGAGACCAGCCAGGCCAATATGGTGAAACCCTGTCTCTACTAAAAATGCAAAAGTTAGCCAGGCATGGTAGTGCATGCCTATAATCCCAGCTACTCGGGAGTCTAAGGCAGGAGAATCACTTGAACCTGGGAGGTGGAGGTTGTAGTGAGCTGAGATTGCGCCACTGCACTCCAGCCTGGGTGACATAGTAAGACTCGGTCTCAAAAAAAAAAAAAAAAGTCTAACATATGGTTCTAGCCCTTAAAAGGTATATGGTCAAGGTGCTATGGCTCATACCTCTAATCTCAGCACTTTGGGAGGCCAAGGACAGGGCTGAGGAGGAGGATGGGGAAGGGGTGAGGGTGGGAATCAGTTGAACCCAAGAGTTTGAAACCACTCCTGCAACATGGCAGAACCCCATCTCTACAAACAGTACAAAAATTAGCTGGGCATGGTGGCACGTACTTGGAGTCCCGGCTACTAGGGAGGCTGAAGTGGGAAGATCACTTGAGCCAGGGAAGTATAGGTTGCAGTGAGCTATGATTGCATCACTGCACTCTAGCCTGAGTGACAGAGTGAGACTCTGTCTCAAAAAAAAAGAAATAATAATAATAGCCTACAGGCCAGGCATGGTGGCTCATGTTTATAATCCCAGCACTTTGGGAGGCTGAGGTTGGTGGAGCAGTTGAGGTCAGGAGTTGAAGACCAGCCTGGCCAAAATGGCAAAACTCCATCTCTACTAAAAATACAAAAATTAGCCAGGCATGGTGGCACACAGCTGTAATCCCAGCTTCTACTGAGGTTGAGGCAGGAGAATCACTTGAACCCAGGAGGTGCAGATTGCAGTGAGCCAGGGTCGTGCCACAGTGACAGAGCAAGACTCCACCTCAAAAAAAAAAAAAAAAAAAAAAAAAGCTAGGGGAAAGTAGAGCCTCCATAAATCCCTTCTGCTTGGACTTCACAGGAGTCCACAGGAAAGATTGAAGAAACTTGAGCAATCTTTAAAATGCCCAGCTCCCACTCTGTACCAAGTGACATTGGCCCTCTTATATGCACAGCGCACCGGCTCTAGCAGCCTCTCCATTAATTCCAAGGGAATAAAGAACATTAAGCTCAAGGTTTCCTTCTCCACTCTCGGGAGCAATGAATGAAGACCAACTGCAGAGCAAGAGAACACGTGAAGTCCAGGTCTCGTCTCCCCAGGCACTAGGAGCCCTTGGCCTCCTCCCCACAGCCTCCCACTGCAGCAGGTGGCCCCCGCAGGCCTGGGGCATCAACAGATGGGACACGCATTACCCAAAACAAGCACTGGCAAAGGATGGGGGTGCTTGAGGGGCCAAGTGGAGAAAGAGTCCCCTATATTTCACAGTTTTTCCCTGCTCTTTGCCTGCAGGCTTCATGTCACTGCAGATGACACTGGGCAGTCAGGACAACAGCATCTGCCTAGTTGCAGCTTGCATTCTTAGCTTGCCCAGGAAAAGCTCTCAACTCAGCCTTGCTACCAACTTGCAAGTCAGGAAGACTCAGCCTTCCTGCCCCACAGCACCTGACTCCACCAGTCCGGGAACTGTTTACGGTCAGGTCAGGAGTTCAAGACCAACTGTTTACATTCCCAGACTAGTGAAGTCAGGCGCTGTGGGCATCGAGAATGAAGCAGGACACCAGTGGATCTGAAGCAAGCTCTTACCGTAAGTCCCCAAAATGAGCTGGCTTTGGAGGGCAGATGGGTTTTCTTCCTTTGCTCTGCTTGGTGTAGGCAGCAGAGTGCCAGGCAGTGGGTCAAGTTTGTTAGAGAGGCAAATTCTCAGGCCCCACCCCAGACTTGGGCAAGCGGCCCAGAAATCTGTCTTAAAGGGCACTTCAGTGATTCTGATGCACGTGCTAAAGTTGGAGACATTGGTGCAGGAGCTCCTTTCTAAAGCCTGACCTTTCAGGTTCAGTTCCCACCTCTGACACTCACTAGCTGGATGACTGTGAGCCAGAGCACCCATCTCACAGGTCATGGTAAAGATCCAATGGTTCATGTACGTCAGAGGCGTATAGAAAGTAACCTCCTTTCACCTAGTTTTCTCCTTTCCCATCTGGGGGTGAGGTGAAGCCTCTCTGGACAGATGTGAACTTATTGTGAGATAATGCATTTGTAATGTCTTTGCACACATCTGGCACACAGCAAGAATTCCTTTATTATTACAGAATTTTATTATTCCTATTAGGGAAGTGTGGGGTATAGCTCTATAATATTTAATGCTTCTAACTGGAACTAATACCGGGGCCAGGCATGGTGGCTCACACCTGTCATCCACACTTTGGGAGGCCCAGGAGGGAGGATTGTTTAAAGCCAGGAGTTTGAGGCCAGCCTGGGCAACCTAGCAAGACCCTGTCTCTACAAAAAATTAAAAAAAAATTTAGCACTGTGGAGTGGTGCACACCTGTAGACCCAGCTACTTGGGAGGCTGAGGCTGGAGAATGACTTAAGCCCAGGAGTTCGACGCTACAGTGAGCTATGATCGCACCACTGCACTCCAGCCCCGATGACAGAGCAAACCCTGTCTCAAAAAAAAAAAAAAAAAGAAGAAAGAAAAACATAAAACAAAGAAACTGATACTAAAGTAACCTGAGTCCCTGAGAAAAGCCTGATGAGTAAGGGAAACCAGGTTATCCTTCAAGTTCCTATGGGTATAGGCAGGAATCTATCCCAAATTATAAGCCCACCCCATAAGTTTCCGATTCCTCCGGAAATGAACTTTGGGTTTTCATTGCATTCTGTGCCATATTCTAGACACCTGAGGAAGAGCTTCTGAGTGACTATGTGACAGCCAGGCCACATACTCTGCAAGTTCAAGGCATCCCTGCATACCTGTCAAATGGCCTCAGGAAGACTGCAGTATCCGTTCACCTGCTCAGAGATCTGACCACCCCTCCCTTTCCATTCCACCCCTCCAGGAATTACCCAGCGGGGACCATTGGTGAGCAGGAAGAGAACCACCTGTCATCCTCCTTCTCCCTGCCCCCTGCCACCACAGCAAAGACAGGTGGGCCTGATCCTCCCATGTGAGCAGGTATGTGGCTGTATTTGCAATTCCATATATTTCTGTTTTCAACAAACCTAACACTCCTTTTACTTAGGCGGAAACCATGGATAGAAGTGTGTGCCTATGTGGTCAAGAGCACAGGCTCTGTGGTCAACCAGACACAAGGTTTTGACTCCACACTCAATTACTATTCCCATTACAGCTGTTTGGGGTGCAGCTATATCTTATTTAACACAGGGCAGCTGAGTCAACCTCCCCTCGCTTAGTTTCTCATTTCCCATCTGGGGATGGGGTGGAGCCTCTCTGGACAGAAGTGATCATACAGTGAGATAATGCACTTGTAATGTCTCTGCACGCATCTGGCACACAGCAAGAATTCCATCAGTTATTATCACGATCTGCGTTGATTATCTGCAGTTCGTTTGAGAACATGAGTTAGAAGCTCAGAAAGAGAGGAGGGAGTCTAAGTATGTATCTGCCTGATAACCCTATGCAGTCCTGGAAACCTGCGTGCACTCAGGTAGATAATACTCACTCTGATGTGTCCAATGACCTGGCCCAGGTGTGACCTGGGCATGTAAAAAGTCTCCCTCTTCTCCAGAAGTACTGAGGAGAACATTTTAGATGGGACCAATTCTGAGAATGTCACTAATGGGATACCACATCTCATTTTGCTACATTCTGGAAACACCTGCTTCTCAGGCCCACCTTGAAGTTTAACAATCGCCCCTTCACAGCCCTCAAGGAGAAAGCCTGGGGCGGCGGGAAGGGAGGAGTCCTCATTCTTAGCTGAGCAGCTCGCCTCATAGAGAGATGACATATTCATCCAATATACTACGGAAGTGCATTAGCTCCCCGACCTGAGGCCTTGACTTTGTCTGCAGACATCTAAACCCGCCAATCCCCACCCACCCCCGCTCCCTGCTGGTTCCCCACCAAATGGTGGGCTCTAAGACCGTTTCCTCCTGCACGGTCGCCCGCGCGCCTCCAGTTCCGTTTGGCCGCTCCACTAGTTTCTTCGCTCATGCTGGAGTCGCCAGGGAATGATTTCCCGTCCACACACCGGACCGGGAGCCAACTAACTGTACTGACACATCTCTGGGATAAAACCAAATGTGCAGGTGGGGCACGGAAAAGAACCAGGAGTTGTACTTTCCAGCAGCCCCGGCCGTCTGCCCGAGATGGGGCAGGAAGGGTAAGAGGGAGCGAGCGGGAGCCAGGAGGTGTTGGCTCCACGAGGCGCGGCGCGCAGCGCACAGGAACCCCGGGGCTCACCCTGTGCCCTGCCACCTCTCGTCCTTACCATTCAGCTGCCGGTACACGATGTCCTCCAGCAGCGAGAGGCGCTTCAGGACCGCATCCTGGATGGGGCTGGCGCTGTGCGCACTGAGGTTGGCCACCTCGGCTCGCGGCCGGATCTCGTGGAAGGCGTCTCCGCCGCGCACCGTGATGGGCCGGCACTTGGCCAGGAAGAGCACGAAGCCGGCGACCGCGATCAGGTTCAACACCAGCAGCACTTTGACTCTTCTCAGTGAAGCCATCAAACAGCCCGGCCGGCCCTCGCCCCGGACCTGCGCCCCCTCGGGCTCCGGCGACACGCGGGGCAGCCAGGGGCCGAGCAAGCCTCACTCACCAGAGGCCGGTGGGGATCCCAGCCCCTGCGTGCTCCACTGCGAGGATGCTTGGGCGGCAGAGACGGCTGGGAGGACGGGACAGTAGTGGGGAGCGTGGAACCGCTCACGTGGAAGTCCCCGCTCTGCAGAATTGCTCCCCGAGACACCGGCTCAGTCCACCGCGCGCAGCCCCTTCCAGGAGTCTCAGTGAAAGGCCGGGGACTTGGGGTCTCTGCTCTGCACCAGCAAAGGGTTCACCTTTGGACCTCTAGCCGCTCACGGCGCCGGGGACTCTGGAGCCGGCAGGCGGGGCGGCCCGGGAGGCGCAGCGGGAGCGGCGCGCAGGTGCCAGGCTCAGGATCGCCACCCACCCAAAGCAAAGAACGTCGCGCCCGGGGCGGCACAGCCTCCACCCTCGTCCGCAGGCGGCCGTCGCAGCGCGCCACCCACGCTCTTCAGCCTAGGACCCGCTCCCCCGGGCGGGCGCCTTTGTTCCGCTCACCAACCCGCTCCATCGTGCCGGGCAGAGGGGAAGCCCGCGCGGAGCGCCCGAGTCCTCGAGGCTCCGCAGTCACGCTCAAGTCTCAATTACTCTCAAAGTGGGGACAGCACTAGGGGGCGGGCGCGGGGCCCAGCGCAACGTCCTCTCCGCCCCCCGCGCGGGGTCCACCCCGCCCCGCCGGCAAACTCACCAGCGCGCACCGCGCCGCCGGCTCCCGGACACGTTCCGAGTCCTCGCGCCGCGCGGAGAGCCTACCGGGCCTGCAGCGCACCCCGGCCTGTGTTGGAGCTGGCGCGGCTCGAGGCTGGCCAGGGAGAGTCGGACCTCAAAAGTCACAGCAGTTCTCCACCCCTCCCTAAACGTCGCGGGGAGCGCGGCGGGGAGGGACGCGCGCGCGATCACCCTCAGCCGGCCAGATCGGGCCGCTCCGCTGGTCCCGCGTCCCCGGGAGCTGGACGCCGAGTCTCCCAATTGGCGGACGCGGTGACACCGCCGCTGCGGCACTCAGAGCCACGGAGCCCAGAGCTGGGGAGCGCGGAGGGGGAGCGCAGGTGGCAGCAGAGGGCGGGGTGCGGCCCGAGGGGAGCAGCAGCGGCGCCAGCTCCTCCCCTGCCGCCCCTGGCCGCCCTGTCCCCGAGAGGGAGGCTGTCGGCCGCCGCCCGCAGGCTGCCAAGCGCACCGATCCCCGCTCCCTGGCTCGTGCGCGCGCACCCGGGCAGGGCGGGGCGCCTGGAGAGTGGGGACCGCGCGGGATGGGGGCAGTCAGGGCATGCTGGCTGCGGCCGACGCTGGAGGGACCTGGTAGTTCTCAGCACTCCCCAGCGGGCGGGTTCGTTCCTCCCAGGCTGGCGATGAAGACATCCCTTTCTGTGTGCTGGCTGCTCCGCGCTGCGTGGCCAGGAATGGCTAGAGGGAAAATCTGGCCTGGAGACTCAGATTCCGTGACTTTCAGAGCCAGGCCGGGCTGAGCTGGCTTGGGGGTTCTCCGCGTGTGAGAATTCTAACCTTCCCAGTCACCGTTTCTAGGCCCATCCGCATCTCTCTTCAGATTTCATTATAAGAAGCAGATTGATTTGCCTACTGCTTTTCCACGGCCTCTTCCTTTTCCCAACACCAAGGAACTCAAAATGCTGGCATTCAAACCCTCCTGGTTGATCTATTTAATTCCTTGGGTCTAAAATAGAAATCAGGCCTCCAACTAATAAAAATTGGGCAGCAAAGCTAAATAGATCTGGTTGTTTTCCCCTCATCATTTTGATCTCATTAAAGTTTTTATTTTTGTTTTAGCAGTTGTTTTGTTTGGGTTTTTATTTTTTCTGGGGCTTAGTTTGTTGTTTTGTTTTTGCTTATGTATTATTTTAAGTTTTCGATTTTAACATGGAACTGTACATACAAAAAAAAAAACATAGTGTTTTTATTTCATTCTCTTGGAATTCTGTGCCTGGGTGCATTCGGATCCTCAGGGCGCATGCTTTATAATCTACCTCAAAGTGGATACAAAACAGTTACATGAAAAAGGCAGGGATGATTTTTAGCCACACATGTTGGGCAAGAGGGAGGCTGAGTGGGAAGAAACTTGGGTTACTGAGCATCTCATGGACTATCCAGTTGAGTTGGGTGTTATTATAACCACACTACAGATGGAGCTAGCACAATCAATGGAAGCGTCTGCAAAAATAATTTTTGAACATTCACTCAGCTGCAGGACTGAAGCCAGAGAGGCTGAGACATTGGGCTAGGGTGCCAGGGCAGCAGTAAATGACTCTATACGTGCTGGAGGCTGACTCGCAAGCATGTGTGTATTTGGGAGTAGGAGACAGGAAACAAAGTAGAGGAAACAGCCTCAGAGTCATCCAGAAGTTTCCAGGCAAATTTCAACTTCAGAGAGATTTCTGTGCTTTCTCTAAAGCCAGAGGGGTCCCTGATCGAAATTAACTTTTACCTTTATCATGCATCCTCCAGGCGCCTCCTCTCAGCTCCTGCATGCGTTCTGGGTAACTCCTGTGTTCAAATGACACTGGACACTCTATAGACTCAGTGAGTGACCCACTGTAACGGCCACATCCTGAGCCCTGCATTCACAGAGGAGCATCCCACGCTTGCAATCCTGCACTAAATCCCAGCCTGTTATTACTGCTCCTTAGCTTTTTACCTCTCCCATTCTCAACTCCAACCATGCTCTCCAGCCGCCAGCAACTTCTCTCTTCTTCCCAGGTACCCATGCCTCTCAATCCTCTCTGGAGTTCCTTCTCTCCTCTTTCTGGAGTTCATGGTTACTCATTTACTTCAAACATATTCCTAATAGCACGTGCTATTAAGGATCATGCACGCACATATGTTTTCCCACTGCCCCAGCTCAGCAATCCCCAACTCTGAATCAATCTCACCTTCTTTCTCAAGCCAAGGGCAAAGGCAAGAGCAAGTGTACCGAGAGAAAACCACATCACCTCAAGGCCTATGGCCATTTCAAATTGGCATGTCTCACTTTACTGGGTCCTTCTATTCAAAAACACTACTCCGTGTCCCTAGCCGGCTCCTCTCCCCAGACACACCCAAGCTAGACTTCAGGAGTTTATGAATAGCTCTCAATCAGATGCAAAAATGCATCTGCATGTTATATAGACATTTTTCTGGGGAAAAGGCCTGTAAGTTTCATGATTCTCAACATAGTCAATAACCCTAAAACTTTAAGGATCTACCTAGCACGTGTTATATATGCACAAACATAACAGCTAAATGTTTATTATATACCAGCTGCTTCTGAAACTAACAAAACTACACTTCAGTGGCTGTGTGGTCTGCTCACCGTAAGGTCTGGGTACTAGTCCCATTTTGGTCACCAAAGAATAAATCTGTTCTTGACTTTAAAAGGAGAAATTTACCTTGGATAGCACTCAAAATTTTTCCCAGTCATAAAACTCAGTTAAACTACAAAAGCTTTATCGGAAGAGTTTCTTTGGTTGGTTGGTTGAGCAAACTGAAAGGAAAGAGATGGATGGTATTTTCGGTACATAGGTCACCAAAGACTTTTTATTTCTGTACGTTTTTCACTCAAGCATGGTTCAAATAACATATACCTTTGACCTGACTCTGTCCCTGTCCCTTTTGTTTGCCTGTTAAAAATTTATCACATCTCATCCAAGTTCATTACAGAAGTTAAAATACTCGGAGTTGCCAAGGAAAATCAGGGACTCATCTCTGTGCGAGATTTTGCCAACCCATTTACTCTTGCTAGAATCAGAGAGGCAAAGCCTTCACTCTCATAAAACCCTGAGCATTGCAAAAGATACTGGAGATTTTGTTGTTATAATTTCAGCTTCTATTTCAGATACAGAGGGTACGTGTGCATGTTTCTTACATGAGTATATTGTGTGATACTGAGGTTTGGGGTATGAATTCAGTCACCCAGGTACTACTGAGCATAGTATCCAATAGTATCCAACAGGTAGTTTTCTTTTCTTTTCTTTTCTTTTCTTTTGAGACAGAGTCTCACTCTGTTGCCCAGGCTGGAGTGCAATGGCACAATCTCGGATAACTGCAGCCTCAACCTCCTGGGCTAAAGGGATTTGCCACCTCAGCCTCCTGAGTAGCTGGGACCACAAGTACACACCACTATGGCCAGCTAATTTTTGTATTTTTAGTAGAGACAAGGTTTTCCATGTTGCCTAGGGTGGCCTTGCAGTCCTGAACGCAAACAATCCGCCCACCTCAGCCTCCCAAAATGCTGGGAATACAAGTGTGAGCCACCGCACCTGGTCTTCCGGTCAGAGTTCTATTGTCACATATGGCCTGGTCATTGTTAGAATTTTATTGTCTCTGCACTCAGTAAGTGTTATTACGTTGGTGCAACAGTAATTGCGGTTTTTGTCAACACTTTTAATGGCAAAAACCACAAGTACTGTTGCACCACCCTAATAGTTATTGCTGCTATTAAAGTCATTACAGTTGGCCAGGCATAGTGGTTCATGCTTGTAGTCTGAGCACTTTGGGGGGCTGAGGTGGGAGAATCTCTTCAGGGTGGAAATTCAAGGCCAGTCTGAGGCTGAACGTGGTGGCTCATGCCTGTAATCCTAGCACTTTGGGAGGCCAATGTAGGCAGATCACTTGAGGTCAGGAGTTCGAGACCAGCCTGACCACCATGGAGAAACCCTGTCTCTATACTGAAAATACAAAAAATTAGCCAGACACGGTGATTCACACCTGTAGTCCCAGCTACACAGGAGGCTGAGGCAGGAGAATTGCTTGAACCCAGGAAGCAGAGGTGAGCCACAAACTCGGCACTGCACTCCAGCCTGGGAGACACAGCAAGACTCTGCCTCAAAAAAAGAAAACAGAAAGAAAAAAAAAAAAAAAGACCAGATTGAGCAATATAGCAAGACTCCATCTCTGCAAAAATAAAAATAAAAAAATTAGCTGGGCACAGTGACACTCCTGTAGTCTAGCTGCTTGGAGCCTGAGGCGGGAGGATCACTTAAGACCAAGAGTTCAAGGCTGTAGTGAGCTATGATTGCACCACTGCACTCCAGCCAGGGCAACAGAGTGAGATGCTCACTCTAAAAAAGAAAAAAAAAGGTTACTACAATTGAGAAAGGCCAGTGGTTGGTGAAAACAAGCATCAAAATCCACCTGTCTTTGAGACTTAGGCCATACCCGCTACACCCCAGGTCACTTTCTCCGATCAAGATGTCATCAAGCCAGCACGAGTGGCTTGCAAAGTGTAGGTACAAGGCCAGGAGTAGTGGCTCATACCTGTAATCCCAGCACTTTGGGAGGTCTAGGTGGGCAGATCGCTTGAGGTGAGAAGTTCAAGACCACCTTGGCTAACGTGGTCAAACCACATCTCTACTGAAAACATACAAAAAAATGAGCAGGATGTGGTGGTGCGTGACTGTAGTCTCAGCTCTCAGGATGCTGAAGCAGGGCCATCACTTGAACTTAGGGAGGCAGAGGCTGCAGTGAGCCAACGTTGCACTACTGCACTCCTGGGCAACAGAGCAAGACTCTGTCTCAAAAAAAAAGGTGTGGATACAGGACAATCCGTTGGGATACAGGAAGAAAATATTAGAACTTCTGTCTTCTAGTAGTCATGCATGTAAATTATTTTTAAATAAATATACATGTAATGAGTATGCATGCTTCACATCTTTTCCTGATAAGATCCACCATGAAAAACCAAGTGAAGCCTACTAGCCAAGTTGCATAGCAGCCCTAGGGTTGTCTTTTCATTAAAATACATCCTTTCTACTTCTGGGTTCCCTTTAAAACCCAGACCCTTGGCCAGGAACAGTGGCTGACATCTGTAATCCCAGAACTTTGGGAGGCCGAGGCGGGCAGATCACAAGGTCAGAAGTTCAAGACCATCCTGGAGAGCATGGAGGGAGAAACCCCATCTCTACAAAAATACAAAAATTAGCTGGGCATAGTGGTGCGTGCCTAAAGGCCTAGCTACTTGGGAGGCTGAGGCAGAGAATTGCTTGAACCCGGGAGGCAGAGGTTGCAGTGAGCTCAGATCGTGCCACTGCACTCCAGCCTAGGCAAAGAGTGAGACTCCGTCTCAAAAAAAAAAAACACACCCTTTTAAGGCCCAGTTTAGTATCCCAGGCCTCTGCAGAGCCCTATCAAAGAGCTCCTAACATGCGCAGCTGTTTATCTACAAATCATCTACAAATGTATCTAAAATATAAGTGCCTATTCATCAGATGAACTCTTACTGAGGGCTGCCAATGTGCTGTTCTCTTGTTTTGTGCCAGGCATGGTGGGTACATGTTTCAGGCCCCCATGGGGCTTATTGTCTATTAGGAAAGACAAATATTAAAGAAATATTAATGTGAAAGTTGTTAAATTGTAGCCAGGAGAAACAATGTGGCCTACCCACGAAGGACAGGCTCTTCTTTGCCTGTCCTATTTCCACAGAGCCATCGAACTTCAGGGGGTCCAGTCCAAGTGGCTGCCCTGGGGAACACTCTTTTGCTCCTCCCTGTTCCCAGGCCCCATCTTTGTTTTCATTTAGCATCCCACACTCTCCTCCCAAGGCCCTCCCGCCTGGCAATGCCTAGGCCTGGAAAAGATCTTCTGAGGCCAGGCATGGTGGCTCACACCTGTAATCCCAGCACTTTGGGAGGCAGGCAGATGACCTGAGGTCAGGAGTTTGTGACCAGCCTGGCCAACATGGTGAAAACTCGTCTTTACTAAAAACACAGAAATTAGCCAGGCTTGGTGGTAGTCACCTGTAATCCCAGCTACTCAGGAGGCTGAGGCAGAAGAATTGCTTGAATGCGGGAGGTGTGGGCTACAGTGAGCCAAGATCGTGCCACTGTACTCCAGCCTGAGTGACAGAGCAGAGTGAGCCTCAATCTCAAAAAAAAAAAAAGAAAAGATCTCCTGAAATGTGGATGAGTCTCACTCCAGTCCTTCTCAGGGGCAAACTTCTATTTTACTCCATGTATGCCTTTTTTCTAAATGTATGAAAGGTTTGTAGAACCAGAGACTGCCTGTCTTTAAGGATTCCAAGTGGAAAAAAAAAAGGTGGAACACAGGAGGCAACTTTTCACTGCCTCTTCATTTCCTGTTCTTGCTATGAATAAAACCTTAATAGGATTAGTGCTTGCTTGGGGGTGAGTGTGTGGAGGAGAGGCCGACAGACTGTGCTGTCCCTGTCACAGGCCACACAGACACTGTGTTGTGCTGACCCTGCTCAGCAGGACTTGGGCCTGAGTGGGACAGCTGGGAAAGGCAGGGGACGACCAGGGCCCAAACCTCGAGGACCCTCCCTAATCAGCCACACCCCATGACCACTCTCAGTCATGGTCCTGCTCTCAGTTAACAAGAGTAAATATGAATGTTCAGGGTCACGAACTGGGGGAATTTATTTATTTAGCTACTGATTCCGTCCTCTTTTTGAAGATCTAGAACTCTGCTTGTGGGTGTTCTAGATACAGCTTTTGTTATAAAACCAAATTAGAGTCTGCTCACCCAATGCAGTAAGGTCCAGACATCCGCACAGAGGTTTTTGCTGTAGTAGAAGGGATGTCATTTATTTCACAGCAGGAAGAATCAGGGCAGCTCATGTTTAAGGCCAGACCTCTTCTGATGGCTCGCAAGTAAGGGTTTTCAAAGGCATGGGTTGGCTGGGCGCGGTAGCTCACTCCTGTAATCCCAGCACTTTGGGAGGCCAAGGCAGGCAGATCACTTGTGGTCAGGAGTTCAAGACCAGGCTGGACAATATGGTGAGACCCCATCACTACTGAAAAAAAAAAAAGAAAGAAATTAATCAGGTGTGGTGGCAGGTGCCTGTAATCCCAGCTACTCGGGAGGCTGACCAGGAGAATCACTTGAACCCAGGAGGCGGAGGTTGCAGTGAGCCCAGGTCACATCATTGCACTCTAGCCTGGCAAAAAAAGCAAAACTCTGTCTCCAAAAATAAATAAAATAAAATAAAGGCAAGGATAAATTTCAGGAAAGCAGAAGCCGCAGGCAAAATCGTTCATCAGTACATGGAACTTACACATTGGTTTTGGCCTAAGAGAGTGAAATACCTTGAAGTGAGCGCTTACAGGTTATAGGCAGATTCAAAGACGTTTTGATTTGTGATTGGTTCAGAAGGCAAGCTGTGTCTAAAAATTTAGGATCAGCTAAAAAAATGTTAGCTCTGGTTCATGGACATGACCTTCTTCAGGCTCCTCAGGAAGAAATTTAGAAGAAAGAATGGTGGTTAGAGAGTTTAGTCTTCAGTTTCCTCTCATCTGAAATCTGCTTGTCAGTGGATTTATTTGGTGTGGTCCAGGTAGGGTCTGGATTTCTAAAAAGGTTTCTGGGTGGAGTCTAGGTTTCTGGGGGGACAGCACAGGCCTCTAAAAAAGGGTATCCCTGCTCCATTTCACTTTCAAATCACCTACACACCAAAGTTGTAATAAATGCATATTTGTTTACCCTTAATGCCTTTCTCATTCTGTATTTGCTAGTTGATAGGAAAGAACCACCTCTTTATAATGGGTAGTCACTTGGGCTCAAGGCCAGCTATTCTGGGTGGTTCCACGAAGCCTCTGGAGGTAGCCTCTGAAACTACGGCTTCTTGAGTTGTTTTTGCTGAGTGGGACAACTTATTTGGAGAAAACATCCAGGGAAGCATAATTTTGACAGTTCACTCAGAACAGCCCAAAGCCTTCTGCAAGGACTTTGGAAATAAGCAATGTTACTGGAGTTCTCATGACGCAGGTGGAATTTCTGGGATACACAGAAGTTTTTGGGATTTTATCTTGGCCATCTTTAACTTAATTCATGGCCAAGATCATGTAAATGAATCATCACCGGTTCCCTGGGCTCATGGGCTACCCTTCCATGTAATATCCTCCATCTCAGCTGCTACAGGAAGTCCAGTGCCCTCTCCAAGTACTTTCAAGGGTCAGAGTCTCTGGGTTCCTCACATAGCTCATCTAGACTGGAAGCCACCTAACTGTGCTTGCCAGGCTGTGCTCCATAGAACTTTTGGTTGCCTGGTCAACATTTGTTCAGGTCTTCATCTCCCTTCATTAATATTTTTTTGAGACAGGGTCTCCCTCTGTCACCCATGTTAGAGTACAGTGGTGTGATCGTAGCTCATGCAGCCTTGACCTTCTGGACTCAAGCAATCCTCCTGCCTCAGCCTCCTGAGTAGCTGGGACTACAGGCATGTGCCACCATGCCCAGCTAATTATTTATTTATTTATTCATTTATTTATTTTGTAGAGATGGGATCTTGCTGTGTTGCCCAGGCTGGGCTGAAACTCTTGTCCTCAAGTAATTCTCCAGCCTGGGCCTTCCAAAGCACTGGGATTATAGGTGCGAGCCACCATGCCCAGCTGTCATTAACATTTCTTCTCAACCAGGGTCATAGGTTCTATATTAATTTTCTATAGCTCCTGTGAAAAATTGCCACCAACTCAGTGGTTTAAAACAGCATAAATGTATTATTTGACAGTTATGGGGAGGTCAGAAATCCAACACAGATGGCATTGGACTAGGGTCAAGGTGTTGTCAGGGCACACCTTTCTAGAAGCCCCAGGGAAGAATCTGTTTCTTCCCTTTTCTGACCTCGATAAACTTCTCACTTTACTTGGCTCATGATCACTTTCTCCATCGTCAAAGCAAACAATGTCAGGCTGTAATTTTCTCAAGTTGCCATGTAAAATATTCTCCACCTGCTGAAGGTTCATGTGCTTAGATAATCTAGGATAATCTCCCTTCTCATGGTCTTTAGTTTTAATCTCATTGGCAATGGTCCCTTTTGCCATGTAAGCTAATACTGTATATTCATAGGTTCTCTTGGGTATAATAGTAATGACATCTTTAGGGTGGGGATTATTCTGTCAAATTCCATTCTTCCTGCCCCAGGCACCTCCAAGCGAGTTGTATGTTAACAGATTTTAGGTAAGAGCAAGTGTATCATGGGAATTACAATGGAGGATGGGAAAAAGTACAACTCAGTATTAAGTATCAGTGGGTCTAAAATTCATTGGCCCTTCCTGTCATGGGGAAGCCTTTCCTGCTCTCTTGCTCCTCTGTCGGGGTCACCCCACATTGGGCACCACTGTTGGGGTCACTACTTGTGGGGGTCTGTCTTGCAGACTTTGACTTAATGACGGATAATAAAGTACACTGACACATAGATATTATGTTTTGAGGGTTTGTGGCTGCTTATAGGCATTTTGGAAACTGCTGTAAACAGTTGCAACCACTGGGATTTACTAGCTAGAGAAATTTGCATTTATTTGGTAAAGTTTAATTGACAAAGGCTTGAGTTAACACTACTAGACTGAAGATTAAAGCATAGGTTGTGATGCTTAAAGCAAATATTATTAGAGGATAATATCTCTGGTCAACTTCTTCTTGAGAGGGCTATCTGGCTTAAAGGTTAGTTTTAAGACTACATGAGTAAACAAGTTAGTTAGGTAAATTCTTTTACATACTTTAGCAATTTGCTTTCCTTATTAATTAAATGTAAAGGGGATCTAGGCTGCCTGCAGCTGAAACTTCTACTGAAACTATGAACAAACTCATAGGTCTTCTAAAAGGATTTGAGGCTATATTCTGTAACTTTCTCTACTATTTTTCCTTTAATATTTGTGTCACTACCTTGAGTGAATTCCTATATCCTTGGCCCTGGCCCTAAGAAGAATCCTGCCACCAACTTTGAAACTAGGGTTTCCCAAACTTCAGTCATTTACATTGAGTCAGCTACTTTTGCATCAAAGCCTGGGACATGCTAGATTTCTTTTCCCAGTCTCCCTTGCAGTTAGGAGTGAACATATAACTATGTTATAGTCAAATGTGAGCTGTCTGGGCTAGGAGCTTTTAGACATCTCTAAGCCTCTTCCATGTTCTTCTTTTCCCCTTTTCTGTGTGCTACAACCTGAAAGTTGAAACCCAGCCTTGAGCATGCAGATGATGATGATGAGACAAAGGGATCCTGGGGCCCTGAGATACCACATGGAGGAAAACCACTTGCTAACCAGAAACACTTATACTATGTCATTAAGAAAATAATAAACTTCTTGTACATTGAGCTACTGAATTGGGGCAATCTGTTCATTGCAGCAGCTTAGCCTTCCCTAATGGGTACATTTATCAATCTATTAATGTCTAAGTACCAATGGTATTATTATCTATTTTCTTTTTTTTTAGAGATGGGGTCTCACCATGTTGGCCAGGCTGGTCTCAAACTCCTGGCCTCGGCCTCCCAAAATGCTGGGATTACAGGCATGAGCCATCATGCCCAGCCCCATTTTTTTTAATTTATTTTTTTTTATTTTAGGTGCATACTATATCTAGCATTTCTCCCCGTGTTATCTCTTCCATCCCTCCCCACCCCTCACAGTCTCTCCCCTACCCCCACAACTGCCCCCAGTGTGTAATGCTCCTCTCCCTGAGTCCACATGTTCTCGTTGTTCAACATCCACCTCTGAGTGAGAACATACAGTGTTTGGCTTTCTGTTCTTGTGTCGGTTTGCTGAGAATGATGATTTCCAGATTCATCCAAGTCCCTACAAAGTACATGAGCTTATCGTTTTTTATGGCTATGTAGTATTCCATGCTGTATATGTACCACATTTTCTTTGTCCAGTCTATCATTGATGGGCATTTGGGTTGGTTCCAGGTCTTTGCTATTGTACACAGTGCTGCAGTGAACATATGTGTGCAAATTAGTTCAACCATTGTGGAAGACAGTGTGGAGATTTCTCAAGGATCTAGAAATAGAAATTCCATTTGACCCAGCAATCCCATTACTGGGTATATACCCATTTTTTAATTTAAGAAAATCCACTCGTCTTTTCAGTTATCTGTATATTCATAAAGTAATAAAGCAGATTTCATTAGATGCCTACTATACATCATGCTTTGTTTTAACTTATTGAAGGCTTCACACGCATTACCTTATTTTTGTCCTCCCAAGAATTCTATAAGGTAGGTACTATTATTATCATGCCCATTTAACAAATGAGGGAATTGAGGCATGGAGACGTTTAGTTGCTTGCTGAGGTCTCACAGCTGATAAGTGGAAGAGCCAGGCTTTGAACCGGGAAGTCTGAGTTCGAGTTCTGAACCAGAGTGGGCATCTGCCTTTTTCGCTGGTTTGTTTTGAAAGCTGTATTTGCTCATAATGTACATTAAGTGATTAGCTTTTTTACAAAATATACCCATCCATAGACCCCCTGATTGCATCAGAAGTATGGACACCACACTTTAGCAAATACTGCCCTAGACCAAATGAAGAAAGCCTTGCAAAGGACTGGGTTGGTTGGTTGTTTCATTTTTTGTTTTGGTTTTCTTGTTGTTGTTGTTGTTGTTTTGAGACAGAGTCCGGCTCTGTTGCCAGGCTGTAGTGCAGTGGCGTGATCTTGGCTCACCGCAACTTCTGCCTCCTGGGCTCAAGCAATTCTCCTGCCTTAGCCTCCCACATAGCTGGGATTACAGGTGTGTACCACCATGCCCAGCTAATTTTTGTATTTTTGGTAGAGACAGGGTTTTACCCTGTGGGCCAGGCTGGTCTCAAACTCCTAACCTCAAATGATCTGCCCACCTCGGCCTCCCAAAGTGCTGGGATTACAGGTCTGAGCCACTGCACCTGGCCCTGTTTTTCATGGGAGATCCAACAACAGGAATACGAGATAGATTAAAGGTGGCCTAGTCAGTGAAGGTGGGGCTGAGTGTGGTTCAGGGGGTGGTGTCCACAGGGTGCCAAGGGAGGAGGGCATGACAGCAGGCACTTGGGTTGGGGCAAAGCCAATGGGAGGTGATGGAAGCAGCCCAGGTGAGCAGGTGAAAGGTGACATTCAAGGAGCAACAATAGATGAGAGGCCCAGCAACAGGTAACTGAGTGCGAGATGAGCTGAGGGTAGGAGACACACAGGGATCTTATCCACACCGGGTTGCTTTGTCATCCGGCCATAGAGGAAGCCACAGGTTGGGTGTACAGGAACCTGGGAGAAGATCTTGACAACAAAACAGCTGGCACCAACTAACAGCTACCAAGCAGAGGATTGAGGGATGGGCTTGGATACAGGAAAACAGAGAGAACCAGGGTATCAGGGCAGCCTTGACCTTGGGCCATGTGGTCAGGGCTGGATCAGCAGCCTGGACCAGCAGATGCTGAGCCTGTGGACACTGTTTTATCTTATCTTTCTAAATCCAAGCCTCCCACTGACTAAGGTCAGGCTGGCTCCCAGACCAAGGAATGGGGTTGAGCCTGGATGTGGCTTGAAGTGGTTAGACATCAAACACCCACAACTGGGAGGACAGAGATCCTTTGTAGAAAGCAGGGCAGAGAGGCTGACACCCCAGGCTTCTCAGAGGATTAGACACAAACCTGGTTTAGATTCAATCAAAGAGCAAGAAATAAAGACTTTCCTCCCTTCTCATTACACAATCAGCCCAGAGCGCTGTATTATTAAACTGCATTTTTCAGAATGTCATTACAAATTTTGCAAATTACATTTTTTCCTTGTCTTTTCTTCTCTTCTCTTTTTTCTTTTCTTTTTGTTTTTTTGTTTTTGTTTTTGTTTTTTTTTTGAAACAGAGCTTCACTCTTGTTGCCCAGGCTGGAGGGCAATGGGGCAATCTCAGCTCACTGCAACCTCTGCCTCCCAGGTTCAAGTGATTTTCCTGCTTCAGTCTTTTGAATAGCTGGGATTACAGGCATGTGCCACCACACCCAGCTAATTTTGTATCTTTAGTAAAGATGGAGTTTCTCCATGTTGGTCAGGCTGGTCTCGAACTCCCAACCTCAGGTGATCCACCTGCCTCAGCCTCCCAAAGTGCTGGGATTACAGGCATGAGTCACCATACCTGGCAGTATTTTTTCTCGTTGATCTTTTTTGCCTAGGAGGACAAGCAGGTTACAGGTATCTCAAAGGAAAAAAAGTTAGAAGAATGGAAATCAAGAATTAGGTAACCAAATCCAAGTATCTTGTGAACTTGGGGGGAATGTATCTACATAATTGCATAATAGCAATCAATAAATACATCCATACACATTAATAAATTAGATGGCTGGGTGTGGTGGCTCATGCCTGTAATCCCAGCATTTTGGGAGGTAGAGGTGGGTGGATCACCTGAGGTCAGGAGTTCAAAACCAGCCTGGCCAACATGGTGAAACCCCATCTCTACTAAAAATACAAAAATTAGCCAGACGTAGTGCTTGGTGCCTGTAAACCCAGCTACTTGGGAGGCTGAGGCAGGAGAATCACTTGAACCCAGGAGGCAGAGGTTGCAGTGAGCCAAGATTTCACCAGTGCACACCAGGCTGGGCAACATGAGACTCTGTCTCCAAAAAAAAAAAAGATGAATTAACAAATTAATTATACCAACATGCTATTTTCTTTTTCATATCCAGAAGATGGTTTATGCGTTAGTAGGATAAAATAAATACGATTATCCTACCTTTTTATCCCAGAACTAGAGACACACGAAGCAAACTTTTCTCTTTTACTTATTTCTTTTGCTTGTTTTATTCCGCCTTATGTTGGTTTAAATAAATCCATGCATGATGTGTTCATCATGGATTGTTTGAGGAAATGTTGAAGGCAAATGATTTCTCATAAACTGGACTTTGGCATCTCCGTGTGCATTTGTGGGTCAGTGTGGGGGGGTCTGTGTGTGCAAACTCTCTCCTAATTCCCTAGATTGTGTAAATTACTCCCTGTCTACATTCTCAAAGCATTGTGAATGCTTATCTAGATTGTCATATTACATTGTAATTATCTGTTTCTAATTTGTGTTACCTAGTGGGCTGTGAGAGACTTAAAAGTCAGAAACCACATTCTGGGCCAGGCTCTGTGGCCCATGCCTGTAATCCCAGCATTTTGAGAGGCCGAGGTGGGCAGATCGCTTGAGGTCAGGAGTTCGAGACCAGCCTGGCCAACATGGTGAAACCCTGTCTCTACTTAAAAAAACAAAAATTAGCTGAGTATGGTGGCATGTGCCTAAATCACAGCTACTTGGGAGGCTGAGGCACGAGAGGTGCTTGAACCCAGGAAGCAGAGGTTGCAGTGAGCTGAGTAAGCACCACTGCACTCCAGCCTGAGAGACAAAGTGAAACTGTGTCTCAAAAACAAACAAAGAAACCACATTCTGTATCTTCAACACTGAGCATGCAGTAGCTTCACAATGAATGTTGGCTGAATAAGCCCATGAATTCATGAACTGAAGAAGTAAATGACTGGTCTCTGACTAGATGGATCACAAGGCTGACCACCATGGTCCTTGTTTTATGTTCTTCTGCCTAAAAATGTGGAGTATTCCCACTGGAATTTGGTTTGTGTCTGCCGTTGTACATTCAGACTTTTATTTCTATAAAAAGAAAAAAGGCAATATTTGAATCTCCTAGGAGGAGAAAACATACTTGTGCTCTACACAGCAGAGAACACACAGGAAGATTTTCTTTATGGGAATCCAGGAAGCCAACAGCAAAATATCTGCCCTGTGCCTTCACACCCATAATATCATCACCAATCTTAGAATACTCCTGTCTCAGCATAGACCTATGAAAGCATATTCGTTGGCATTTTCTGAGTCCAGAAACCCCTAATCTTCCATTATCATCTGCCACTTATGAGTAACTTAGTTTGACTCTCAACCTGATCAATGTCATTTTATATAGAACCACATAACCATAATCTGTCCTTCAGTCTTTACCAGTCAGACCACAATTATGGTTGGAGAAACACAGCTGTGTGTAAGCCACTATATATCGGAAATTCCTCTGGAGAAAAAGAGAGAGAGAGAGAGAGAAATTCTTCATGAAGAAACCATGAAAATTTCTCATTTGGCTCAGTGAAGTTCCTTCCTGCTATGAGTTTTGGCTACAAGTCCATAGTAATTCCTCAGCCCATTCAGAAGTGTTTAAAAGAATTGGGGTTGTGTTTTTGGTTTGGATTTTAAATTCGTTTTTTTAGAGACAGAGTCTCCTTTGTCATCCAGGCTGGAGTGCAGTGATGTGAGTAGAACTGCTAGAACATATGGTACCTTTATGTTTAAGTTCATAAGAAACTCCTAATCTGGTTTCCAGAGTTGCTGTGTTCCCATCAGCGACACATCAGAAATTCAGCTCTTCTATCCCTTCTCCAGTACTTAGTAAAATCAGTCTTTTTCATGTTAGCCATTTAGTGAGTAGGAAATGGTTTCTCATTTTGGTTCTAGTTTGCATTTTCCCTGATAATAAATTATGGAAGGTAACTTCTTATGTGCCTGTAGGTCATTCACAGATCTTTTTTTTTTTTGAGACGGAGTTTCGCTCTTGTTACCCAGGCTGGAGTGCAATGGTGTGATCTCGGCTCACTGCAACCTCCGCCTCCTGGGTTCAGGCAATTCTCCTGCCTCAGCCTCCTGAGTAGCTGGGATTACAGGCACGCACCACCGTGCCCAGCTGATTTTTTGTATTTTTAGTAGAGACGGGGTTTCACTATGTTGACCAGAATGGTCTCGATCTCTTGACCTCGTGATCTGCCTACCTTGTCCTCCCAAAGTGCTGGGATTACAGGTGTGAGCCACCGCGCCTGGCCATTCACAGATCTTTTATGAAGTATTTATTTAAATCTTTTTCCTATTTTTCAATAGATCATTTATTATTGTATTGAATCATAAGAGCTCTTGATACATTCTGGGCACAAGTCCCACTCCTCTGTAACTGGCAGCAGGGAGTGACTCCACCTATTTTAGTTATCGGAACTAGTTATACTAATTAGGAGAACCTCAGTGTCCACAAGAGTTATGTGAACTGGCCTGGGCTTCTGGATGTGGCTGACATCTGCTACATTTAGGTAGTGGTCTGTGCTTTCTTTTTTTCTGGGAAAAAAGAGGTATGGCCTAGAAACCTTTTCCCATTCTTTTAAGTCTGACTTCTGAACATGGCAGGCAGGCAGGCAGGTAGGCAGGGGGGCAGGCGGGCAGGTGAGAAGAAAGGAAGGAAGAAAAGAAGGAAGGAAACAGGGAAGGAGAGAGGGAAGGGAAAGAGGGAGGAAGGAGAGGAGGGAGGAAGGAAGAAAGGAAGGAAGGAAAGAAGGAACAGAAAAAAATGATATTCCAAAGAGTTATTGGTCACCTAAATGCCAATCAGGACCTAGACAAAGCTATCATCATCACACAAGTGACAAATCAAACTTCCCTTGACCTGGGCCAATATTCACCTTTTTAATCCTACTGAGTGTAGAATACGGAGTGTCTGTTCAGTTACCCACTGATTTGTAAGAAAGAAGAACATGCCTCATTCTTTCAAAATTACCTCCCCGGTCTCATCAATCACCCCTTAATCAAATAACAACTGAAGGTAAAACTGACGTTAGAAAACACAAGTGTAAGGATTCCACAGGTTGTGGGTCAGATGTAAGGCTGGGTTATATGCTTATCAAGGGGAACAACCTTTGATGCCAAATGAACTAGGATTCCCAGCTCAGAGCTGCAGGAGGGAAATTTTCTCTTCTCCTAGCACCTGGCCAAAGCACATTGCTATAAAGGAGACCAAGCTTCAGGAATACCAGCTTCAATCAAGATACAGTGGCATGCACCTGTTGTCCCAGTTACTCAGGAGGCTGAGGAGGGAGGATTGCTTGAGCCTAGCAGTTTCAGGCTGCAGTGAGCTATGATTGTGCCTGAGAATAGCCACTGTATTCCAGCCTGAGCAATGTAGTGAGACCCCATCTCTTTAAAAAAGAGAGAGAGGGGAGTGGGAGGGGAGGGAGGGAAGGAGGGAGGGAGGGAGGGAGGAAGGAAGGAAGGAAGGAAGGAAGGAAGGAAGGAGGGAGGGAGGGAGGGAGGGAGGGAGGGAGGGAGGGAGGGAGGGAGGGAGGGAAGGAAGGAAGGGAAGGGAAGGAGGGAGGGAAAATAATGGAATTAACTCATTTGAAAACTTTGAGTTTATTCTGATTAAATTAACCCCCTGGATCAAGTTCAGATGGAGAGGGGGAAGGAGGGGGAGTGTGGGGGGGAGGGCAAGGATGTTTTAAGATGACCGGAAGCTACAGAGGGAAAGAGGAAGGATAGCTGAGTTGTGTCGGCCATTTTCAGCTTTTTGCTCCAGTACTATCTTAAAGTGCTAAACATAGAAAACAGGGAGTGCATTGGAAAGTCTTGTTGTTACATGCAGGGAAGTGGGAAAACATTTTCTGTTCAAGGTCCCTGTATCACACATCAGCAGCCTCCTGGTTCTAAGTCATTAACTCCAAGGAGGCCAGTTGGCCTCCAGCAGGACTTAGTGTCCCACAACTCCTACTAACATCCCTGCTCTTCTTGCAAACTATTCCTGTGCTGCAGAGCTCAGGCTTCAGGAATAGGCTGTTACAGAGAAGACAGGGCACAAGAGGAGAATCTCTCCATAGAGTCTTCCCTGCTAGTCATCTGACTTCCATAGAGTCCTGGGCCTCACTTGTGAACAGGCACATGTTCTAAAACTCTGCAGATATCAAGAGCTAACTTTTATTGATTGCCTTATGAAATCTCCAGAAACCTTATAATTTTATAGATCATGAAAATGAGGCTCATCGGACATATGTACTTTGCCCAACTTCATGCAATAAATGGAAGAAATAGGATCTAAAGCCAGAGTTAGTTCAGAGCCCAAGAAACTGATCACTTGCTTGCTTGCTTGCTTGCTTGCTTGCTTGATTGATTGATTGATTGATTGAAAAGAATCTTCCTTATTCCTTCCAGAAATAAACTAACAAAGAAGTAAAAAGACTTGAGGAACTTTCACAAGTCTGTGCCATGAAACAGGATAGAAGGAACAGCATGAAAATCAAGATACCTAGAAACAGGCAGTTAACCTAATTCAGTTCACCAATTTGAGAAATTCTTCAAGTGTCTCTGCTCCAAATTGAATAATTTTCCAATTTCCTCCTTAAGGTAATTTTTTAAACTACTGATTTTTATAGGCTTGAGCATGTGAAAAGCTGACTACTGTATGTCTTTTTAATTAGATCTTTACATGATAATTAAAATCTCTCTCTGCATCATAGCTATTCTTAAACTCTGCAGTAATGCTCTTCTGGCTGGAAGTTAGCTGACCATCTGGAAGCAATAAAGTATCTTAACCTTAAAATGCAAACTATCAGTTAGAGGCACCACAAATTAGACCTACCCGTCATTGCTTTAATGGGTAAATGCCGGGACTCCATCCTTCATTCTGTCTAATCGGGAGACTACAGACTCACAGTCGGACCAAAGCTTTTCAAAGTCACATAGGTCTTCTTTCTTCATCTTTGCAGAACCCATCACGACCAGACTTCCTCTTTAATGGCCCTGAGGCATACTATATCCCAGATGGAAATTCCAAAACTATTTTTGGAAACTTCTTCCAAAGTTTATTTTTTGTTTGGTGCTAGGGACGAAGACTGCCCTTGGAAGTAAAACAGCGAAATGAACATTGGCTAGAAGCTTGGAAAGGGTTGAAATGTGGAGAAGAGGGTATAAAGAGGGACCAGCAGGAGAATGAATTATGAAAGAGAAATGTCAGTGAATCCAGGTAAAGGAGGATCACTAAAGAAGAACAAAGCATTTGATGTGGTACCCAAGAATGCTTACCATGGATTCAATTCACAATATTCCTTAAACTTGAAGCATACTTGTGGAAGCAGTTAGATAATGGCTGAGATCATGTGCCCACAGAGGTGAAAGCATGATTAGTATAGTTAGTGACTCAGAAATGTTTTTTTTTTTTTTTTTTTTGAGATGGAGTCTCGCTCTGTTGCCAGGCTGGAGTGAAGCAGTGTGATCTTGGCTCACTGCAACCTCAGCCTCCCAGGTTTAAGTGTTTCACCTGCCTCAGCCTCCCTAGTAGCTGGGACTACAGATGCGTGCCACCACGTCTGGCTGATTTTTGTATTTTTAGTAGAGACGGATTTTGCCATGTTGGCCAGGCTGGTCTCCATCTCTTGACTTGTGATCTGCCCACGTTGGCTTCCCAAAGTGCTGGGATTACAGGCGTGAGCCAGTGCACCCAACCAAGAAATGTATTTCAATGACACAGATGGTGGCTGTGCCCCTACGATATAGAACCACTCCCCTTTCAGATGTCACACCATTGTTGTCACTTGTAGAAACAAATGAAGACCACCCAAATGAGAACAGGCAAAGGCTATTTATTCAGATCTTGCTGTAGCAAGGAAGTCGGCCAGCATCCCTGTGTTCTGTAACCGCCCAGTGAGTTCCCCTTGCCCGCTGCCTCGACAGAGCCGATTTATCAAGACAGGGGAATTGCAATGGCAAGAGTAATTTATGCAGAGCCGGCTGTGCAAGAGACCAGAGTTTTATTATTACTCAAATCTGAGTATCCCTGAGCATCCAGGGATCAGAGTTTTTAAAGACAATTTGGCAGGAGTGCTGATTGGTCAGGGTGAAGATGGAATCATAGGGGCTCAAAGTGAGTTTTTCTTGCTTTTTTCCATCCCTGGGTGGGATGGCAGAACTGGTTGAGCCAGATTACCAGTCTGGGTGGTGTCAGTGGAACCATCCAGGGCAGGGTCTACAAAATACCTCAAGCACTAATCTTAGGTTTTACAATAGTGATGCTATTCCCAGGAGCAATTTGGGGAGATTCAGACTCTTAGAGAAAGAGGCTGCATGACCCCTAAACCATAATTTCTAATCTTGTAGCTAATTTGTTAGTTCTACAAAGCAGACTGGTCCCCAGGCAAGAAGGAGGTCTTTTCAGGAAAGAGCTATTGCCAGTTTTGTTTCAGAGTCAAAGCATGAACTGAGAAAGTTAGTTTATCTACTCCCAGGAATGAACAAGGACAACTTAAAGGTTAGAAGCAAGGTGGAGTTGGTTAGGTCTGATCTCTTTCACTGTCATAATTTCCTCAGTTATCATTTTGCAAAACATGGTTTCCGTTCAGCAGAGATTCAAAGGCAGGCAGAGGAGTATAGGGGGAGAGAGAGCTTCAGATGTGCTCTGATCAGAGGCTGCTAGCCTGGGGGAGCTGGAGGAGGCTAACTAGAAGTGGGACATCCTATGGAACTGATGAGCAGGACTATTCATAGCTTGTTTTCTCTGGTTGATCGCAAGTTAGAAATGGGGACAAAAATTAAGGAAGCTGACAGTTATTAATCAAATCCTGGCCATGTGGGGCCAATTTTTACAGAGGTTATTGTTTGACTTCCTAGACTGGTTACTGGAGATAGCAGTCACCAATCTAGGAAGTGAAACAATATGTCTGACTGGTGGATTTTCCGCTCGATCCTTGGGCTGGTTACTACACATAATAGATTGGTTTCCTTGGGCTGTTGACACAGGCAGTTCTGTTCGATACATGGTCTTCCCATTGTCCATTTTTGTCCTTAGTCTGTAGTGTTTATTTTAAATCTACATATGTTTTAAGGGGTACAGTGCCTTATTATGGTTGTCATATGCAGTCAAATTTTTCATTTACCATTTACAAAGTAAAGCATAGGATTCTGATTAAGAATATGAATTTTGAGGTCAGACTACATGGTTCAAAGTCCAGTTCAACTACTTCCTGGCTGTGTGATCTGGGGCTAATAGCTTAACCTCTTTGAGCCTTGGTTTCATTGTCAATAAAACTGTCCCTACATTATAGACTTATTTTAAAGATTAAATGAGTTAATACACAGGTAATATACACTTATGCCTGGCACACAGTAAACAACATATAAGTGCTTATTAAAATTTTTTTTAAATGACAGCAAGATGTAATATCCTTCAAAGCCCAAGATTTATCAAGATATTATTCCCTAGGAGCTTCTATACACTGACTATAATGCTATAACACAATGTTATGATGCACCCACTTCAGGAAAGGTAGAGAAACCATTTAAGTATGCAGGAAGATTCAATATCGCAGTTTAAAATTTAATATAAGTGGCTTCTGAAAAAGCCACTAATACATAAAAATAAATGTTCTTCCTACACTGAATCATCAGCAATACCCAAGTCTGCAGTTTTTATCCTGAAGTTAGTAATGAGCAGAACTTTTTGTTCATACTCTTAGGAAACAATTGGTTGAATCTGAGCTCTGGGGAGAGGCAGAGCCAATTATCTCTTCTACAACATTTTTACAACACTATGTACAACCACACACCTACAGAAATGTTGACAAATGAAGAAATGGACAGATGAAGGGCTTAGCACAAAGTGGCCACTTGCATAACCAACACTGGGATTGAGAAATAGAACATCGTCACTGTAAACCAAAAATAAAATTCTAAGGCTCCCAACCATCTGAATTGACCCCTTTTCTTGGCCAAGAGCATTCCAAAGTTAACCTGAAGAACTAGTTCAGACCATGATAGGAAGGGGGAGCTGAACACACCTCATTATCCTCTTCTCTCTTGGAATTACTAATAGAACAGACTCTTTAAGTCTGGTAAGAAATATTTTCAGTCTTTTCTCTCTGAAGCCTGCTACCTGGAGGTTTCATCTGCATGATAAAACCTTGGTCTCCACAATCCCTTATCACAGTAACCAGACATTCCTTTCTATTGGTAATAATTCTTTCAACCAACTGATAATCAGAAAATCTTTGGATCCACCTATGACTTGAAAGTCCCTGTTTCCAGTTGTCCCGCCTTTCCAGACCCAACCAATGTGTATCGCACGTCTTGATTGATGCCTTATGTCTCCCTAAAATGTACAAAACCAAGTTGTTGCCTGACCACATAGGGGGCACATGTTCTCAAGATCTCCTGAGGGCTGTGTCATGAGCCATGGGTCACTCACATTTGGCTCAGAATAAATCTCTTCAACTATTTTACAGAGTTTGACTCTCTTAGTTGACAGCACTCAGAAGCTCCCTCTGTACCTTCCCATCACTATTTTCTACCCTCTCCCCCACCCCATTTTTATGGTGTGAAATATAAACAAAGCCAGACACTAGTTAAGGTGGTAAGGCCATTTAAATCTGTAGTAACTTTTGCAATAGAGAAGAGGATCCTATATGAACCGAACTCAACTTTAATTTGTCTAGAGGTGGCTGGGCATTTTACAGGGAGATGAGGGAATAGGAAGTGGGTGAGTGGAGGCTTGATAGAATTAAGGAGTAGAAAAATTACAAAGGGTTTGTGAGTATAAGTGCTGATAAGGCCAGCTGCATGTGCTAGGTGGCAATATCAAAGTTAGACTCTCTCTTCCCGTAGTGACTGGGAGGCAGTGGCCATCTCCTTCCTGATGATTACATTTTTAAAGGAATGGCTTTTCTACCCTTGTGAAAAACACTCCTAGTTGTAGGAGATACGTATACATCCCAAAGGGACAGAGGGAGAATTCACAATCGTAAGACATTTTTAGTAAATACTCTGCAAGTATGGTCAGGGACTTATGGTCATGTATTGGCTGGAAAAAAACAGTAAATTCACTTAGTAGCATTGAGGTTCCTCAGGTAGTTTGCTTAAGGGGGTCCAGGATCATCTAAGGGATGCATTCTCGAGCTGCCAGAAACTACATTAGTGTTTAAGTCTAAATCATTTATGTTGAGAATCTACACTTTTTATAGGTCAATGTCAAGTTCTACTCAAAAGCATTCCAAGGAGCCTGGCTAGAGTTTGGCCAAGGAGAAAACCTTTGTCAATGATAAGCACTTTTTTGCTTTTTTTCATAGTTTTGTCACCTACAAAAAAGTAGGTTTTGTCACTTAGCTGGTGGCAACCTGAGGACCACAACTAAGGAGGATTTAGCATGAGGATTTCATTACTTGTAATAAGTAAGGAGAACACCAGAGACAGCTCCCAAAGCAGTGCCCCTTTGAGCTGTGTGCTGGGTCAGGATTTATAAGCATATGGTAATGAGGTGTGATTTGATTGGATCTTGCAATGAGGTGATGCTTGGAGGCATGATCTGACTGGCTCCATCATGGGATGATGGTAGAGCACAATCTGATTGGATCCTGGATTCTGCCATGCAGTGTCCGCTTCTTAATTCAGTCCCTTCTGCTGGCCTGAGCACTTAGGTTCCCCCTATGTGGAACCTAAGTTCTTGGCATGGTCAAGGCATCTTGGCATGCCTGAGGGTGCATGGCAGCTGAAATGCAACTCACAACTCTGTTACATAAAAGTCGAACCAGATCGATCTGGTGTAGCTGCAGTTTCATTCCTAATCACTCCATTTCCATTTTACTTATTTGCTTGACTTTATGCAGATGAAATCATGCGTGATGCCTTCTTGGTGCTGGACATCTTTCAGCATGGTTTGTGAGGCTCATTCGAGTGCTTGTGTGTAGAACTAGCTGGTTAATGTTGTTTCTGTAAAGCATTCCACTGAATTATTGCATCACAATTATTTGTTTATGAACTTGAGTTGTCTCATTTTAGGACCGTCACAGATACTGCTGCTATGAATGTCTTCTGATGCCTGTGTTCACATTTCTTTTAGGTGTATACTCTAGCAGTGGAAGTATTAGGTCATGGAATAGGCATATGCTGAACTTTAGTAAAAACAGCCAAACGATGTTGTAAAAGTTTAAACTCCCACTAGCAACATATGAGAGTTCTAATTACTCCATATCCTTGCCAACCATTACAATTGGCAGAGGGTTCGGTTTGTTTGTTTTTAACTATTCGGATGGATGTGCAGGGTTATTGAACAGTGGTTTCAGTTTACTGTGGTTTCTCTGATGATTCATGAAATTAGCACCTGTTTATTGGTCATTTGAGTATCTTCCTTTGTAAAGTGACTGTATTTTATATCTATAGTTCTATTGGCTGTTTTCTTATTGGCTTGTAAGTGTTTTTTATACACTTTAGTTATGACTTCCTTAGTGTTGACATACATTGTATGAGTAATGCTATCAAGAAACATCCTTCTTTATGTCTTTCAGCATGCAATAAGGACTCATTTATATTAGATGGAATGCTTAGGAGAGAATTTTTTTGGTCATAGGATACATGGTATCTTTCACTTTAATATATATTTTTTAAAACCATTTTCCAAAGTGGTTTTAACAATTTAAACACATGAAAATTTCCTTTTCTCCACATCTTTGCCAATAAACTTACTATTGTTAGACTTTTAAATTTCGGCTATGCAGACCAAATGGGTAGTGGTGTAACTTGTGGTTTTAATTTACATTTTCATAATTACCATTGAGATTTAATATCTTTTCATGTGATTATTGGATGTTTAAATATGCTCTTTTTTGAAGTACGTATTCAGATGACTTATCCAGTTTTATTTTTTTGCTCTTTCTCTTTCTTATGATTTATAGAAGCTATTCATATATTCTTTCACAAGCCCTCTGTTGATTTGTTCATCACAGATGTCTTTTTACTTGTTTGATTGCCTTTTCATTCTCATTCTTTCTCTCTCTCTCTCTCTCTCTCTCTCTCTCTCTCTCTCTCACACACACACACACACACACACACACACACACAGTTACTGGTTTATTGTAAGTGATGTTGAAGCAGTATCGCTGTCTGGGGTAAAAACTCAAGATTTGTTTTCTCATGGCCACAGAACACTGGGATGCAGACACACCAGAGTGAGGTTAAAAGCAGAAGTTTAATAGGCAAAAGAAAGAGAAGAGCTCTCAGCACAGGGAGAAGTCCTGGGGAAAATGGGTTGCTGCTTCTGGAGTGAAATGCAGAAGGTTTGTACATGAACTTAAGGAGGTGGTGTCTGATTTACAGAGGGTGAAAAAGATTGATTGGACCAGGTGTGTCATTTACATAGTGTGGGAAAAACTGGTTAGGACTAGGTGTGCCATTTGTATACATGCAAAGAAGCTGGCCACCCATGTGGACTATTCCTTTACTATAAACATGGTGACTAAGAAAAGGGAAGATGGAGCCACCATGTTGAACACGTCTGGCCCTCAGGTAGCCCTTTTCTATTGGCACAGCTGCTGGCATTCACCTGAGCAAGGTTCCAGCTTGCTTATATATGTTTACAGCTCGATTTTTCAGGCTGCTCTTCATTAGAAAAGAAATGATTTGGGGGCTGCTTTTTGTTAAAAAGGAAACCGTATCAAGGACTCTTTTGCCCCATCTGCCTAAAGAATTTCTTTCTATCTTCTATATCAATATTACCAAGGATACAGATGAAGAGATGCATAGGGTGAGGTAAGGAGGAAGGGGTATGGCATTTCCCTCCCATGGTACTTCCCTCCCATGGCTCTTCCCTCCAGGAACCTCCATGTGTCCATCTATCTGGGAGTTCTCCAAACCCTGTCCTCTTGGGTTTCTATGGAGGCTTCATTATGTAGGAATGATTGATTAAACCATTGACTGTTGTGATCAGATCACCCTGACCTTCAGCCCCCTCCCTTCCTCTGAGGTTGGGAGATCACGTTGAAAGTCTCAACCCCCTAATCACTTCATCTTCAGGTGACCAGCCCCACCTGAAGCTATCAGTCAACATTCGCATACAAAAAGACAGCACTGGGCCAGCTGCAGTGGCACACACCTGTAATCCCAGCACTTTGGGAGGCTGAGGTCAGGAGATTGAGACCATCCTGGCTAACGTGGTGAAACCCTGTCTCTACTAAAAATACAAAAAATTAGTCAGATGTGGTTGTGCAGGCTTGTAATCCCAGCTACTCAGAAGGCTGAGGCAGGAGAATTGCTTTAACCCCAGAGGCGGAGGTTCCAGTGAGTCGAGATCACGCCACTACACTCCAGCCTGAGTGACAGAGAGATTCTGTCTCAGGAAAAAAAAAGACAGCACTTTGGAGATTCCAAAGATCTTAGGAGTTGTATGCCAGAAAACAGGAGAAAAACTGCCTTTTTTCTCTTAATGGTATTTTATCTTAATTTTTAAAATTAAGAAAATTTTTCTCTTCAAACAGGCCCTTATTTTTAATGTTTAATCTCTTTTGTGATTTTTGTGGCCCTTTTAAAGGAACTTTTCCTACCCCATGGTCAGAAAATATTCTTGTATATTATTTCCTAGAGGTTTGTTGTTCTGCCTGTCACTTTTATGGCTACAGTGAATCTAGAATTGAATTTCACATGTGCTGTTATCAATTCGTTAAGTCTCTAATGTTCTACTCCGGCCATCCCAGCATGGACATTCTTCTCTCCCAGCTTGGGCTCTGACTCTCTATTCTGGGCCACCATGGGTCCCCACAAGCCGAGGCATTTGAAGCAGAGTGGCTCCATCTTGAATAGGGTCTGAGTAGAATAAGGCTGAGACCTAGTGGGCTGCATTCCCAGGAGGTTAGGTGTTCTTAGTCACTGGATGAGCTAGGAGGTCAGCAGTAGACACGGGTCACAAAGACCCTGCCGATAAAACAACATGCAATAAAGAAGCCAGCCAAATCCCACCAAAACCAAGATGGCAATGAAAGTGACCCGGCTATCCTCACTGCTCCTTATATGCTAATTATAATTCCTTAGAATGCTAAAAAGACACTCCCACCAGTGCCATGACAGGTTACAAATGCCATGGCAATGTCTGGAAATTACCCTGTGTGGTCTAAAAGGGAGAAGAATCTTCAATTCTAGAAATTGCCTGCTCTTTTCCAGGAAAACTCATGATAATCCACCCCTTATTTAGCACATAGTCAAGAAATAACTGTAAGTATGCTCAGCCAAGCAGCCCATACCACTGCTCTGCCTATGGAGTAGCTATTCTTTTGTTTCTTTGCTTCTCTAATTAACTTGTTTCGCTTACGCTATGGTCTCGCCCCGAATTCCTTCTTGCATAAGATTCAAGAACTCTCTTGGGGTCTGGATGCGGACTCCTTTCCCATAATGCCAGCAAGGCCACCTCTCTTGCTGTGCCCTACCTAATGGCTTTAGGACTGATTATTTAGGAAGTGAGGGAAGGGAAGGAAAGAGGAAAAGAAGAAAAAGAGGAAAGGAAAGCAGAGTTTTAAATTTTAAGTGAATCTCAGTACTCTTACAACATGGGTTAATACAGCATTTGAAACATAACATGGCATGGCACTATTTAAAATAATTCCAAACATAGGAAATGGATAGACTTAAAAAATACGAACAAGGATGAGTCCATAAAGAAGAAAGCAGTGAAATGCATAACAGTGAACACATGAAACATTGTTTCTTCTCCGGTCCTTATTTTGCTTTTGGAAGCAAAAATTATCTTCTTTGAATTCCAAGGGTTCGGTCATTTCTTGGCTTCCTCAAAATTATTTTGACTTGTTTAAATAAGGGTGTCTGAAGAATCAAAGATCATTTATGGTTTTAATGCAGCTAATCAGGATGTCATGTGGAAAATTACCTTGTCACCAGTGGTAACTTCCAAATGCTCTTACCTGGCAGGAAGGCTTAGGGTTCAAAATAAGGTGCTTAAAACACAGGAAAAAAGCCGAGAGAAAGAGCTGGGATAGGTGTATACTTAGGATAAAGTGCAAGCAGGTGGAAGAAGCACACGGTCTGAATTCCCGTTATATTCATATGTTCCCTGTCTTCTTTCCCTGCAGAAGCCTTCCCTGTTGATGATGTGGTTACAATGACCTGAGTTGAGGTCCATGCAGAGTTGAGCCAATAAAACATAGTGGATCAGTGAGAGAGACTCAGAGGCAAGTACAACTGTCCTTCATATCCACGGGTCCTTCATATCCATGGGTTCTGCAACCATGGCTTCGACCAATGGCAGCTCCAAAATATTCAGAAAAAAAAAAACAATAAAAAAAATAACAGTACAACAATAAAACAAATACATATGAAACTATAGTATAACAACTATTTACATAGTATTTCCATTGTATTAGGTATCATAAATAATCTACAGATGATTTAAAATACATGCCGCCTGGACTGGTCACAGTGGCTCACACCTGTAATCCCAGCACTTTGAGAGGCCAAGGAGGGAGGATCACTTGAGCAAAGGAGTTCAAAACCATCCTGGGAAATACAGCGAGACCCTGACTGTACATGAAAAATTTTATTTTAATTAGCTGGGCATGTTAATGCACACCTACAGTCCCAGCTACTCAGGAGGCTGTAAGAGGATCACTTGGGCCCAGGAATTCAAAGCTGCACTGAACTATGCTCACACCGCTGCGCTCTAGACTGGGCAACAGAGCAACACCTTGTCTCTAATAAATAAAATAAAATAAAGTATACAGGAGGATGTGAGTAGGTTATATGAAAGTATGTGCCATTTCACATAAGAGACTTGAGCATCCCTGAATGCCACTGTATGCCTACCTCTAGGGAAGGCAGCAGTTTGGCTGATGAACATCCAAGGATTTTATCTGCACTTCTTGAGCAGAGCAATGTGGGCCAGAACGGGACCACAGTGCGGGCATGCATGGGTGCCGATTCGAGGGTGACATATCTGTCATCCTAGTAGGGACGTGATTGTATTAGTCTGTTCTCATGCTGCTAATAAAGGCATACTCCAGACTGGGTAATTTATAAAGGAAAGAGGTTTAATGGGCTCACAGTTCCACAGGGCTGGGAGGCCTCACGATCATGGCAGAAGAAAAAGGAAGAACAAGGGGAAGTCTTCCATGGTGGCAGGCAAGTGAGCTTGAGCAAGGGAACTCTTCTTATAAAACCATCAGGTCTTGGGACACGTATTCACTATCACAAGAACAGCATAGGAAAAACCCGCCCCCATGATTCAAGTACCACTCACCAGGTACCCCCATGACATGTGGGAATTATTACAATCAAAGGTGAGATTTGGGTGGGAACACAGCCAAACCATATCAATGATCTGTATCTGAAGAAAGTTATTTCCCTTCCTTTCTACACATAAGTAACTTTCTTGTCTGTTCCATACTTTTTAACGTAGAAAATGTCTTTCTGGTTACCCACTTAGTTGCTTTCTAAACTAACATTTTTCAAGAACTCTGCTTGTATTTTGCAAGCTGATAGATTAATCATTATGTGTATTTAACATCTTTTATAAATTTTCACCCATCCCATTTATTTCCTTTCCTCTATAATGGAATTAAATACTCTCCAACAGTGCAAAAAAAGGGGCCACATTAAGGATTTCCTCCATAGAAATCATCTTTAAAGATTATGTATAGTGGCTGGGCACAGTGGCTCACACCTGTAATCTCAGCTCTTTAGGAGGCCGAGGCAGGTGGATCACCTGAGGTCAGGAGTTCAAGACCAGCCTGACCTATATGGTGAAACCCTGTGGCTACTAAAAATACAAAAATTAGCCAGACATGGTGGTGTGTGCCTGTAGTCCCAGCTACTCAGGAAGCTGAGACAGGACAATTGCTTGAACCTGGGAGGTGGAGGTTTCAGCGAGCCGAGATGACACTACTGCACTCCAGCCTGACCAACAGAGTGAGACTCCATCTAAAAAAAAAAAATTATGTATAGTGAGTTTCATGGACTTTTCACTACCATCATGGACGATGGTATTATCAGCACTGGCCCAGCCATAGAAATGGCCACCAATTACATGGACTGAAAGGGTATCTCCTGCTTACTCTGAAAAGTTACTGTAGGAAAGCCCATCTGCTTCAAGTTACAGATGAGTCCCACTCACTCAGAAGTGTAACATGTGCCTCATGGTACAGGCACAGGTAGCAGCCCAGTCCATGCGTCAGATGAAACTACACTCAAGGCAGGGGGCTGGATCCTCTAAACTGAAACTGCTTTTGCAGCATTAAAAGTAATGAGAAAAATCTAACAGGAATGATTCCATCTTGCTTCTAACTTCACAGGCTGAATTGTTTTGTTTTGCTTTGCTTATTCTAGTACAGAAGCCAAGATAACTATAAGAGAAATTTCATTTATAGTTAAACTTTGAGACCAGAAAAACTGACCCATACCACTTGTTAGGATATTGCAGCTGTATTCATAAGACAAGATTAAAATTATAATAGTGGCTTAAACTTTGCTAAAGAATAGGCAGAGCTAAACAAGCTGCTGCCGTTGCTTAGCTTATTTTTTATAAATTGCTTCCTGCCTCAGACTCACACAGCTGGGAAGTTACAAGATTTATAACTTCCCCAACCACTTCCATAGATCACATCAGTATTGGGAAACCTATAGAACTGGTCTTTAAGCTTATTTCTCAGAGTTAGCATTTCAGCAGACCAAGAGAAGCCACCTGGTCCTGAGATGCCCTCCAGGCAACTGAGTCAACTGTGTAAAGACGATGTTAGACACTCCTGTGATTTCATCCTCTACCAATCAATTGTTTCAATGTCCCAGCACCCTGCCTGCCAAAGTCCCCTTATGAAACCCTAGCCTCCAAATTCTTGGGGAGACGGATTTAAGAAAATTTCCCCCATTCTTCTTGCTTGGCTGGCACTGCAATTATTAAACTCTTTAACTGCTGTATTACCTGCTGTTCTCATTATTTTTGTTGTGGGAGACAGTGGGCAAGAATTCATCAGGCTGTGACAAAACCACCTGGGGAGACAGGTAACAAGTTAGCCAGCTGAGTGAGCATACATTGAGCCAGGTAGCAGAGCCCTTGTCATTAATCCAACAGAAGCTGTTGGGATAACTGCATTGCTCAAATCTGAACATTCAACTATCCTTGCATTTCTGGAATGAACACAGCTTAGTGGTGAAATAGTATCCTTTTTTATATATTGATGGATTTGGTTTGTTAATGCTCTGGGTAGAATTTTTACATCTATGGTCATGGGTAAGATGGGCTTGTAATTTTTCTTTATTATAATGCCCTATCAGATTTTAACAGCTTTATAGCCAGATACTTTACTAAAATTTACCCACTGTAAGTGTACCTTGCAGTGATTTTTAGTAAGCTTATACAGTTTTGCCACCATCACCACAGCACAACTTCACATTTCCATCACCCCAAAAGTTTTCTATAAATGTTTTCATAATTTTACAATACATGCTTTTTTTGCATCTGTCTTCTTTTCTTAGCAAAACATTTTTGAGATCTAATGATATAACATCTATAAATCATATGTTTTTATGGCTGAAAAACAATCCATTGTATGCAATCATCACATTTTGTTCATCTGTTCACCAGTTGATGAATATTTGGGGCTGTCTCTAGTTTTGTGAATAATCCTGCCACAAACATTCACATACATATCTTTGTGTGGAAGTCTGTTTTCATTTCTTTTTGTAGATCCTAAATGTGACATTCTTGAGTAATATAATACATATGGGTTTAGCTATTTAAGAAACTGTAAATTGCTTTCCAAAGTTGCTGTTCCAGTTTAATTCCCCCTAGAAATACATGAGATTTCCAGTTTCTCCATACGCTCACTAGCACTTGGTAATGTCAATATTTTTATTATAACCATTCTAGGGGTATATAATGATTTTGATGTGCATTTCCCTAATGACTAAGGATGTTGAGCATCTTTTCATGTAAATATTAACCATTTGTATATCTTCTTTGGCAAAATGTCTGTTCAAATTTCTTGGCTGTTTTTACCTGAATTGTTTGTCTTTTAATTAAATTTTGAGAGTTCTTTATATATTTTAGATGCAAGTACTTTCTCAAGTACATGACAATATTTTCTTCCTGTCTCAAGTACATGAAAATGTTTTCTTCCTGTCAGTGGCTTCTCTTTTTATTTTCTTAAAGATATTTTTTGGGCCGGGCGCGGTGGCTCAAGCCTGTAATCCCAGCACTTTGGGAGGCCGAGGCGGGTGGATTAGGAGGTCAGCAGATCGGGACCATCCTGGTCAACATGGTGAAACCCCGTCTCTACTAAAAATGCAAAAAATTAGCTGGGCACGGTGGTGTGTGCCTGTAATCCCAGCTACTCGGGAGGCTGAGGCAGGAGAATTGCCTGAACCCAGGAGGCAGAGGTTGCGGTGAGCCAAGATTGCGCCATTGCACTCCAGCCTGGGTAACAAGAGCGAAACTCCATCTCAAAAAAAAAGATATTTTTTGAAGTACAAACTTTTTTTCATTTTAAAGATATTCAATTTATCAATTGTTTTCATAAAAATCATGTTTTGAGTATTATACATAGTAAATCTTTACTTAAACCATGGTTACAAAAATTTCTCAGGTTTTTATTAAGGATTTATAATTTTAGCTCTTACAATTAGCTCTATAATTTATTTTGAGCCAATGTTTGCATATGACTTGATGTGAAAGTATACATTCTTTTTGGGAGCATATGGATCGCCAACTTTTCCGGTACCATTCATTGAAAAGATTATCTTTTCCCCCATGGAATTGCCTTGAAACCTTTGTCAAAACCAATCAACCATAAATGTAAGGGTTCCTTTCTGGGCATTCTATTCTGTTCCATTAACATATATGTTTATCCTTATGCTATTACCACACTGTCTTTATTATTTTGTAACAAAATTTGAAATCAGCTACTGAAAGTTCTCAAGTCTTGTTCTTCTTGTTCCAAGTTGTTTTGTCTATTCTTACGTTTTTTACATTTCCATATAGGTTTTAGTATTAACTCATTAATTTCTCCAAAAATTAGATAAGCGATAAGCCTGCTACAATTTTGATAGGCGTCACATTCACTCTATAGCTCAGTTTGGGAGGATTGCTATCTTAACGATATTGAACTTCTAATACATGAATATAGAATTTCTCTTTGTTTATTTAGATTTTTAATTTCTTTCACTGATGTATCTAGGACTGGATCTCCTTATATTTACAATAGAGTGTGTTGGCCTTCTTAGATGTATACATTAATGTTTTTCATGAAACCTTTTCACATGGCTTGAGCCACTATTTCTTTGAGTATTTTTCCTGCCCTTTTGTTATCTGCTTCTTCCAGTGTTGTTTCCTTTTCTTCATTGTCTTTTCTCTCTTTCCTTTAGATTAGATGGTTACTACTGGTCTGTCTTCCACTTTACCAGTTCTTTCCTCTTCCTATTCACATCACATTTGCTTTTGATCCCTCTAATGAACTTTTTAATTTTGGTACTATTCAACTCCACAATTTATATGTTCTTATTACTTATTTTTGTGTTCTATTTTTTAATTCTTATGACTTTTTATTGATTTTTTTTTCTTGATGAGAAATTTTCATCATACTTTTCCTTAACCTTTAAACAAAGTTTCTAATGCTTTCAAGTATTTGCTGTTAATACCAACATCTGAAGTCAGTTTCTACTGACTGCTTGTTTACTGGGTATTGGTCACACTTTTCTGTTTCTTTGCATCTTGTCGTTGTTGAAAATTAAATATTTTAGGTAATATATTGCAGCTCTGGCTTCTGATTCCCTCCCTCTAGGATCATTCTTAGTCCTGACTTTGTTCAGTGACTCTCTTGGGTTACTTTTGTAGACACTATCTCCCACACAGTGTGTAGCTTCTGGAGTGTCTGCCCAGTTTTTTATGTTTTTGCTTGCTTGTTTGCACTTTCTTCTTTTTTCTTTTTTCTTGAGACAGAGTCTTGCTCTTTCACCAGGCTGGAGTGCAGTGGCACAATCTCGGCTCACTACAACCTCTGCCTCCCGGGTTCAAGCAATTCTCCTGCCTCAGGCTCCCAAGTAACTGGGACTACAGGTGCGTGCCACCATGCCCGGCTAATTTTTATATTTTTAGCAGAGATGGGGTTTCACCATATTGACCAGGATGGTCTCAATCTCTTGACCTTGTGATCAGCCCACCTAGGCCTCCCAAAGTGCTGGGATTACAGGTGTGAGCCACTGCGGCTAGCCATTTGCATTTATTCTTAAGCCTGCCCTTGTAGGGTCTGACTCTGAGTCAGCTTCACCTAGTGGTTAGTCGATGACTGGTCAAAGATTGTGCTTAAATACCTTTAGCAGCAAGTCTTTTTACTCTAACAGTTTGGAAAACACAGAGTTTAGGCTGTTTAAAAGTCAGCTTCAGCCAGGGCCAAGTATGGGTATGTAACCTGTGCAGTCAGACAGAGTCCCTTGTTTAGGAGGATCTCATACTTGCTTTAATGCTCTGTTATTGCCATCTTGAAATTCTTATAATATTTTTAATTAAGAGTCTTGCATTTTCATTTTGCAGTAGACCCTGCAAATTATGTAGCTGGTCCTGGTCTGACTTTGTACTTTCTACTGGTCCTTCTGTCCTCTCCTCTGCTTGTAGATGATGTAAATAGGGCCCTGTCCAATTTCTTCCAAATGCATAAGCAATTCTGGACATGCATGCAAACTTGCAGATAAGCAGGACGAAATGGGAGTCTATCAAGACCATGTCACCATGGCTATCTCATTACCTGGCTGTCTTACATTTCTGGCTAATGCGCCTACCTGTTGCCTACTCCAACGATAGGCTAGCTGTGATATTGGCCATCTCAGATTGTTTGCTACGGAGATCAGTATTGTTTTCAACAATGTCCCTGGGCATGGGTTTTCCTGCATTCAACAGCAAATCACATCAACCCCAATTCTGATCCTGTGGCTCACCCCAGCAAAGCTGGGAAGGCGAGCAAGATGAATGAGAGCATCCCTAGGCTAAAATACCACAGACTCCCACTGTTTTTAGCTGAGATCCAGTTGTTTTGATAGATCCTTGAATTAGGATGCTACTCTACTTTTTTTTAGGATTTTAGAAATTAATAAAAGACATACAAAACTATGGAATCCTAAAAATGGTTATTTTGGACAATTTTATCCAGTTTTATAGTTTTCTTTTTTTTTTCCTTGAGGTGGATTCTCACTCTGTTACTTGGGCTGGACGGCAGTAGTGTGATCTTGGCTCACTGAAACCTCCGTCTCCCAGATTCAAGTGATTCTCCTGCCTTAGCCCCCTGAGTAGCTGGGATGACAGGAGTGTGCCACCACGCCCAGCTAATTTGTTTGTATTTTTAATAGAGACGGAGTTTCATTATTTGGCCAGGCTGGTCTTTCACTACTGACCTCATATGATTCGCCCTCCTCAGCCTCCCAAAGTTCTGGTATCATAGGTGTGAACCTCCACGCCCAGCCTATAGTTGTTCTTAAAGAGAGGATTTGTCGATTGCTTTTTAACCTCACCATTTTGGAAGTCCTGCAACGCACACACCATCCATTCCTCCTTTCAAAGGCTGCATTTTTAAGTTCCAGGAATGACATTGGTTCTTTATATGCATTCTGTTTATTTGTTGAAATTCTCTATTTTTCATCCTTTTGTCGGTCTAGATGTTCTTTTATTTTGTAAAAGCATATCCAGAATGGTTCCTTGAGGTCCACTGCAAACTCTACAGCCTGGCTCATCCACAGGTCTCCTTCCACAGGATGTTATTTCTCTGTATTCCCGGCATACATTGTCCTGCTTCCTTGCACATCTCTCATTTTGTTATTGTTTTTCAAATATCGTGTATAAAAGAACCATAGACACTGAGGCCAGTACTATTTACCCCAGACAAAATATCTTCTTTTCTCTGTCAAGGAATTGAGATGCATTGGGATCGGGTCTCAGGCTAAGTTACTTTTAGTTCTCCTTTGGTTTCAAGTGTGTCAAGGGTGATATGTCTCTTGTGTTTATTTCAGGACTACTTCCAAGCACTGAAAGTTTGCAGGGACTCCTTCTCTGCCTTTCTAGCTGTGAAAATTGATCATATGAACTGGGTCATCCTCGTCATATTGAACAAAACCACAGTCCAGAGGCCAGAAGGAAAAGTTATTCAGGGCACATGACACAGCTCCAAGAATGCAATTCTTCGCAAGCCTGACTGCTGAAACTGCCTGTTGTAACCTGAAACCAGTTTTATCTAGCAACAACCGAAACCACCTGTTGCAAATCTAAGACTACTTTTACTCACTGCAGTCACTCAGCAGTCAGAGCTTGCCAGCTCCCCAAAAACCTGCTACTGCCAATGAACTGTCTTTCCAAAAAGTGCATAACATTTATCCTTTTCATGAGACCTCCCACCTCTTTGTTCTTTGGACATACTGAAGACCATCTGGTCTGTGTATATGCCCAAATGGCAATTCTTGCTTCCCAAATAAAATGTTACATTTAGAGATTTATCTCTACATTTTTACTTTAACTTCAACATAACTAAACTCTAGTCTTAATCACAATTCCAGCAATCAGTAAAAGTCAGGTGAAAGACAACTGGCAGGTAGAAAAAAACCAGCTTCCAATTCTTCATGCCAACCTGCAAGGTCATTAAAAATCACAATGATTCTCTTTCCCTCACAGTGTTTTCTGCCCATTGTAATCCTGAAACTCTGCCTGTGCCCAAACTTGGCAAATTCTACTAGGAAAGAAGCTTGCCAATCTCTGGTTGCCTAGGAAGGTCTCTCTCCCATCTGGAATTTACTCCTTCAAATATATTTGCACCCACAGATTTCTAAAGTCTTTAAAATCCATGAAATATCACATAATCCAGTTATTTTCTAGTCACTATGACTAGAACAATAATCTTCCACAGCCTTTCACATCTTAACCACAGAGGGACTCAATGTTACCAACTTAAAAGGTTTTGTGGGGTTTTTTTGTTTTGTTTTGTTTTTTGCTGTATTTTATTTTTGTTTAAATTCGAGTATTTCTTTTGGTTTTCTAGTTTAAGAGCTGTAAGCATAAGGAATTTATGTCCTCTTCAATGTCTATGATTCAGTAACAAATAAAAAGTAATTTGAGTCAATGCTAGACATAGGAGAGGATTCTTTTCCTTTTAAAGGAGATTCTTTATTTAAAATTGAAAAATGCTTTGCTACACTAAGCTATCTCTCTATTTACTACTCAAACCTGTCACAAGAATTATTTCAATATGGCTTTATAAGAATATTACTGCTAGCACAGAGGCACGTTGCCACATCTGACCCAGAGCTGGATTTAGAGAGCTGAAAAATGAAGCTGCCAAGCTAAGACAAAGACATTTCAGTACATTTCTGGAAGATAATTCTTGGTGAGTTTCAGAAATGTGTAACTCAAAGGTGTTTATAACAGTGGGTGACAAGAAAGAAATTCTAGGGAACTGACAGTCTGTACATCAGAGGCCGTGTGGGCCCGATAGCTCCTGGAAATTACAGCGTCATTACCCAGAAGCACTATGCTTTGGAAATTTCCCACCTCCTACCTTCAGGGAGGTTCACAAAGTGAGAGAATTTACTTCAGTTGGGGCTCCCCAAAACCCCCTAATTATTGTACGTGTACAATTAATCCACAGATTCTCACCCATGTTTACATCTTCAAGTTAATTGCCTTCTTTTTTTTTTTCCTTTTGAGACAGAGTCTTGCTGTGTCACCAGGCTGGTGTGCAGTGGTGCGATCTGGGCTCACTGCCACCTTCACCTCCCAGGTTCGAGCGATTCTTCTGCCTTAGCCTCCTGAGTAGCTGGGACTACAGGCATGCACCACCACACCTAGCTAATTTTTGTATTTTTAGTGGAGAAGGGGTTTCATCATGTTGACCAGGATAGTCTTGATTTCCTTACCTCATGATCTGCCAACCTTGGCCTCCCAAAGTGCTAGAATTACCTTTTTAATGCCAAAATTGCTTTTGGACATTTATTTTTAGCTTGATGTGTTTCACTTCAGGCAACTGGGAAAAGTCCGCTGAAGGCTTTCCCTACCTCAGCCCTCTCAAGATGGAATTAGAAAATTAGCTGGGCATGATGGCATGGACCTGTAGTCCCAGCAACTCTGGAGGCTGAGGTGGAAGAATCACTGGATTCCAGGAGTTCAAGGCTGCAATGAGCCATGATCACACCACTGCACTCCAGCCTGGGCAACAGAGTGAGACCCTGTTTAAAAATAAACAAACAAATAAATATAAAATCAATCAACTTCTTTTGTTATTATTATCCTTATTATTATTATTGAGACAGAGTTTCGATCTTGTTGCCCAGACTGGAGTGCAATGGCACGATCTTGGCGCACTGCAGCTTCTGCCTCCCGGGTTCAAGTGATTATCCTGCCTCAGCCTCCCAGGTAGCTAGGATTACAGGCATGTGCCACCATACCCAGCTAATTTTGTGTTTTTAGTAGAGAGTAAAAATACAAAAGAGACTAGTAGAGCTCCATGTTGGTCAGGCTTGTCTCAAACTCCTGACCTCAGGTGATCCGCCCACCTCGGCCTCCAAAACAGTGGTGAGATTACAGGCGTGAGCCACCGCCCGGGCCTATCTTTTTAAAAAGATGGATCTCACATACACAAGGAGGTAGGTTCCAAAACTCCATTCTCTCTGCCTTCTTCCATCCAAGACTTTCCTTGCTGCAGTTTACCTGTGTAGATCCTATAGGCTATTCATCCATTCAGCTCAAATCCATGCCAGGTGCTGCCAATTTTATGTCTTTTTTTTTTTTTTTTTTCTGAAGACAAGGTCTTGCTCTGTTGCCAGAACTAGAGTACAAGGCATGAACACTGCTCAATGTAACCTCAAATTCCCAGGCTCAAGTAATCCTGCTTTAGCCTCCCAGATAGCCAGGACGGTAGGTGTGCATCACCACACCTGGCTAATTTTATTTATTATTTATGATTATTATTATAGTTTTGTAGAGATGGGATCTCACTATGTTGCACAGGCTGATCTTGAGCTCCTGGCTTCAAGCAATCCTCTTGCCTGGGTTTCCCAAAGTACTGGGATTACAGGTGCGAGCCAGTGTGCCCAGCCCCAGCCCTACATCTCAAGTCTATAAAATTGACTTTTTGTTTCCGTTCCCACCGTCACCATCGTTCCTCACCTGGAACACGGCAGCTGCCATCTAACTGGCCTCTTCGCCTTCTCCCTCACGCCACATCAAGCTATTTTTCTCATCGCATCCATCCTGATCTTTCTAAGAGAAGCGCTTGAACATCTCTGTCTCTTGCCTAAACAGTCACGATTCATTCTCCGTTCCATTAGAATAAAGTCCACATCCTGGCCCTCCTCCCTCCTGATCGTTTATGATTCGTCGTTGCTGCTTCTCCAGCCATGCAGATCACCTTGCAAGTTCCACTTTAGCAACAAGAACTGCCGTCTCCCTCAGCCTCCGCACGTTGATTCTTGCCCGTGCCCTCTGGCTCAGACATCCTCTCTCCCTAAAACGGCCTCACATTGACTTCTAAGTTTGTCTGCCCTTTAAAACTCAGCTTGAGTGACACCCTACTCAGAAAACCTTTTCAACCAGCCTCCATGCTGCCCCCGGCCCTCTTCTCTACTTCGCTTACATGCTCAGAGCATCTCTGTCATTTCACACAGCAGCTTGTACGACTGCTGCTGACAAAGCATCCGTCTCTTCCACTAAACTGTGAGTTCCCAGAAAACAAAAGCAATCACATCTGTTTTGTATCCAGCTTCCTTTTCTCCTGCCTACTACAGTGCTGGCACCTCAGTAGGTCCTTGGTAAATTAAATGGCTCCAAAAGCGACTAATCAGGCCAGGCACAGTGGCTCAGGCCTGTAATCCTAGCACTTTAGGAGGCTGAGGTAGGAGGATTACTTGAGCCCAGAAATTCAAGACCAGCCTGGGCAGCTAGAAATTCAAGACCAGTGAGACATCATTCTACTAATTTTTTTTAATTAGCTGGGCATGGTGGGGCTAGCCTGCAGTCCCAGCTACTTGGGAGACTGAGGTGGGAGGATCGCTTGAGGCGATGGCTTGAGTTGGAGGCTGCTGTGAGCTACCATCACACCACAGCACTCCAGCCTGGGCAACACAGTGAGACCCTGTCTCTAAAAATAAAAGAGTGACTAATCATCAGAATTACATAAGGAAGCCTATTCTGGGTATTTTTTTGTAATCAATTTATTATTTTATTTACTTTTTTTTTTTTTTTTGAGACACAGTCTCGCTTCGTCGCCCAGGCTGGAGTGCAATGGTCCAATCTCAGCTCACCGCAATTTCCGCCTCCTGGGTTCAAGTGATTCTCCTGCCTCAGCCTCATGAGTAGCTGAGATTACAGGCACACACCACCATGCCGGCTAATTTTTTGTATTTTTAGTAAAGAATACATCACCATGTTGGCCAGGATGGTCTCAATCTCCTGACCTTGTGATCCGCCCACCTCGGCCTCCCAAAGTGCTGGGATTACAGGCATGAGCCACCACGCCTAGCCCACTAGTTTTTATTTTTATTTTATTTCAAAGAGACATGTGCATATACCTTAAAAGTCTCCCAGTACTAAAATAAAGCAGCTTTTTGACCCAGAGCTTCCTCCACTTTCCCCAGAGGTGGTTTCTTCTGGCATTTACTAGCTATTGCTTTCATTTGGTTCATCGGTTTTAGATACTATCCATTCGCTTCCTCTTATGATATCTAATGATATAGACTTGTGATAGCTCCTACTATTTGGATGTCATATCTTCTACATTTATCTTTTGTTCATCCCATTTGTTTTCCTTCTTTTTTGTTTTGTAAGCTGTTTTCTTTAACTTTTATTTTAGGTTCTGGGGTACATGCGCAGGTTTGTTACACAGATGAACTCCTGTCATGGGGCTTGTTGTGCTGATTACTTCATCACCCAGGTACTAAGCCTAATACCCAATAATTGTTTTTCCTGCTCCTCTCCCTCCTCCCAGCCTCTGCCTTCATGTAGGCCTCAGTGTGTGTTGCTCCCCTCCGTGTGTCCATGTGTTCTTATGATTGAGCTCCCACTTATCAGTGAGAACATGAGGTATTTGATTTTCTGTTCCTGCATTAGTTTGCTCATCCTGCATGGATGGAGCTGGAGGCCATTATTCAAAGGTCATAATCTCATTTTTTTTATGGCTGCATAGTATGCCATGGTGCATAGGTACCACATTTTCTATATCCAGTCTACTGTTGATGAACATTGAGAAAGTTGATTCCATTTCTTTACCATTGCAAGAAATGCTGCAGTGAACACATGCGTGCATGCATCCTTGTGACAGAATGATTTATATTGTTCTGGGTATATACCCAGGAATGGGACTGCTGGGTTGAATGGTAGTTCTGTTTCCTCTTCAAGGAATCACCACACTGCTTTCCACAATGGCTGAACTAATTTACACTCCCACTAACAGTGTATAAACATTTCCTTTTCTCCACAACCTCACCAGCACCTGTCATTTTTTGACTTTTTAATGATAGCCATTCTGGGCAGGGCGCAGTGGCTCATGCCAGTTATCCCAGCAGTTTGGGAGGTGGAGGCAGGCGGATCACAAAGTCAGGAGTTCGAGACCAACCGGGCCACCATGGTGAAACTCCATCTCTGCTAAAAAAAAAAAAAAAAAAATACAAAAATTAGTCGAGCATGGTGGCATGCATTGGTAATCCCAGCTACTCAAGAGGCTGAAGCAGGAGATTCACTTGAACCCAAGAGGCAGAAGCTGCAGTGAGCCAAGGTCATGCCACTGCACTCTAGCCTGGGTGACAGAGTGAGAGTCTGTTCCAAAAAAGAAAACTAAAAATAAATAGCCATTCTGATTGGTGTGAGATGGTATCTCACTGTGGTTTTGATTTGCACTTCTCTAATGGCCAATGATAGAGAGCTTTTTTTCATATGCTTGTTGGCTGTGTCTACGTCTTCTTTTGAAAGTATTTATTCATGTCCTTTCTCCACTTTTTAATGGGGTTGTTTGTTTTGTTCTCGTAAATTTAAGTTCTTCATAGATGCTGGATATTGGACCTTTATCAGATGCATAGTTTACAAACAGTTTTTTCCCACTGTAGTTATCCGTTTACTGTTTTTGTTTGTTTGTTTTTTTAAACCGAGTCTTGCTCTGTCAGCCAGGCTGGAGTGCAGTGGTACCATCTTGGCTCCCCATACCTCCACCTTCCAGGTTCAAGTAATTCTCCTGCTTCAGCCTCCCACGTAGCTGGGATTACAGGTGTGCACCACCAAACCCAGCTAATTTTTAGTAGTAGAGACAGGGTTTCACCATGTTGGTCAGGCTGGTGTTGAACTCCTGAACTCAGGTGATCTGCCTGCCTCAGCCTCCCAAAGTGCTGACATTACAGGTTTGAGCTGCCCGGCCCGGACTTTTTTAAAAAATAAAAATAAAAATCTTTGGTCTTCACCTTTCATCTCTTTGTCCTTTTGCTCTTCCTTCTGGGCAGCTTTTTTCATCTGTCTTCCAAATCTATTGGGTTTTTCATTGTCCTGTCGTGTTTTCATTTCTTAGAGCTCTGTTTTTGTTCTCTGAATATTTGTTTTCTGTTTCTCTTTCACCATGGATGCAATATTTTCCTTACCTTTCTAAAAATAAGAATAACAAATTGATTTCTTTGAAGTTTTTTTATTTTCTCCCTGCTCAGTTTATATGGCTTCAAAATTGCTTCAGTTGGTTTGTTTGCTGTTTGGGTGTCTGCGTTCCATGTTAGAGGCTTTCTTCAGGTGTCTGCATCCTCACATGTCTACTCAGGATGAGGAGTTAGGAAATGGGAACTCTCAGCATGTAGAATGGACACGGTGACTTTGGCTACGAGCTCATCTGTGGATGATGACTCTAGTGTCAGTATCCATAGGCCTTTTCCCTTAAACAAGTCAGATCGGCCATAAAATACATATATCCTCGTAAAAGACTGTGTTTGGGTTCAGCATGATAGCTCACCCCTGTAACCACAGCCCTGGAGGCCAAGGTGGGAGGACACTTGAGGTCAGGAGTTTGAGACCAGCCTGGCCAACATAGTGAAACCCCATCTCTACCAAAAATATAAAAAATTAGCAGGGCATGATGGCACACGCCTGTAGTCCCAGCTATTCAGGAGGCTGAGGCAGGAGAATCACTTGAACCCGGGAGGCGGAGGCTGTAGTGAGCCCAGATCACGCCACTGCACTCCAGCCTGGGAGACAGAAAGAGATTTCATCTCAAAAATAAAAATAAAAAAGACTCTGTTTGGAAGGTTTTGGCTCTAAGCATTTGGAGACAGAGCTCTGTAAGTCTCAATATCCAGCATTCAATATGTAACTTATGAGTCTCATTTCACAGACCCTGTTTGATCCCAAAAACTCTCTCCAGAGACTAAATCTCCAATCTTCCGCCAGGATGGAAGAGAAGTAGACAGCTGGGGGCCTGGAATCAGGACAAGGACAGCAGGGACCTAATGCCTCAGTTTTTACCCAATTGTCTTATTCTAGCCACTAGATCCAACCTTCACCTTAGATCCAGAAATACACTTCCTGTGCCTCTTCTGAATTCTGCAGTATGTATCAGAATAAGTCTCAGCTCCACCCACTGGTGGTTTAGGATTTAATTTCACTTGGGCTCCTAAGTCAGTCACTACACATATATCCGCTTCTGTCTTCCAAAATTTTGTTGCTATTTTCTATCATTTTCCCCCATACTTTTGTGTCTATATATATTTTTTAGATCTCTTTTCTACAGTTTTAGTGTAATTTAGGGAAAAAATAAAAATAAATGTGCACATTCAATCCACATTTTAACCCAATATTCCTGAACAGCTCTATAAAATGCAATTTTCCCAGACACCGTCACATGAAGTCTATTTGTAGATTTGTTTTGTTTTTTGTTTGTTTTATTGAGATGGTGTCTCTCTCTGTCACCCAGGCTGGAGTGCAGTGACAGGATCACAGCTCACTTCAGCCTTGACCTCCCTGGCTCAGGTGATCCTCCTGCCTTAGCCCCTATGAGTAGCTGAGACTACAGACATGTGCCACCACATCCTGCTAATTTTTGTGGCATTTTGTTGTTGTTGTTGTAGAGATGGAGTCTCACCATGTTGTCCAGACTGGTCTCGATCTCCTTGACTCATGCAATCCTAGGCCTCCCAAAGTGCTGGGATGGCAGGCGTGAGCCACTGCACCTGGCCTGGAGCTCTAAAGTGGATCTTGTTTCCTGGTAACTTTAAATGCTTTCCTTGAAATAATGCTGTTCACATGAGGACTCAGAGCATCAAACTCCCCCTTTCTGATCCCTACAAAATTGGGATCCTCTCTTAAGAAAGGATTCAGCCTTTCAATGGAAGAATGTCTAGATACACACACTTAAGACAGGGATTGGGTTCCCCTAGCCTGGGTTTGGTGGTTTTAGCCAAGGCTACAATTTTAAAGCAAACCATACATTCTGACACTGACATTTGGGAGTGACCTCTTGCAAGGAGACAGTTCTTGGGCTGTCCCATGGATTTAAGAGTAAAAAATCATTTTCAGGAGGGATAAGCTTGTGCCAGTTGAGTTATGAATTTATTGTTTTTCCCTCAAACTTCAAACATGATCTGGAAATTTGGATGCTAAGCATTTCTGCCTATAATTAGAAAAAATGCAGTGCATGTATATGTATTTTACAGATACATATATAATATTTATATATAAATGCACCATATATGTGTATGTATATATATATATATACATATATATATGCATGCCTCAGAGACAGCACCACTTAGTAAAATACAGTTACTGTAATACACAGATTCTACAGCTCTACAAGGACACTCATGAGAACCCAAAACAGTCTCTCTCTCTCCCTGTCTCTCTCTTTCTCTCTTTTTTTTATTGAAACAAGATCTCGCTCTGTCACTCAGGCTGGAGGGCAGTGGTGCCATCACAGCTCATTCCAGCCCTGAACTCCTGGCCTCAAGTGATACTCCCACCTCTGCCTCCTGAGTAGCTGTGACTACAGGTGTGTGCCACCACATCTGGCTTATTTTTATTATTTTGTGTAGACAATGGGTCTCACTATGTTCAAGGCCACCCCAGACTGGGCTTGAAATCCTGGTCTCAGTGATCCTGCTGCCTCGGCACCCCGAAAAATGCTGAGACTACAGGCATGAGCCCCCACACCCGGCCTCACTTGCCATGGAGGAAGGTACAGCAGTGGAGAGTGTAAACTTGGAGCCCAGCTTCTCTCAGCAGCCAACACAGACACTGACAGCTTGTATGCCTGCCCTTAGGTAAACTATTCCACCTGCTTGAACCCAGCCTTCTCCATATTGAAACTGGGGATGATGATACGTACCCTGAAACATCTTTATCAGGATTAGATAATGTCTTAGTCCGTTTTCACACTGCTCTAAAGAACGGTCTGAGACTGGGTAATGTATGAAGAAAAGAGATTTACTCGACTCACAGCGTCACATGCTTAAGAGGAAGCATGACTGGGAGACCTCAGGAAACTTACAATCCTGGCGGAAGGGGAAGGGGAAGCAAGGACCTTCTTCATATGGTGGCCAGAGAGGAAGAGAGAGAGTGAAAGGGGAAGTGCCACAAACTACCCTCTCACTGTCACGAGAACGTCAAGGGGGGGCTCCTCTCCCCTGACCCAATCACCTCTCACCCGACCTCTTCTCTAACACATGGGGATTACAATTCCATTGAGATTTGAGTAGTAACACAGAGCCAAACCATATCAAATAATATCTGGAACATCCTGGCAAATATACTCTGGTGATTTCATGTATTTTTCCCTGATGTGCCAAATCCTCTATTACAAAAGAAAGACAGAGCTTGTGCCTGGGAAAGGATGGTCTCTCTGGAATCCGTGTGTGCGCGCAGCTCCGGGGCCTGGACAGCTACCAGTGCAGGTATTGCCACGGCAGATTCTCCTGCCAGGGGTCGTGTCCCAGAGAGGAGAGCCAAGTCACACTGCCACCTTCAAGGGATGCTTTGGCCCAAAACAGGCATACACAAAGAAGGCCTAAAGAAGGAAAAAGACCAGGTGCCACTTCTTGCCACTCCTTTTGCTGGCCTGGCACCCTGTTACCTCTGCACAGCAAGCTCCAAGAACACTGAGTGCCACTCTGGGTTTGTGCCCAGTCTTCTTCACCCTCCCTGACTCTGACTGTGCTCGCTCTCTAGTCCTCCTTTTTTTTTTTTTTTTTTTTTGAGATAGTACCTCACTCTGTCACTCAGGCTGGAGTGCAATGGTGTAATCATGGCTCACTACACCCTGAACCTCCTGGGCTCAAGCTACCCTCCTGCCTCAGCTTCTCAGATAACTGGGACTACAGGTGCCTGCCATCACAGCTGGCTAATTTTTGTATTTGTTGTAGAGATGGCATCTCACCATGTCACCCAGGCTGATCTTGAACTCCTGAGCTCAAGGGATTCTCCTGCCTCAGACTCCTGAAGTGCTGGTGATACAGGAGTTAAGAATAAATTACTTAGGCAGATAGTGAGGGTACAGAAGTCCTCGGTAAGGTTTTCCTTTTAATGAAAAGCAGCCCCAAGTCATTTTCTAACAAAGGGCAGCCTACACAGTCAATCCGCAGACAGAGAAGCAACCTGGGAGCTTGCATGGGTGGATGCTGGCAGGAAGAACTACCTGTGCCTAGAGATGTTCAAAATGGCAGCTCCATCTTCTCTCTGCCAGCCACGTGTATAGTAAGAAGCAGAAAGATGGCTGCAGACAAGGAAAGAGTTCATTTGCATAATAAGATTAGGGTGGGGCGCCAGCCTTGTCCACCTGCTATGCAAATGTCATACCTGATGAACCAATCTGTGAGCACTATGTAAATCAGACATCGCCACCTCAAGCCTGACAATAAAGTCCAGGCATCCCCAGGGCTGGTCTTTCCCTCTGAAAAGTCCCCTCTCTCACTACAGAGAGAGCACTTTTCCCTTATTTTCCTTTTGCCTGTTAAACCTCCACTCCTAAACTCCTAGTGTGTCCATGTCCTAAATTTTCCTGGTGCGAGATGACGAACCCCAAGGATTTGCCCCAGAAAAGGCAGCCACTTCACTGGGATTACAGGCATGAGCAACTGCACCTGGCCTATAGTCCTCTTTTTAATATTCAGGCACGCCTGGCCTGGTGATGCTTGCTGGTCTGCTGGAAATGACCTCTCAACACCCTGGCCAAAGGATTGACCATGCCGTCACTCAGTCACTCACTCTCATTCACTCAACAAACATGGATTAAGCATCCACTCTGTCAGGTGCTAGGTAGGTGCTGGGGATACACTGGTAAACAGGAGATACATGATTCCCACCTTGGAGAATCGGCAACCTGGCAAGTCATTTGCAGCATTCCCTAGACTTGCTACTCCTCTCGGATTTTCACATTGTGAGTGGATGTTGTTACTTAAAAAAAAAAAATGGCTTTGGCCAAAAAAAAAAAAAAATGACTTGGCCTGACAGTGGCTCAAACCTGCAATTCTAGCACTTTGGGAGCCCAAGGTGGACGATTGATTGAGCCCAAGGTGGACGATTGATTGAGCCCAGGAGTTTGAGGCCAGCCTGGGCAACATCATGAGAACTTGTCTCTACAAAAACAATGTTAAAAATTAGCCAGGCATGGTGGTGAGCACCTGTAGTCCAGCTACTTGGGAGGCCGAGATGGAAGGATTGTTTGAGCCCAGGAGATTGAGGCTGCAGTGAGCTATGATTTCACCACCGCACTCCAGTCTGGACAACAGAGCAAGACTCTTTCTCAAAAAAAAAAAGAGAAGATTAAATTTAGATTTTGTGAATGGACAGATGGATGCAATGGATGGGTTTTTTTTAGTCTTGGTTTTCAAAATCTAGTTTGTATTTTATACTTACAGCAGATCTCCAACCAGACAGATTTCAGAATATACAGTTAAAAAAGCAGATTCACATACTCAAGTTATTCCAAACATATTCAGTTTCTAATAACTGAAGACTATCATTTTTTAAAATTTAAATATAAATTAATATAAACTAAAGAAAAGTAAAAATTCCGTTCATCAATTGCATCAATCACATTTCTTTTCTTTTATGAGATGGCATTTTGCTCTTGTTGCCCAGGCTGTAGTGCAATGGCACCGCCTCGGCTCACTACAACCTCTGCCTCCTGGGTTCAGGTGATCCCCTTGCCTCAGCCTTCCAAATAGCTGGGATTACAGGCGCCTGCCATCATACCCAGCTAATTTTTGTATTTTAAGTAGAGATGGGGTTTCACCATGTTGGCCAGGCTGGTCTCAAACTCCTGACTTTGGCCTCCCAAAGTACTGGGATAACAGGCATGGGCCACACCAGCCATATTCCAAGTGCTCAGCAGCCACGTGTGGCTGGTGGCCACCCAGTTGGACAGTACAACTCTAGAGTGAGGCTCTGACTGGAAAGAGACAGGAGACACTGAAGGTATAATTAATCACTATAACAAGTAAGTCATCAGGCAAATTCAAAATGCAATGTGTTCCATAAGACAGATGGCCCAGATGGCCCAGACATGGTGGCTCACGTCTATAATCTCAGCACTTTGGGAGGCCAGGTGAGAGGACTGCTTAAGGATAAGAATTCGAGACCAGCCTGGGGCAACATAGCAAGACCCCATCTCTATAACAAAAATAAAGAAATTAGCCAGGTATGGTGGTGCACATTTGTAGCCCCAGCTATTCAGAAAGCCATGGTGAGAAGTTCACTTGAGCCCAGGAGGTTGAGGCTGCAGTGAGCCATGTTCACATCTCTACACTCCAGTCTGGGTGACAGAGCAAAAGAAAGTAAGAAAAGAGAGAGAGAGAAAGAAAGGGAAAGAGAGAAGGAAGGAAGGGATGGAGGGAGGAAGGAAGGAGAGGGAGGGAAGGAGAAAGGAAGAAAAGAAGGAAAGAAGGAAGGGAGGGAGGGAAGAGAGAAGGAGACAGATGAGCTCTTTGGGTTCTTTGAAGAACCTGGGCTTTTCAAAAAAAAAAGTCAATGCCATGAAAAATTAAGAGGCAAGGTAAGTAAAAGTCTAGAGAGATTTCAGAACCAAATGCAATGTGTGACACTTGATAAGATCCTGAATCAGGGAGACAAATAAAACTGTCATCAAAGACATTTTTAGAACAGTTAGAGAAATTTGTACTGTATGTTAGATGAAATGATGGAAGTGTTAATTTTCTTAAGTGTGACAATATTATGTAGGGAAATGTCATTACTCTTAAGAAATACGTAAGGAGGTATTTATGGGTAAAGTGCCACAGCATCTGTAACTCATTTCAAATAGGTGAGGATGAAAGTACACATATACGCATGTATGTGTGTGTGTGTATAAAGAGAAAAAGATAGATAATGTGTTATGATGTTGATATTAGATTGAACTAGGTAAAGTGCATGTACTAGTCTTTCAACTTCTCTTTGGGCCTGAAAATTTTTTAAATTCACAATTTAAAAAGCTATTCTTGGCTTGGTGCATTGGCTCATACTCATAATCCCAGCACTACCGGAGGCTGAGGCAGGAGGATCACTTGGTTCCAGGAGGCTGAGGCTGCAGTGAGCTGTGACTGCACCACTGTGCTCCAGCCTGGGCAACACAGTGAGACCCTATATCTAAAATAAGATAAAATTATTTTTATGTATTTTTTTTTGAGATGGCGTTTTGCTCTTGTTGCCCACGCTGGAGTGCAATGGCGCAGTCTCGGCTTGGCGCAGTCTTGGCTCACCACAATCTCTATCTCCCAGGTTAAAGTGCTTCTCCTGCCTCAGCCTCCTGAATAGCTAGAACCACAGGCATGTGCCACCATGCCTGGCTAATTTTGTATTTTTAGTAGAGACAGGGTTTCTCCATGTTGGTCAGGCTGGTCTGGACCTGACCTCAGGTGATCCACCCACCTCAGCCTCCAAAAGTGCTGGGATTACAGGCATGAGCCACCACACCCGGCCAAAATAGTTTTTTAAAGCCATTCTCATGAAGATTACATTTTATAGAAGAGAAGCAGAGTGCTAACCATTGAGCAAATGCATAAACAGAATCATTTTTTATTACTGCATGTTGGAAATAGATGCTTGGTGCCGCAAATTAAAATTAGCACTGAGACCAAGGATCTTCTAGCAACGCAATGTTTCCTTCCCGGACTGCAGGAAGGGTACCCTCGATAGCCATTGTGCCAGGAGAGTACAATGAACAAAGGAAAATACGCACATTTATCCATTAGGCATTTGGGGTCATCCTTACTGCTGTGTCTGATCTCCGTTGGTTGGAGCCAGACCTCACAATCTAAACTAAAACCCAGTTGGCTAACAACTTAAAACTTTTCTAAACAGGTAAAAGCAATGCAGAGCTGGAACATGCCTGTGAGCATGTCCAGCACAGATATCTTGGTTAAAGTACAAGGACACAGAATGTACTACGTGCCTGTAAGCACGGCTTGTCTCACAGCTGCATAGGATAGGGCTTAACAAAGTTATTAGCTCAGTTATTATTTATTCTTTAACAAGAAAGAAAACTTTAAAAAGGAACTTTTTTACTTCCCACACTGCATATTACTAGTGCTCAAACATTCTTCTAAGTCATGTTAGCATAGAAAGTGTCAGGTAGGTGGGGATGAGACTGCTTTAAGTGGAATGTTCAAGCCGGGTCTCACTGAGGACAAGAAGGAAACAGCCATGGAAGATCTGAGCACAAAACCTTCTGGGCAAATGGAAGAGCAAATGCCTTTAGGAGGAAAAGAACGTAGACTACTGTGTTCAGAACACAAGAGAGAGCAGGGAGAGGTGGTGGGCGGGTCCCAGAGGAAGGCTTGGCCAGCTGCTAGAACACCCAGTAGGAGATGGTAAGGAAATTGGACTTTAAGTGCAGTGGGGTCAATTTGGATAGAGGAGGAACAGGCTAGTGTATGTTGGTGTAGGCCTTTTTTTTTTTTTTTTTCTGAGACAGGGTCTTGCAGTATTGCCAAGGCTAACATGCAGTAGCATGACCAGGGCTCACTGCAGCCTCTGCATCCTGGGCTCAAGCAATCCTCTTGGTCAGCCTCCTGAGTAGCTGGGAGTGTATATAGTGTGTGTCATCACACCTGGCTACTTTTTAAGTTTTTGGGGGTCTCACTATGTTGCTCAGGCTTGTCCTGAACTTCTGGCCTCAAGTGATCCTCTTGCCTGGGCTTCCCAATGTGCTGGGATCATAGGGATGAGCCTCCATGCCTGGCCTATGCATGTATTTTAACATCATTCAGAAGGCTGCATGGAGAATGACAAAAAAGGGTAACAGAGGAAACCGACAGACCAGTTGGGAGGCTTTGCAGAGGTCCAGAAGAAATGACAGTGGCTTGTAACAAGAGTAAGGAATGATGCTGGAGAAGAAAATGGACCAGTAATGTGTCTTGGAGGGAAAACTAAGGGACCTGCTTGCAGAGCAGGTTAGAAGACAAGGAAATCAGGAATTAGGATGACTTCAAGAATTTCACTGAAGCAATAGTGAAGTCTGAAGTTGGGATGGGGGAAGGAATATGAGGCTCTCTTTTAGGGATACCACTGTGATGCACTCCTCACGCTTTCTTCTAAGTACAGAGGTGGCAGCCAGCCAGCTACAGGAGCAGGGATGTACATTTGGAAGTCATCAGTGTGGAGGCTGTATTTAAAACCAAGAGCTGGCCGGGTACAGTGGCCCACCGTGTAATCCCAGCACTTTGGGAAACCAAGGCGGGTGGGTTGCTTGAGGCCTGGAGTTCAAGACCAGCCTGACCAACATGGCAAAATCCCGTTTCTACTAAAAGTACACACACACACACACACACACACACACACATGAATGTGGTGGTGCATGCCTTAGTCCCAGCTACTTGGGAGGCTGAGGCAGGAGAATTGCTTACACCTGAGAGGCGAAGGCTGCAGTGAGCCAAGGTGGGGCCACTACACTCCAGCCTGGGTGACAGAGTGAGACAGTCTCAAACAAAAACAACAAAAACTCTAAGAACCCAGAAAAGATGATCATTTACAAACTGTCATCCTATTCATGAGCACATTATAGGTTATTTTCTGATGTATTAATTATTATGGATAATGCTACGATAAATCTTTTTATATAAACACTTTTGTATGTTAGACTGTTCCTTTAGAAAACTTTTTTGGAAAAGAAACTCCTGGAATGGTGGAGGAAATGTGAATGGAGTTTTTAAAAATTGTAATTTGGGCCGGATGTGGTGGCTCACACCTGTAATCCCAGCACTTTGGGAGGACAAGGTAGGCAGATCACGAGGTCAGGAGATCGACACCATTCTGACCAACATGGTGAAACCCCGTCTCTACTAAAAATACAAAAAATTAGCTGGGCATGGTGGCACGTGCCTGTAATCCCAGCTGCTCAGGAGGCTGAGGCAGGAGAATTGCCTGAACCCAGGAGGCGGAGGTTGTGGTGAGCTGAGATTGCGCCATTGCCCTCCAGCCTGGGTAACAAGAGCGAAACTCCGTCTCAAAAAAAAAAAATTAGCTGGTGTGGTGGTAGGTGCCTGTAATCCCAGCTACTCAGAAGGCTGAGGCTGGAGAATCGCTTGAACCCAGGAGAAGTGAGCTGAGATTGCACCACTGCACTCCAGCCTGGCAACAGAGCGAGACTCTGTCTCAAAAATAAAAACAAAAAATTGAAATTTTAAATAATTTTAGATTTACAGAAAAGTTACAAAAATAGTGCCTTTCTTCTGGCTTCCCCTGTTAATGTCTTGCATAATCATAGGACAATTATCAAAATTTAGGAAGTGGTAGAACACTATTAACTATGGATTCTATTCAGATTTTTCTTTTTCCCAAGACAGAGTCTTGCTCTGTCGTCCAGGCTGGCGTGCAGTGGTGTGATCTCGGCTCACTGCAACCTCTGCCTCCCAGGTTCAAGTGATTCTCCAGTCTTAGCCTCCTGAGTAGTGGGGACTATAGGCGGGTGCCACCATGCATGGCTAATTTTTATATTTTTAGTAGAGACAGGGTTTCACCATGTTGGCCAGGCAGTCTCTAACTCCAGATCTCATGATCAGCTCATGTTGGCCTCCCAACGTGCTGGGATTACAGGGGTAAGCCACCGCGCCCACCCACTCAGTTCAAATTTCATCAGTTTTTCCACTAATGTCTTTCTTTTGGTCCAGGATTCAATCCAGGGTCACATGTTGTATTTCATTATCATTCATTCTATGTCCTCCCATCTGTAACAGTTCTTCAGTCTTCCTTCTTTTTGTGACCTTGAGTACTGGTCAGGTATTTTGGAGCATGTCCCCAAATGTGGGTTCCTCTGATGGTTTCTTAGATCCAAGTAAAGTTATGTATGTCAGGCAAGAAAATCTCAGAAGTGACATCGTGCCCTTCTCGGTGCATGATTTGAGGGTGTTCATAGGCTGATATGTCTTATTCTGGTGATTTAGCCTTGATCACTCGGGTAAGGTGATGTCTGATGTCTGCCAGGCTTCTCCACTGTGAAGTTATGATATTTCTCTTTGGAATCAATATACATATTTGAATGAGTCATGATTCTTTGGGACTATGCAAATATCCTGTTTCTTCTCAAATTTTTATTTATCTTTATAGTGGAATCTCAAACTCTATACCCGTTAAACTCATCTCCCCTTTTCCCTTTCCTCCTCTTCCAAGCCCCTGGTAAATGCCATTCTACTTCCCATTTCTATGAATTTGACTACTGTAGGTTTCTCAAGTATGTGAAATCACACAGTATATGTCTTTTTGTGACCACCTTGTTTCACTTAGCGTAGCGTCAGCAAAGTTCATCCATGTTGTAGCATGTGACAGGATTTCCTTCTTTCTTAAGGCTGAATACGATTCCATTGTGTGTATTTACCACGTTTTCTTTGCATCTGTCACATTTATCCATTGATGACATTTGGGTTGCTTCCACCTCTCGACCATAGTGAATAGTGCTGCTATAAACATGAGTGTACAAATATCGCTTTGAGGCCCTGGATTCAGTTCTTTTGGATGTATATCCAGAAGTGAAATTACTGGATCATATGGTAGTTCTATTTTTAATTTTTTTTTTTTTTTTTGAGATGGAGTTTCACTCTTGTTACCCAGGCTGACATGCAATGGCGCGATCTCGGCTCACCACAACCTCCGCCTCCTGGGTTCAGGCAATTCTACTGCTTCAGCCTCCTGAGTAGCTGGGATTACAGGCACGTGCCACCATGCCCAGCTAATTTTTTGTATTTTTAGTAGAGATGGGGTTTCACTCCAATAAAAAATTTAAAAAAAAAAAAAAAAAAGAGAGATGGGGTTTCACCATGTTGATCAGGATGGTCTCGATCTCTTGACCTCGTGATCCACCCACCTCGGCCTCCCAAGGTGCTGGGACTACAGGCTTGAACCACCGCGCCTGGCCTATTTTTAATGTTTTAAGAAAACACCATATTACCTTCCATAGCATTTGCAGCATTTTAAAATTCCACTGAAAGTGTGCAAGGGTGTTTATTTCTCCACTTCCTTGCCAACATTTGTTATTTTCTGTTTTCTGTTTTGTTCTGTTTTACTAGTAACAATTGCAGTGGGTCAGAGGTGATATGTCACTTTGGTTTTGATTTGCATTTCTCTGATAATTACTGATGTTGAGCATATATTAATATGCTTGGTCATTTATATATCATCTTTAGAGAAATGCTTATGCAAGTCCTTTGCCCATTTTAAAATTGGGATATTTGGTTGTTTGTTTTGTTTTTGAGATGGGATCTCACTCTGTCACCCAGGCTGAACGCAGCGGCGTGATCTCGGTTCACCACAACCTCTGCCTCCTGAGCTCAAGTGGTCCTCTCATCTCAGCCTCCCAAGTAGCTGGGACTACAGGTGTGTGCCACCATGCCTGGCTAATTGTTTTGTATTTTTGGTAAAGATGGAGTTTCACTAAGTTTCCCAGGCTGGTCTTGAACTCCTAAACCCAAGTGATTCACCCACCTCAGCCTCCCAAAGTCTTGGAATCACAGGCACAAGCCACATGCCTGGTCTGGTTATTTGATGTTGTTGTTGTAAAGTTGTAGAAGTTATTTTCATATTCTGGGCATTAACTTCTTACCAGATTTGTGATTTGAAAATATTTTTTCTTATGCCACAGGTTATCTTTGCACCCTACTGATTATGTTCTTTTGTGCACAAAGGTTTCTAAGTTCAATGTAGCCCCATATGTTTATTTTTGCTATCGTTACCTGCACTTTTAGTGACATATCCAAGAACTTGTTGCCAAGTTCAATGTCATGACGTTTTTTTCCCTTTATTTTCTTCTAGTTTTATACTTTCAGGTCTTACATTTAGGTATTTAATAAAATGTTCATATATTGTTAAGTGTCCGACTTATTTTTCGTGTACAGGTTCAGTTTTTGTCACACCATTTGTTGAGAAGACTTTCTCCATTGAATAGTCCTGATGCCCTTGTCAAACATCATTTGACCACATATGAAGGGATTATTTCTGGGCTTTCTATTGTATTCCATTGTCTTACATGTCTGTATGCTAGGGTTGCACTGTTTTAATTACTGTGATTTTGTAATATGTTTGAAAATCAGGAAGTGTGATTCCTCCTACTTTATTCCTTTTTAAAAAAATTCTTTTGGATATTTGGGATTTCCTTGAGATTCCATGTGAATTTTAAGAGGATTTGTTTTATTTCTGCAAAAACTGCCAATGGGATTTTGATAGGGATTGCATTGAATCAGTAGTTTGCTTTTGGTAGTTTGGGGAGTTTAATAGTAAGTCTTCCAATCCATGAGCATAAGATGTCTTTTCATTTATTTGTGTCTTCTTTAATTTCTCTCAGCAATGTTTATAATTTTCAGCGTATAAGTCTTCCACCTTCTTGGTTAGGTTTATTTCTAGGTATTTTATTCTTTTTGATGCTATTGTAAATGAATTGTTTTCTTAATTTCCTTTCAGATTGTTAATTGTTAGTGTATTGAAATGCAAGAGATTTCAAATTTTGGACTACTAATTTTAGCATCTATTGGTGGAACTTGCTTACAGCAGTTATTACTGTGGTGTTTGCCTAATGGTGATTTTGTTTCTTTCATCTTTTTACATTTATTAACTGGACTTACTCTGTAAAGAGCCATCTCTTTGCTCCTATACATTAATGTATTCAATTATTTACAGTCATATATCACTTAATGATGGTGACACATTCTGAGAAATGCATCATTAGACAATTTCATCGTTGTGTGAACATCGCAGAGTATATTTGCACAAATCTAGATGGTCTAGCCTATTGTACACCTAGGCTATATGGTATAGCCTGTTGCACCTAGGCTACAAACCTGTACAGCATGTCACTGTACTGAATAGTGTAGGCAACTGTAACACAATGGTGTTTGTGCATTTAGACATATCTAAGCATTAAAAAGGCTGGGTTCTACCATGATGTTACTAATGCTATGATATCACACCAGGCAATATGAATTTTTAAGCATCATTATAATCCTATGAAACCACTACTGTATATATGGTCTGTTGTGGACCAGACGTCATTATGCAGCAAATGATTGTATCTGTATCAATATTAACTTGTGATTTTTCTTTTCCTTTTTTGGTTTTTGTTTTGTTTTCATTTTATACTCTATGGCTTTCAATCCAACAATATGGTTATTTCTTCTGCTACTAAGTTGGGTCTAGCTTTGGCCATTGGAATCTCCTCTAGTGTCGGTTCCTGTGTTTTTCTGATGTGCTCCCATTCTTTCTTGAGCACTTAGTTTCTGACAACACAAGATGCTCCAGGTTTAGCTTGGAGTTTTTTCCTCCTCCAGCTCTGGAGTCATCCACTTCTCCAAGTAGTCCTGGTTTCTTTTACTGGAGTGTTTAGGATTAGTATTTAGAAATGAAGATCTGGGTACTAACTGTCCTCATTGCTACTAGGGTGTCATTAATTCTAAGCCTTCTTAGTGGACATAGCTAGAAAAGATAGGTATGTGTTCTAATCCACACACGCAAGCACCATTATATTTGTGCCTCTTGCATATATATTTAAAACTATGAGTTTATATTGATACTTCCTATGACAGTCCAAAACCACAGGATTCATTCTAGCCTTTCCGCTTTTCTTATTTATAATTTTTAAAATTTATTTTTATTGTTATTTTTTTGAGACAGAGTCTCACTCTGTCACCCAGGCTGGCATGCAGTGGTGCAATCTTGGCTCACTACAATTTCTGCCTCCCAAGTTCAAGCAATTCTCCTGCCTCATCCTCCCAAATATCTGGTATTACAGACACCCTCCACCATGCCAGGCTAATTTTTTGTATTTTAGTAGAGACGGGTTTTTGCCGTGTTGGCCAGACTGGTCTCAAACTTCTTACTTCAGGTGATCCACCTGCTTCGGCCTCCCAAAATGCTGGGATTACGGTCATGAGTCACTGTGCCCGACCTGTAATTTATTTATAAGACAGTGAGAAACCCTGCAGATGTCATCTACAATGTATTTATTTCTCTGTTCCATCCAAATAAACCCATAGTTTCAGAATTGTTAACTCATACTCCTGTAACAGACACATTTACTAGCTTGAGTGCAGTATTTGTACATAGTTCTTTTTGTTTTCAGTCTTGTAGTATCCAGTTAAAATCATATTTTCCTACTTAAGAGGCTGAAGTGGGAGGATCACTTGAGGCCAGGAGTTTGAGTCCAGCCTGGGCAACATAGCAAGACCCCATCCCCTAATTCTAAAAAATAAATAAATCCCATTTTCCAAAGTTACTAAAGTCAATTCTTTCCTCCCAGACTCCCTCACTCCCTTTAGTGTGGTTACTCATTTATAACACAGTTAGCTTTATTGTTGCTATCTGTATTTTATTTTTAAGAGACAGCCCTCACCATGTTGCAGTGGGATTACAGGTGTAAACCAGTTTGCCCAGCTTGTCTTCTGTTTTCGGTGCCCCCCACTCCCGTGCCCCATCCCCATTGATGTTAATTTTTCATTTATTTTAGAGGTATATAAAGCATTACTATGTTTCTAGACCTCAGAACAAAGTCCAGGTATATATACAGGAGAAATGTCTCTCTTTCCCTATTTCATACCCCTTCTTCTTTCTTATGCCCTTCCTTCTCTAACTAAATAGACCATTTATTTAGTTTGGTTTATCCTTCCTGTTTTTTTTTTTGCATAAATGAACAAGGTTTGGATACTTTAAAAGCTCTTTTTACATATTGACAAATTACTCTCTGGAAAGGCTGCTTCAGTTAACACTCCCATGAAGAGAACATAATAGTTCCTGTTTTACTGTAACCTGAGCATCATGGATAGTTTAGCTTTTAAATCTGGGGTAATTTGATAGGCAGATAAATCAACTTATTTTCCTAGTGTACGTTTCTCTGACTTGTGGAGAAGTTATATGTCCTTCAAGTATGACTTCCCCAGTTGTTTTTCCTTTTCAGCCAGCTCTCAGTTCTTGACCCATTCACCTTTTGGAGACTTAGAGTGTTTCTTATCTCTTTTGATAGGCTCTTACACAAGGAGGATAATAACTCCTCATCCCCCCATCACTGTTTGTATGTTCCTTTACAGCAGCAGTTCCTAGCCTCTGGGCCAGTACTGTTAGGTGTGAGGAACCCAGCACACAGCAGGAAGTGAGCAGAGTAAGCAAAGCTTCGTCTGCACTTACAGCCAAACCCACTGAAATTACCTGAGCTCCGCCTCCGGTCAGATCAGTCGCAGCATCAGAGTCTCACGGGAACAAGAACTCTCATGCGTGGGATCTAGGTTGTACGCTCCTTATGAGAATCTAATGCCTGATGATCTGTCACTGCCTCCCATCACCCCCAGATGGTATTGTCTAGTTGTAAGAAAGCAAGCTCAAGACTCACACTAATTCTACCTCATGGTGGGTTGTGGCATTATTTTATTATATGCTACAATCTAATAATAATAGAAATAAAGTGCGCGGTAAATGCAATGTGCTTGATCATCTCAAAACCATCCCTCATCCTTGGTCCGTGGGAAAACTTTCTTCCATGAAACCAGTCCCTGATGGCAAAAAGGGTGGGGACCGCTGCTTTTTAGGACCCACAAATCCTCCTAAAATGCTTTCCCCAAGAGATGCTAAGATGATTCTTTTCAACCAAAGCAATTTTAAAGGGTTCGTGGAATAAAAGATCAATGTAAAATCCAATGGCTCCTTGGTAACAGGGCAAGGAGCATCACTTTAGTCTTGTTTACATATATAAAGTTTATGAGGCTTATGAGTTTTGTTTGAAATGAATGAGTGATATTGAGCTGATTTCACATATATTGATTAGTTTCCACTACATACACTCTAACTCATCCTGAGAAATTAGTTTTGAGAAGAAGGTTTGAGTCTGCACTTAGTTTCATATAAATTGTTGAGGTACATATATCTATTAGCTCCAGTAGTCAATAAGAAGTTTTCTTTCATAGAAACAATTGATTTTGAGTTTGGTTTCATGTAAACTGCTTAGTATTAACTAGATTTGCTTGAATGCCTTGTAAAAAATTAATTTTAAAAAGAATGATCAATTCTGAGCTGTTTGACATAAATTGCTTAGCTTTGTCTAAACTCGCTCTAACTCACATTTCATTTAAATGAGAAGTGTCATTTCCTGCTTGCTTTCAAAACTTCTGCTTCGTTTCATTTAGCCCTGTCACCTAAGGAAGTTCCTTTGTGATAAATGTGTGATTCTTGACACTGTTTTCACTTAACCTGCTTAGGTTCACCTTCAGTTGCTCTAGCTTGAAGTAGGGTGATACTTTGAGATGTGCACGTTTCCAGGCCTGTTTGTACAGGTATGCTTTATAGACCCCTTAGGAAGCCTTGGAAAAGAATATAACCAATGGCTTGAACAGAAGCAGACACTTATTCTGTGGGATATGATAAGCATGTATAGACCACAACAGCCTCATCATGACTGCCCCCTGGCAGTGATTGTAAGACACACTACAATTTCACAGATGTGAGCATTGCAGATACCAGCCTGGGGAACATAGCAACACCACCTCGTCTCTACAAATTGTAAGTTAAAAAATTAACCAGATCTGGTGGCACATGTCTGTGGTCCCAGTTACTGGGGAAGCTGAGGTGGGGGAATTGTGTGAGCTCAGGTGGTCCAGGCTACAGTAAGCCGTGATTGCACCATTGCACTCCAGCCTGGGCAACAGTATGAGATCCTATCTCTAAAATAATAACAAAAATAATTAGCTGTATGTGGTGGTGCACATCTGTGGTCCCAGCTACTTGGGAGGCTGAGGTGGGGGAATCACTTGAGCTCAGGCAGTCACGGCTGCAGTAAGCCATGATTGCACCATTGCACTCCAGCCTGTGCAAGACCCTGTCTCTAAAATAATAATTTAAAAAATTAGCTAGATGTGGTGGTACATGCTTATAATCCCAGCTTGGAAGGCTGGGATGTTGGAATCACTTGAGCCCAGGCAGTCGAGACTGCAGTAAGCTGTGATTGTGCCATTGTACTCTAGCCAGGGCAATGGTGTGAGACCCTATCTCAAAAAAAAAAAAAAAAAAAAGACAAGAAACAGTAAAGATAAAAATATGTGACATGGAATTCAGGGAAGAGAACTGATGGATTGGTCAGGGGCATATACCTTAGTGTAGTGTATTTTTTCACCACTATAATTAACCATGAAGAATATCTCTGAAGATAAAGTTTTTGTGAGAATCTCTAGTAGAGAATCTCTTTCCGTAGGCAAATTCCTAAAATTTGGTAGATTAAAAAACTGTATTTTATTGCTGCGTTGATACACATTTTCACACAGGCATTGAATTTCCTTTCTTAAGTTCATATGTCATTTGCACTTTTCTCTTGTGCCTTGCCTGTTCATGCTGTTACCCAACTTTTCTCCCAGATATTTGCCTCATTTTCATTCCTCAATAAGAACAGTTTATATGATAAGAACCTCAGCCATGCCTGACACATGTTTCAACCCTCCTTTCCCAATTTATATTTTATCTGTTAGTACTGGGCTGTTTGGATTGTTAATATGTTCATAATAAAACATCTAAAAATTATAATGAAAATTTTAAATAATAAAATAAACACCATTAGTTTGCTTTATAAAATCTTAACATTGGTCTATATTTAGTTCAGACATTTTTAAAATTAAATTTTGCAGATGAACTTGGGGTCAACATGTCCCTTTTCCAACCCCAAGCCCTTTCCTACTGCTCTAGTTAGTTAACCAATATCATAAATTTGTTATATTCTTTCCAGATATTTGCTACAAACTTAGATTTCTACAGACTTTCAATGATATTGTTCTCCATGATTTAAACTCATATAATACATATACTATGTGTATTTGGCATATATCCCTCTGCACATACACGAGGACTTCAAAAAGTTTGTGGAAAATGAATTAGAAGATAAAAATGGCCAGGCTTGGTGGTTCACACCTGTCATTCCAACACTTTAGCAGACCGAGGTAAGAAGATCACTTGAGGCTAGGAGTTTGAGATCAGCCTGGGGCAACATAGGGAGACCCCACCTCCATAAAAAATAAATAAATTAGTCAGGTGTGGTGGTATGCACCTGTAGTCCCAGCTACTAAGGAAACTAAGGTGGAAGAATCACTTGAGCTGCAGTGAGCTATGATCATGCCATAGTCTGGGTGGCAGAAAAGACTCTGACAAAAAAAAAAAGGATGAAAACAAAAAAAATTACAAACTATATTTCTCATCATAAGTTTCGTCAAGTTCAAGACACTTCTGTAAGTGATGATAGCAACTTACTCCATCCCTAAAAAATTGAGTGAGGGTCCTGGGAATTTAACCCTGTCGATGCTGTCTTTTTAACATTATTAATTGAAGAAAAAAAATGGGTGCCCTTTAAAGATGTTTTAAGATTAGGAAACTAAAAGATACCAGAAGGAACTGAATCAGGACTGCAAGGTGGATACCTAATGATTTCCCATTGAAACTCTCAAAAAATTTCCCCGTTTGATGAGAGGAACAAGCAGGAGCATTGTCATGATAGAGGGGGTCTCTCTCATGAAGCTTCCCAGGCATCTTTCTGCTAAAACTTTGCAAAATTTCTAAAAAGCACTTCCCTAACAGGCAGCTGTTATCATTCTTTACCGTCCAGAAAGACAAAGCAAAATGACTTGAGCATCCAAAAAACTGCTGCCATGACCTGTGCTCTTGACTGGTCTGCTTTTGTCTTGACTAAACCACTTTCACCTCTTGGTAGCCATTGCTTTGATTGTGTTTTGTATTCAGGATTATACTGGTAAAAGAGTTTCATTTCTTGTTACAGTTCTTCAGATAAGTGCTTCAGAATCTTGATCCCATGTGTTAAAGTTTTCCAGTGAAAGCTATGCTCTTGTCTGCAGCGGATCTGGCTGCAATTGCTTGGCATCCATCAAGTGGAAACTTTGCTTCACTTAAATTTTTCAGTCACAATTGTGTATTCTGAACCAATTGAGACGTCTACAGTGTTGGCTATTATTTGTGCTGTTGATTGTCAGTCCTCTTCAATTAAGGCATGAACAATATTAGTTTTTTCCTTTCAAATTGATGTGGATGTTCTGTCACTGCGGGCTTCATCTTCAACATTATCTTGTCACTTCTTAAAATGAGTTATCAGTTTGTAAACTGCTGATTTCTTTGGGGCACAGTCTCCACAAATTTTCCATAAAGAAACAATGCTCTTACCATTCTTCCTCTCAAGCTTCACCATAAATGTGATTTTTGTTCTTGCTTCAATTTTAGCAGAATACATGTTGCTCTGATAGGAGCTCAATTCAAACAATTCGCTTATCCTTCTTAGTGCCTCAAACAAGTGCCTGTTCAGACATGTTATAACAAATTGGTACAAGTTTATTTTGGCATAAAAATTTTTGAAATCCATGCAGATTTTTTTCATAATATGCATTTTCCGTGAACTTTTAAAGACCTTCATGTGACTTGTAGATACCGCTCTTTCTATTTCAAAATGCTTTCAGCATTGCCAGTGTTAATCTGTGTAGCTGTAGCTCATCTGTTTTAGCTGCAGTACATCTTGCTGTATTAACATGCCACAAAACGTTTATCCATTTTCTAGTGAATGAATGCTCATACGGTTTCCTTTTTCCTCTATAACAAACAATTTTGCAGTATTTATAAACATGTCTCCTTTATCCCAGTGTGAGACTAGATCTCCTTAGTGGTAGAGTGTAAAAGTCTACTGCATGCTGGATGCAGACTCATGACTTTAATCCCAGGACTTTGGGAGGCTGAGATGGGAGAACTGCTTGAAGCCAGGAGTTTGAGACCAGCCTGGACAATGTAAGGAGATCCCACCCCTGCAAAAAATCCCATCTCACTGCAGCCTCAAACTCCTGGGCTCAAATGATTCTTCCACCTCTACAAAAAAAAAAAAAAAAAAAAAAAAACATTAGCTGGTAATGGGTGTCACATGCCTGTTGAGGCAAGAGGATCACTTGAGCCCAGAAGGCTGAGGCTGCAGTGAGCTATGATTTCACTACTGCACTCCAGCCTGGGTGACAGAATAAGACCTTGTCTCTTGAAAAGAATATTCTTCATTACCAAATATAATCATATTGGCCTCCAAAGCTGTTAGGTCGATTTGCACTCCCACTAACAGGGTAATAGAATTTCTGTTTCTCCATACTCTCACCTACACTCTGTATTGTCACACTTTAATTTTTGCCAATCTGATGGCTGTAAATTGGCATTCATTGTTGTTTTAAGTTGTATTTCTGTGATTATTTGTGAGGTTGGGAATCCTTTTCTTTTTGAGACAGAGTCTCTCTCTGTCACCCAGGCTGGAGTGCAGTGGTGCAATGTTGGCTCACTGCAACCTCCACGTCCTGGCTTCAAGCGATTCTTCTGCTTCAGCCTCCCAAGTAGCTGGGACTACAGGCACACGCCACCTCTTCTGGCTAATTTTTTTTTGTATTTTTAGTAGAGATGAAGTTTTATCATACTGATTACAGGCATGAGCCACTGCACCTGGCCAGGAATCTTTACATGTTTACCAATCATTCAGATGTCAGTCAAGAAAAATGTCCAAGACAAATCTAAATCATTTTAGGAGGTTTATTTGCTAAAGTTAAGGATGTGCCCCTGGGAGACAGGTCTATGCCTTTCTTTAAAGATGATTTTGAGGGTTCCAAATTTGAAGGGGAAAGGACAGGCTATTGAGAAACACGTAATTTGAATGTAAGAGCGAGGTTGGGGGGAGTAGTCATTCATGCCTTTGTTTGGCTCAGGGAATCTGCATTTTTCCATAAGATAACATAGATAAATAAGGGCAGGGGAGCAATCAGATAGGCATTTGTGTTAGGTGGGCAGAGGGGTGCAGGCATCAGTAAAAATAAGCTATCATTTACATTTCCATGGTGAATTTTAACAGAAACACTTTAGGGCGAGGATCTTGGAGCTCACTAGGAATTTACCTGTGGGCAAAATTTGAGGGAGGTATGTAGCTTTTCATCTTGTAGCCATCTTATTTAGGAACCAAAAGAGGAGGCAGGTTTGTGTGACTCAGTTCCCAGCTTGACTTTTCCCATTAACTTAATGAGTTTGAGATTCCAAGATTTATTTTTCTTTCACTTTCCTCTTCTCTAAACTGCCTATTCATACTATTTGCCTATTTTCATTTGAGTTGTCTTTTTAAGCTCCTTAATTGTTTGGTAAATAATTTTCTTGTACATTGTAAAAACCATTTCTCAGTGTGTGACCTGTCTTTTAACTTTCTTCTATTTTTATTGTGAAACTGCTCTATACATTACTGTAGTCCAGTTTGTCAATCTTTTGCTTTATATTTGTGCCTCCTTCTAAAGAAATACTTCCTATCAAGAGATAATATGTTATTCAAAATTTTCTTCTAAAAGTTTTCAAGTTTTGTCTTTGAAATGTACATTTTAGTTCATTTAAAATTTATTTTATTTACAGTACATAGTAGAACATACTTTCTATATTTCTCTACAATCATTCGTTTTCCATTAATTTATGCTATTTCCTATGAATTTATCAATTCCGTCTTTTACTTAAGTAAACCTCCTTTTGTTTCCATTTTGTATAATTTCCAATGATCATGATTTTCTTTTCTGAAATTGTACTATTTTAATTGTTTTTATATTTACCTGTTCTTTTTCAATCTGCTTTTTAGAATTTTGCAATGTCTTGTTTTTTCAAACTGAAAACATATCTTTTTTTATTTGAGCATTCTAATAATATGAATTTTAAAGTATTTGGCTGTTGTATAAATTTAATGCCACCAGAGTGAATTTATATTCCATTCTGAAAGTTGATATCATTGATTGTCTTCCATTAGATGGCTTTTTCTTGCATTTTGATGTTTTGATTTATAGGCCAGTGTTCTATGAGTTTTATTTTGTTTAGTTCTTATCCGTTCACTCCCTCTGTCTAGTGGTTTGCAGTTGCTTCTGTCTGCTGCTCCATAACCTCAATGTGAAATCATGCCTTGTGTTGATACTGAGGCCATCATATCAACCATCACAGAGCAGGTTCAAGGCTTCACAAGCTCCTAGTCTGGAAGTCAAGTCTGTGCTCACCTTTTTCCTTAGGCTTGCAGCTTGCCAGGAGATACAGGCCTAGGTAGGATTTTTTTTCTTTTTTCTTTTTGGAGACAGAATGTAGCTCTGCTGCCCAGACTGGAGTGCAGTGGTGTGATCTCAGCTCACTGCAACCTACGCCTCCTGGGTTCAAGCCATTCTTCTGCTTCAGCCTCCCGAGTAGCTGGAACAACAGGCACCTGGCTAATTTTTTTTTTTTTTTTTAATTTCTAGTAAAGATGGGGTTTCACTTGTTGGCCAGGCTGGCTAAGTAGCATTTTTTAAAGAATTTCTTAAAGACCAAACCTCTGGCATTGGTCTAGTTCTGGATAGACTCCTGTCATCCAAAGAAATAGAACTAATACTAAGGATACTATAAGGTTGGTGCAAAAGTCATTGCAGTTTCCACCATTCCTTTCAGTGGTAAAAGCCTCAGTTACTTTTGCACCAATCTAATAGTTCCTCCAAAGATTTGCAAACGATGAAAGAGAAAGTTGGAAAGCTACAAACCTAGGAATAAGACACAGCAGTCTCAAAGACAAGAGAAAGCTTTTTAGATAGTGATTTTAAAAACTCTCAATGGTTTTATTAAGATAATTCACATACTGTAAAAATCGTACTCGTAAATGTGCCATTCAGCAGTTTTTAGTAGTCACAAAATTGAGCAACCATCACCACTATCTAGTTCCAGATCATTTCTCCACCCAGAAAGAAATCCTGTACCCCTCAACAGTCATTCCTCACCCTGCTTTATTCCTGGCAATACCTAATCTACTTTCTGTCTCTATGGATTTGCTATTTTGGACATTTCATATAACTGGAATCATACACTAGTTAGCCTTTTGTTCCTGGCATCTTTCATTTAACATAATGTTTTCAAGGTCCTTCCATGATGTAGCATGCATCAATACTTCATTCCTGTTTTTTATGGCTGAATATTAACCTGTTGTATGGATAAATCACGTTTTCTTTATCTGTTCATCAATTGGTGGGCATTTGGATCATTTCCACTTTTTTACTATTATGATCAATTCTACTGAACTAAGCTTGGGCTACCATAGCAAAATACCAAAGACGTGCCCTGCAGGTGGCTGCCTTCCCCCGTGCCCTCTCATGGAGAATAGAGAGAGAACAAGCCTTCTGGTGTCTCTCTCTTTTTTTTTTTTAAATGGAGTCTTGCTCTGTTGCCAGGCTGGAGTTCAGTGGCACAATCTCGGCTCACTGCAACCTCCGCCTCCTGGTTTCAAGCAATTCTCCTGCCTCAGCCTCCTGCATAGCTGGGACTACAGGTGCACACCACCATGTCCAGCTAATTTTTGTATTTTTAGTAGGGATGGGGTTCTACCATGTTGACCAGGATGGTCTCAATCTCTTGACCTTGTGATCCACTCACCTCAGCCTCCCAAAGTACTGGGATTACGGGCATGAGCTCTGGCTCTTCTTATAAAGGCACTAATCCCATCACAAGGGCTCCACACCTAAACCTAATTACCTAATTAGTACCTCTGGTATCTAAATACTATCACACTAGAAGTTAAAGCCCCCATGTGAATTTTGGGGTTACACAATTCAGTCCATAGCACCTGCTATGAACCACCTTGTATAAGTCTGTATATGGATATGTTTTCAACTATCTTGGGTATATGCCTGGGAGTGCAATTACTTAGTCATATGCCAATTCTATAATGAGCTTTTTGAGGAACTGCCAAATTGTGTTTCACAGTAGCTGCACCATTTTACATTTCCACAGGCAACATACGAGGATGCCATTTTCTCCACGTCCTTGCCAACACTTGTTATTGTCCATCTTTTTTTTATTGTATCAAAACCACACTGAGTGGGTGTGAAGTGATATCTTGTTCCATGGAGATTTGTAGAATAGATTATTGCCTCACCCAGATATTAAGCCCAGTACCCATTATCTATTCTTTCTGATCCTCTCCCTCCGCCCAGTCTCCACTCTCTTATCAGCTCTAGTGTGTGTTGTTTCCCTCCCTGTGTCCATGTGTTCTCATCATTGAGCTCCCAATTATAAGTGAGAACATGTGGTATTTGGTTTTCTGTTCCCGTGTTGGTTTGCTAAGGCTAATGGCTTCCAGCTCTATTCATGTTCCTGTAAAGGACGTGATCCTGTTCCTTTTTACAGCTGCATAGTATTCCATTGTGTATATTTACCACATTTTCTTCATCCAGTCTAACATTGATGGGGATTTCGGTTGATTCCATGTCTGTGCTATCGATGGTGCTGCAATGAGCACATGCCTGCATATATCTTTATAACAGAATAATTTATATTCCTTTGGGCATATACCCAGTAATGGGGTTGCTGGGTCAAATGGTATTTCTTTCTTTAGGTTTGTGGAATCACCTCACTGTCTTCCACAATGGCTGAACTAATTCAAACACCCACCAACAGTGTAAACACATTCCTTTTTCTCTACAACCTCCCCAGCATGTTATTTCTTAATCACAGCCATTCTGACTGCTGCGAGATGGTATTTCATCTATGTTTAATTAGATTATGTTTTTATTGTTGAGTTGTAAAAGTTCTTTATATATTCTAGATGAAAGTCCATTTATTAGATATATACTCTAAAAATATTTTTCTCCGGCAGGATTTTGCAGCTCTTTTCCCAGCCTCCCTTCATGAGCACATTCAGTCTCTCCTCAGCTCCTGTCTTCAAACACAGTGGTGGTTTAGCTCAGATCTCTTTCCAGCCCTGATTCCAGATCCAGTCTCCAGAAAGCCCTGGTGTGTCCAGTAGATGCGATGTTCATCTTGTACTTGAGCCTCAGTCTTTCAGTTTTCTTTTTGATGTTTTATCCATCATCTCTCAGTTTCCAGCAAAGAGCCTCGTTCAGTCACAAACTCCTGAAAGACATCTGTTAATATTGTATATAGCATTTGTGTGTGTGTGTGTGTGTGTGTGTGTGTGTGCTTTTTAAAAATTGTGAGGTTAAATCTATTGGCATTTGACTATTCTTTCTTCCTTTGATTTTATGCTTAGAAAGGTCTCTGTCAATCTAAGAGGAGAGAAGCGTGATTTTACAATTTCTTCTAATGGTTTTCTTCCTTCTTTATATTGAACTCCCAAGTCCATTTGGAATCTGTCTTCTTATTGCGCATATAGGAATTCAAGTCAAAGACCTTCTGAACTGTTTACTAATGTTCTCAGCATTCTCCAGTGCTTTTTAAATGCCATAAATTAGATATTTTAGATATTAACATATCTTTGTGTCTCTGTCAGAGTATATTTCTATTTTAATTCTATCCCATTATTTAATTTTTTTCAATCCCTGCACCAGAAGCTGGAAGCATAGCTTTTGTGTGTGTGTCTCCTTTAGCCCTTGCACAGGGCTGGTTGTGTTATGGGTGCTCAACAAATATTTGCTGGATGAATTTATGATTGAAAATTAGAACACGGGAAGGACACGGAGGGCAAGTGTTATAAGATGCTGATGAGGACAGTGTTGGAATGGCTGACAGTGACCTTGAAAAAAGAGAAACTAGTACCTGGCTCAGTGCCTGTCACATAGTAGGCACTCAATAAAACATTTAAGTTGTGAAAAGAGTACGAATGAAATTTCTCCAACTGAATTATTCCCTGTCTACTATTGCTCTAAACCACCTAAAAACTCTTAGCTAGCCCCATCCTTCACTTTTCTCTTTTTTTTATTTTTTTAAGACAGAGTCTCACTCAGTCACCCATGCTGGAGTGCAGTGGGGCTATCTCGGACACTTGTAGCCTCCGCTTCCTGAGTTCAAGTGATTCTCATGCCTCAGCCTCCTGAATAGCTGGAATTATAGGCATGCACCACTGTGCCTGGCTAATTCACCCTTCACTTTTGATGTGGACTCTGCCCTGTCTGCCTGACAACAAACAGCACTTCTCAGAAACTCAGATCTTTGCTGATCTGGCAACCAGGTAACAACTGCTCAGACTACTTGAGGAAATGGAAGTCACAATGATAAATGATGATAACCTTTGTGAGTCTAGAGTCTCAAAGCTTTCTCCCTGACAGCTGGCCTGTCATTTAAGACCCACTATACACTGGCTGTCAAAGCATTGTAGAGTAAAAGGAATATTGACTTAAATTCTGAAACTATGAGTTTCTGTTTCTAAAATGTTTCAGCTCTGTGCCTGTTGGCAAGTGACTTAACTCCTCTGAGTCACAATTTCTTCATCTATAAAATAGAGATAATAACATCAACCCCAAGGGATGTTACAACAGTTAAATGAGGTAACTCAGATAAAAGAGTTCTTTAATGGCCGGGCGAGGTGGCTCACGCCTGTAATCCCAGCACTTTGGGAGGCCGAGGCGGGTGGATCACGAGGTCAAGAGATCGAGACCATCCTGGTCAACATGGTGAAACCCCGTCTCTACTAAAAATGCAAAAACTCAGCTGGGCACGGTGGTGCGTGCCTGTAGTCTCAGCTACTCAGGAGGCTGAGGCAGGAGAATTGCCTGAACCCAGGAGGTGGAGGTTGCGGTGAGCCGAGATCGCACCATTGCCCTCCAGTCTGGGTAACAAGAGCGAAACTCCGTCTCAAAAAAAAAAAAAAAAAAGAGTTCTTTAATGAGAAAGGACTGCATTGGTAAGATTATAACCACCCCCATATTACTTTATCTTGCTTCCAACGTGTAACCCTGCTCCAGACGGCATAGAATCTTCATGACTGGAGGCTTTTCTTTCCCTCTCTCTTCCTGCAGGTCTTTCTGCCTATTGAGATTCTACCCATTCTTGAAGGCTCAGCCTCAGCCCATCCTTATTCCCGAATACTTCTTTCCACTTCTGCCCACACACATTTTCATTCATTGGAACTGACTTTATTGTAACATGTCATCCCACCTACAAATCCCCAGTTCTACCCTCCTTATTTTGTAGGAGGTGAACACCTTCAAGAGAACCTTCAACTCTGTAAGCAGTGACCAAATCACACTCTTCTTCTTCTTCTTGTTTTTTGAGATGGAGTTTCACTCCTGTTGCCCAGGCTGGAGTGCAATGGCGCAATCTCAGCTCACTGCAATCTCTGCCTCCTGAGTTCAAACAATTCTCCTGCCTCAGCCTCCTGAGTAGCTGGGATTACAAGTATGTGCCACCACGCCCAGCTAATTTTGTATTTTTAATAGAGACCTAGTTTCTCCATGTTGGTCAGGCGGGTCTCGAACTTCCGACCTCAGGTGATCTGCCCACTTCACCTCCCAAAGTGCTGGGATTGAGTACAGGTATGAGCCACTGTGCCCAGCCTCTCTTCTTCTTTTATTATTATTATTACTTTTAAAGATGGGGTCCCACCATGTTACCCAGGCAGGTCTTAAAGTCCTGGTCTCAAGCAATCCTCCCATCCCAGCTTTTCATCTCCAGGGCTGGTTTTCTGCTAAAACCACCTTGCTTGGAAGCTGGGGAGGTCTCCTGTTTGGGCTTGTGTCAAGTCCGGAACAATGCAGCTTGCAGACGTCCACTGGTTCCAGTCAAAAAGAAGCCTTTGAGCAGCAAGCAATGCAAAAGCCGTCCTGCCTCCCTGCATCATTTCCATTTGCTTTTTACACTGACATTCCTGACTGTGGAGCCTCTGTCTTATAGAAAATGACAAGGAAGGCTGGATTTGGTTCAAGATGAATTCTAGGTCCCCAAAAGTGGGTGGATTGCTAAGAACTTATTCTACAGGAGACTATATGTATTGGAGCAAATCTAACCTTTCACTCCCCACATTAAACTGGGCCTGAAAAACACCCTACTGCCTCACACCATTGATGCTGTCAGAGGTTTTGCCTATGATTTTCCAAGCAGCAGGTTTGGGGTCAGCATAGCAAAGGCTATCTGATCAAATGATGGGCTCTTTTCCTCTAAAAGACAGTAGCAAAGAAGGAAAAGTCAGCATGCCCAGAAGAATTCACAAGGCTCAGGCAGCAGCCTGGTGACCACTGTTGGAAATGTGCAGGCCTCTCATCTACCATGGGCGTGGAAAAGAGAGCAGATGGTGGGACTTAGTCTTTATTATTTAAAAAAATGAATTATTAATGATCATGGCACTGCAACCTCCGACTCCTGGGTTCAAGTGATTCTCCTACCTCAGCCTCCCGAGTAGCTGGAACTACAGGTGTGCACCACCATGCCCAACTAATTTTTGTATTTTTAGTAGAGACAGGGTTTCACCATGTTGGTCAGGATGATCTCTGTCTTTGACCTCTGCCCACCTTGGCCTCTTAAAGTGCTGGGATTACAGGTGGTTAGCCACTGTACCTGGCCATTATTTATTTGCTTTATAAATATAACATATTATTTATTTTATAAATATATACATGATTTATTTATTTTATAAATATATACATTATTCATTTATTTTATAAATGTATAAATACATAAACAAGTTATTTATTTATAAATATATAATATATGCATTATTTACAAATACGTAACTATGTAAATTATTTGTAATTATATAAACAATTTATTATATAAATATATGTTGTACAGATATATAAATATTTGTGTGCATGTATATATATGTATATACATATATATACACACATAAATTCTATTGGTTCCGTTTCTTTAGAGAATTCTGGCTAATGCACCTCCCATGCAGTGGTTTTTCCTCTGTGATGAGTTCAGCTCATTAGATATTGTTCCAAGTCCAAATTACCTTTAAGGACCGAGGGAAGAGGATTTTGGAGGCTCACCTCTGCTTTGAGTGGCCATTGAGCGGATCCTGCCCTTGAGAGGGTCTTCCCAGGCCCGTGACAAAATCTAGCAGATGGGAATGGTATTTCAGGACCTCCAAGGATTCTCAGGGAGAAGCTATGGATTCTGCAAGCCACAGGACTTTAGTCTGTTTCTGCCTGACACCAGAAAAGACAAAGCAAAGCAATGTGCTAAGCCGATTTGCAGATGGTTGGTTACACAGCGGGTCAATGTGGTGTTTGTCCTGGAATCTTTAGGAAGGGCCAGTCATCTGGATGTTAGACCCTCTGGCTTCCCTGGAAGGCCTTGTGGATGAGTTTAACTCTGAACCCAGATGCTCCGTCACCTAACCTCCCCATGCACATTGTGTTGTTACTTTTCTGATCTTAGTCGCTACATCTTTGGTTCTAAAACCAGATTCAAGAGACCAGGTCAGTGGTACCATCTCCCTCTTACAGAGACCCAGTACCGTGGCTGGCAAAATTCTCAGCTCAACAAATGAGCGTCATATGTTATTATCGTGATTGTTGTTATGTGGGTGAAAGGGGGAAGAGTCGGAACTACCAAGGGTTTAGCCCCAGACTCAAAAGCTCAACCTGGAGAAGTATAGAAGGAAATCACTCATTTATTTATTCCAGAAATACTTAGCAAAAATCTATTATGTGCTAATAACTGTGCTGAATTAGAAGTCACACAAACCTGGCTGTTTCCTCTCAGAGCCTGCAGTATGGGAGAAATAGAAATTATTCAAACAATAAGCAAATTATATGCATCTGTAGGAAGTCATAGGACCAGGCCGGGCATGGTGGTGGCTCACGTCTGTAATCCCAGCTAGTTGTGGGGGCCAAGGCACAAAGATTGCTTGAGCCTAGGAGTTTCAGGCTGTAGTGAGCTATGATCATACCACTGCACTCTAGCCTGGGCAACAGAGCAAGACTCTGTCTCTTAAAAAAAAAAGATAGGACAAAAAAAGCCTAGGCCCATGGGAGCACAAAGAAGAGAAACTTCTCTGATCCAGATTATATTTTAAGTTAATAGAACTTTGTCCCAACAGATAATGAGGCCCAGTGGGACCGCATACAGATTTGCTTTCATTCATTTATGACTTGGAGGCTTTTCCATGTCAGCTTTTTTAGGATAGAACCATGTCTACCATTTCTCCTTTTGCATCAACCCCAGTACTTAGCACATAATATTGGTCGTCAGTTCGTATTTGTTAAATAAAATGAATGGATTACGTGCCTTACATCGAGGTGAAATTTATATAACATAAAACTCATCATTTTTAAGTGCACAATTCCATCGTATTTAGTAATTTCACAATATTGTGCACTCATCACCCCATCTCATATCAAGACATTTTCAACACCCTGAAAGGAAACTCCATCTTCATGAGCAGTCATGCCCCAGCCCCCAGCAACCACTAATATACTTTCTGTCTCTATGGATTCTATCTTGATCACTTTATGTAGAGAATCAAAACATGGGTGACCTTTTCTGTCGGGATTCTTTCTCTTAGAATATTTTTGAGGTTTAGCCGTGTCCTGGCATATATCAGTACTTTATTCTTTTTTACGGTGAATGCATTACTCTTAATAATAGCATGGTAGTTTATCCTGTGGATGGAAGCTAATTTAATTATCCACCTCTCATTTATAGGCATTTAACTGTCATTTTTGCTCACATGTTTAATGGTTCATTGAATAATTTTTGTGCATATATGCAAAGAATTTTATGAGCTTGTAAGTCTAGTTTGTGTTAAATATTGGTGGCATTTATGTAATTAATAAGCAACAAACTTAAATAGCATTTTATCATTACTATTTTTATGTAATTAATGAACAAAAATGACATGTATTTATGGCATACCACATGGTATGCCTTTATAAAAAATGCCTTTTTATAAAGGAGTCTTGGGGTCTTCCCTGTTGCCCAGGCTAAGGTGCAGTGGCAGCATCATAGCTCACTGTAGCCTCAAATTGCTGGGCTTGAGCAATCCTCCCACCTCAGCCTCCGAATAGCTGGAACTACAGGCATAAGCCACCACGCCAAGCTCAACTTGATGTTTTGAAATACACATTCCTTGTGCAATGGCTAAATCAAGCTAATTAACATATATGCATTACCTTACATATTATTATCTATTTGTGGTGAGAGCACATAAAACCTGCTCTTAGCAATTTTCAAGTATATATTACATGATTATTAACTACAGTCATCCTGTCGTACAATAGATTTATTGAATTTATTCCTCATGTAAAAATGACGTTTGTATCCTTCAGTCAACACCACCCCAAATCCTCACTCCCTTACCACCACCTCCAGCCCCCAGTAACCACCATTCTACTCTCTGCTTCTACGAGTTCAACTTTTTTAGATTCCACATATTAATGAGGTCATGTAGTATTTATCTTTCTGTGCCTGGCTTATGTTACTTAGTATATTGTCTCGTGTTAATCTCTATTGTCACAAATGACGGAATTTTCTTCTTGTTAAAGTCTGAATAGTATTCATATCTTATATTTATGTATACCTAGCTCACATTTTCTTTATCCATTCATCCATTGATGGAACTTAACATTGAATCTATGCCTTGAGTATCGGGAATAATGCTTCAATAAACATGGGGAGTGTATGAATCTCTGTGACGCACTGATTTTACTTACTTGGATATGCACCCAGTAGTAAGATTGCTAGATCATAAGGTAGTCCTAGTTTTAATTTTTTTAGAAAACTCTATGCCATTTTCCATAATGTCTGTAATAAATTTATATTTTCACCAAGCCTGTGCCAGGGTTTACTCTTTTCCACATCCTCACCAACACCAGTTATCTTTCACCTTTTTGGTAGTAACCATCCTAAGAGGTATGAGGTGAAATTTCATCATGATTTTAATTTGCATTTCCCGGATGGTTAGTGCTGGTCAGCATTTTTTGTTTCATATACCTGCTGTCCATTTGTATGTCTTCTTTCAAGAAATGTCTATTTAGGTTTTTTGCCCACTTTTAAATTTATTTATTTGTTTTCTTGCTATTGAATTGTTTGACTTCCCTATATATTTTGGATATTAACTCCTTATCAGATGTATGGTTTTCAAATATTTTCTCCCATTCCACAGGTTATCTTTTCACTTTGTTGATTGTTTCCTTTGCTGTGCAGAAGCATTTTAGTTTGATGCAGTTCAGTTTGCCTGTTTTTGCTATTGTTCCTGTGCTTTTTAGGGTCACGTCCAAAAAAAATCGTTGTCTAGATAAATTTCATGGAGGTTTTTTCCCTGTTTTCTTCTAGTAGTTTTATATTTTCAGGCTCTTATATTTAAGTCTTTAATTCATTTTGAGTTGGGTTTTTTTTTAATGAAGTGAGATAAGGATCTAATTTCATTATTTTACTTATAAGTATCTAGCTTTTCCAACACAGTTCATTGAAGAGACTCTCAATTCCCAATTGTGTGCTCTGTGAATTTTGTCAAAATTCAATTGATGGTATATGTGTGGATTTGTTTCTGTGTTCTCTTGTGTTTCATTGGCCTAAGTGTCTGTTTTTGTGCCAGCATCATGCTGTTTTGATTACTATACCTTTGTAGTATATTTTTAAATCAGGTAATGTAATGCCTCCAGCTTTGTCCTTTTCCCTACAGATTGCTTTGGCTATCCAGGGTCTTTTATGGATCCATATAAATTTTAAGACTGTTTTATCTAGTTCTTTGGAAAATATCCTTGACACTTTTTAAGTACTTTTTTTTGTAGAGACAGGGTCTCACTATGTTGCCTCGGCTGTTCTCAAAGTCCTGGCCTTAAGCAATCCTCTTGCCTTGTCTCCCAAAGTGCTGCAATTACTTGTGTGAACCACTGCTCTTGGCCATTGGAATGTCCCTAGGAATTGCATTGAGTCTGTAGATGATTTGATTAGTATGAACATTTTAGCAGCATTCTTCTAATACATGCATATAGAATATCCATTAATTTATTTGTGTCTTCTTCAAGTTCTTTCATCAATGTCCTATAGTTTTCAGTATACAGGTCTTTCACCTCCATGATTGAATTTATTCAAAAGTACTTTATTTTTTTTTTAAGAGTTTACTGTTAGGGTATAGAAACACTACTGATTTTTGTATGTTACTTTTGTATCCTATAACTTGACTAAATTCATTTATTACTCCTAACAGTTTTTGATGAGATTGTTTAGATTTTTTATAGATAAGATTATGTCATGAGCAAATAGAGACAAATTCATTCCTTCCTTTCCAATTTGGATGTCTTTTATTTCTTTTTCTTGCCTAATTGTTCTGGCTAGGACTTCCAGTACTACATTAAATAGAATTTGTGAGAATGAACATCTTTGTCTTGTTCCTGATCTTAGAGAAAAAGCCTTCAACTTTTCATACTCATTAGCTATGAGCCTGTCATTATATGGCCTTTATTGTATTTAGGTATATTTCCTCCATACTTAATGTTTTGATTTTATTATTAAAGGACATGATATTTTCTCAACGCTTTGTTGCATCTATTGAGATAATTATTTTCGTCCATCTTTCTGTTAAGATTCTATATTGCATTTATTGATTTGTGTATGTTGAACCATCCTTGCATTCCAGAGATAAATCCCATTGGATCATGGCAAATGATTCCTTTAATCTGCTACTGAATTCGGTGTGCTAATGTTTTGTTGAGTATTATTGCATCTATGTTCATTAAACATATTGGCCTGTAATTTTCTTTTTCTTCTAGTATTCTTGTCTGGCTTTACTATCAGGGTGATGCTGGCATTGAAAAGTGAGTTTGGAAGTGTTCCCTCCTAATTGGGGGAGAGTTTGAGAAGGATTGGTATTAGTTGTTCCTTAAATGTTTGGTTGAATTCAGCATTGAGACCATCAGGTTCCAGGCTTTTCTTTGATGAGAGGCTTGATTACTGATTCAGTCTCCTTATTCATTAATGATCTATCCAAAGTTTGTATTTCTTCATTATTCAGTCTTGGTAAGTTGTATGTGTCTAGGAATTTATCAGTTTCTTCTAAGTTATCCAATTAGTCAGTGTATAATTATTCATGGTAGTCTCTTATGATCCTTTGAATTTCTGTAGTATCTATTATAATGACTCATCTTTCATATCTGATTCTGAGTCTTCTCTGTTTTTATCTTAGGCTATCTAAAGTTGGATTCATTGTATTCATCTTTTCAGAAAAGTAACTCTTAGTTTTGTTGTCTTTTCTATTGTTCTTCTAGTCTCCTTTTCACTTATTTCTGTTCTGATCTTTAGGCTTTGAAGCCTAACATGTAATTCTATCACAGAGAAAGTTCTATGGCACTTAAGAAGAATGTGTATTCTGCAGTTGTTGGATAGAATGCTCTGTGTATATCTATTATACAAGGTCATTTGATCTAATGTGTAGTTAAAGTCCATTATTTCCTTGTTGATTTTCTGTCTGGATGATCTTTTTATGGGGTATTAAAGTCCTTACTATTACTCCATTACAGTCTATTTCTCCCTTCTGTTCTATTACACATTAGGTGCCCTCGATGTTGGGTGCATACATATTTACAGTTTTCATATCCTCTTACTGAATTAATCCTTTTATCATTATGTAATAACCTTCTTTGTCTATTTTTACAGCTTTTGACTTGAAACCTCTTTTATCTGATATAAGTACATCCATCCTTGCTCTCTTAATTTTCATTTTAATGGAATATATTTTTCCATCTCTTCACTTTTAATCTGTGTGTGTCTTTAAAGGTGATGTGAGCTTCTTAAAGACAGGATGCAGTTGGATCCTGTCTCTTAATCCATTCAGCCACTTTATATCTCTTGAGTGAAGGATTTAATTCATTTACATTTTAGGTGGTAATTGATAGGTAAGGACTTATTAACACCATTTTGTTCATTATTTTCTGGTTGTTTTGTAGTTGTTTTGCTCTTTTCTTCTTCACTTGTTGTCTTCCTTTGTGATTTTCTTTACTGCTATGCTTTGATTCCTTATCTTTTTTTTTTTTTTAGATGGAGTCTCACTCTGTCACCCAGGCTGGAGTGCAATGGTGCAATCTCAGCTCACTGCAAGCTCTGCCTCCTGGGTTCAGGTGGTTCTCCTGCTTCAGCTTCATGAGTAGCCGGGATTACAGGCATACACCACCAGCCTGAATAATATTTGTATTTTTGGTAGAGATGGGATTTCACCATGTTGGCCAGGATGGTCTCAAACTTCTGACCTCAAGTGATCTGCCTTCCTTGGGCTCCCAAAGTGCTGAAATTACAGGCATGAGCCACCACACCCGGACTGGTTTCTTTTCTTTTTTTTGTGTGTCTACTATAGATTTTTGCTTTGTGGATACCATAATTGACTTACATAAAACATCTTATAGCTGTATCAGACTATTTTAAGCTGATATCAACTTAACTTTGATCACATTTAAAAACTATACTTTTACCTTCCCACACATATTTTGTGTTTACAGTGTCACAATTTACGTCTTTTTATACTGTGTATCCATTGATAAATTATTGTAGCTATCGTTTGTTTTTTGTTATTGTTGTTTTGTTTTTTTTGAGACAGAGTTTCGCTCTTGTCACCCAGGCTGGAGTGCAATGGCGCGATCTCGGCTCACCGCAACCTCTGCCTCCTGGGTTCAGGCAATTCTCCTGCCTCAGCCTCCCGGATAGCTGGGATTACAGGCACATGCCACCATGCCCAGCTAATTTTTTGTATTTTTAGTGGAGACGGGGTTTCACCATGTTGGCCAGGATGGGCTCGATCCCTTGACTTAGTGATCCACCCGCCTCAGCCTCCCAAAGTGCTGGGATTACAGGAGCTTCATTATTTTTACGTTTTGTCTTTCAACCTTCATACTAAAGATATAAGTGATTTACATACCACCATTACAGTATTAAAGTTTGCTGATTTTCGCTATATAGTTATATTTACCAGCGAGTTTTATATTTGTTTGTCCTTTCATGTTAGTAATTAGTGTCCTTTTCTTTCAGCTAAGTAACTCCCTTTAGCATTTTTTTGTAAGGCAGTTCTGGTGGTGATCAAGCCCCACAGCTTTTGATTGCCTGGGAAATTCCTTATCTCTGTCATTTCTGAAGGACAGACTTACTGGCATTCTTGGTTGGCAGTATGGTTTTTTTTTCTATCAGTACTTTAAATATATCATCTCACTCTCTCCTGGTCTGAAAGGTTTCTGCTGAAAAATCTACTGAAAGTCTTAGGCAGTTTCCCTTGTATGTGAAGAATCATTTTCCTCTTGCCACTTTCAAAATTCTCTTTGTCTTTGACTTGTGATCATTTGATTACATTGTATTCTAGTGCAGATCTCTTTACGCTTAATCTATCTGAGGCATGAATCTGGATGTTCATTTCCCTCTTCAGACTTGGGTATTCTTTGGTCATTATTTCTCGAAGTAAACTATCTTCCCTTTTCTCTTTCTCTGTCCTCTCTGGCAAACCTATAGTACATATATTGGTTTGAATGATGGTGTCTCATAATTCTCGTAGGCATTCTTTGCCCTTTTTTATGCTTTTTTCTTTTTGTTTTCTTAACCGGATGATTTTAAATTTAAATTGTCTTTGAGCTCACTGATTCTTCTGCTTGATCCAGTCTGCTGTTGAAGTTCTCTACCAAATTTTTAGTTCAGGCCTTATATTCACTAAGCAGACTTTCCGTTGGGTTCTTTTCATTTTCCCGTCCCTTTGTTCGTTTCGTCTGTGTATCGTTTTCCTGGTTTTATTCAGTTGCTCCTCTGTAGTTGTCCTATTGTTTTCCTCGTTTTATTTAGTTGTCTATCTTGTAACTCACTGAATCTCTTTAAGATGATTGTTTTGAATTATTCATTTGGGCTTGATGTTTGAATCTATAGGGGCTGGCCTTACACTGGGGCAGACCTAAAGCCTGAGTCTATGGGAGCCTGCCTGGAGGCTAGGGGGCAGTTGCTGGCCCGAAAGCTATGTCCACAAGGGTTGGTGTAGATCCTGGGGTTGTAGGTGCTGGCTTGGCTCTGGCATGGACCTGGAGACTGGGTCCTATGGGGGCCAGTTTAATGCTGGGTTGGGCCTGGACCCTGGGCCAGCCTGGAGTAGATGTCTTCAGGTGTCAACCTGGTGCTGGTATGGGCCATGAGTCTGAGTCTTTGGGTGCTGACCTGGAGTCTGGTGCTATGAGAGCTGGCCTGGTGCTGGGAGTGATCCATAGCCTAAGTATTTGGGGCCAGACTGATGTTGGGGTGTGTCTGGAGACTGAATAGGTAACTACTCCAGAGCCAGGGGTCTTAGGGACTGGCCTAGTATTGAGGTCTAAAGGCTCAGTCTATGGGTGCTGGCTTGAAATCTAGGGCTTCAGTGGCCGGTCTGGCAGTGGGACAAGCCTGGAGACTAGGTCTGTGGGGCCCATGTAGAACCTGGGGCCAGCATGATGGTAGATTGAGCCTGGAGCCTGAGGCTGTGGGAGCTAACCTAGGGCTGGGGTAATCCTGGAGGCTGAGTCTGCAGGGCAAACCTGGAGCCTGGGGCTGCAGGGAACTGCCGGGCATGGGGTTGTACTGGAATGAACCAGTGTCAGGGTCCAAGGCAAAGTCTTGCCCTCACTTTACTCTCCTAACCCTGAAAGGATGGATTTCTCTCTCCATGTTGTGCTGCCAGAGCTCGAAGTGAGGGTGATACGAGTGATGTTAAACTGTCTTCTTACCCTCTGCCGTGTTTTTTCTTATTTCTGCATAATATCCAGGGCTGTAGTCTCTTACCTGGTTTCCTGAGCTCTTGTGAAGTTATTTTCATATACGATGGTTGTTCAAATTAATGCTTCTAGAAGGGTATAAGAGCTGGAAAGTCATTCTGCCATCTCGCTGATGTCACCAGTTGAATTAACTTTTTATTAACCAAAGTGACTCATTTTCAACCGGTCATTTCATCAACATTGCTGAACTGGGAGCCTCATATAGACACAAACAAAACACCCTGGGAAGGGAAAAGTGACAATGAGAAAGGCGAATGAATCCAGTGGAGATTCTAATATGCCTTTCTTCCTAGCCACAGGGGAAGGCACTTACATCTTCCCAAACATAGTTACATTCCTGGTGTTTAATGAATACAACTTTAATTCATGCTATGCAATTGAAATCTGCTAAAACTCAAGACATGGGGGAGGTTTCCCTGTACTTGCTGATCTGGTATGTAAAAATCAAGCTTTAAATGTCTGGAGATCATTGATTTGGTTGTTTACTTGGGAAAGTCCAGTGGGGCATCCCTGCAAGCAATTGCCTAATGTATCTTAACACGTTAAGTTAAGCAAATCTGAAAAGAATTCCCCCAGTGCGGAATGCCAGCTGGTGGACCCAGGGGCATAGCAAGGCTTTCAGAGTTCTGGCATCCAAACAGACCAAGAGTTTTCAGTCTTGGGCGGGTGCAAGGATCACTAGGGAGATTATTAAAAACACAGATGCCCACGCCAATTTGCTCACTCTGACTCTAACAAGGGGCCAAAGAATCTATATTTAAGGAAAAAAAAAAAAGTTGCCCAAGTAATTCTGATCCACATCAAAGCCTGAAGAGCACTAGACCCAATCATTGAGAAGGTGTATATTGTTCCGCTCCTGCAACAGAAGAGATTTTCCTAAATGGCCTCTCTACTCACACTGAGGAATGGTAGAAGGACCCACTCCAAAACTCACTGCTGCAGTGCTGTACACATGATACTGAAGCTGCTGCTTTGTCCTTTCTGGGAAGCCCCATGTCAAAGAGAAAGTTTTAAACTCACTGGTCTAGCAAATTTTGGTTCATCCTGAAGAATTAATATACTTTCACACATGAACCACTGCCCCCGGCCTTGTGTAAACTTCTATAGGTATTTCCTTTGTGGTTACCATGAGGCTTACATAAAATACTTTATAATTATAAGGCTGTTTTGAGCTGATAACAACTTCAATCATATACAAAAACTCTACAGTTTTAATTATCTCTCACCACACTGTGTTATTGATGTCACAATTAACATCTATTTATACTGTGTATTCATACACATATATTAAAGTATAGTTATTTTAATTCTTTTATCTTTTCACTTTTATGCTAGAATGAAATGGGATTTAACCACCACCATTTTAGTATTATATAGTAATATAGTAGTCCATATATATTTGTATATGCACTTACCTTTATCAATGAGTTTCATATTTTCTTATGCTATTGTGTTACATTTAACAATAAAGATGTATAGAGTATTTTCTTATAATTAAAAAATCTTTTTGTTCCAAAATATATATATATATATATGTACTTTCAGGGAGGAAGAAGAGGAACAATGAGTATTTGTAATAATAAATTGTATTTTTCATTTCCTTTTGGTGGCCAGGACTCTCTCCTCAATTTTAGTTTTAATACCTATCCTTTTGCCTGATGGAATTATATGAAATTCTTGGATTTCAACTAGATGTGTCCCTCTATTATTTCTAAATTTTCTACATATATGTCATATGCCAGAATTTGACACTATTTTCCTATTTATAAGAATGATGATATTCTTGGAAGCCTTCTCAAAGCCTTTTTGTAGAATGATAGAATGAGGCACGGCCAGTGTGAGAGAGAGAGTATATATGTGTGTGTTTGCTTATCTACCTATTTATATTTCCTTTTAAAATATTTATTTATTTATTGCCTTTTGAAGATGACAATAAAAAATATTTATTTTTTTTAAAGACAGGGTCTTGCTGTGTTGCCCAGGCTGGACTCAAATTCCTGGACTCAAGCAATCCTCCCACCTTGGCCTCCCAAAGTGCTGAGATGACAGGTATGAACCACTGTGCTTCGCCATATTTCTTGAATCCTGACTGTCTTGTGCCGTCCATAGCACCCTGGTGTCTCCCTCTATTCCTTAATCCTATTAGCATTCTCCCTAAAGCAAGTGCTAAGAATGTTGTTAAATGGAAGGGTGGTGCCACTGATGAAAAACTGCCGTTATTAAAATGACCGGTTATGAGAGCTTTGCCATCAAGCAAGGCTAGATAGCATTTCCTCCAAGGGCCCTCCCATTTCCCTATCTTTGCCTCCACCTCTGGGATTTGACTAGCCCAACAAGTGTCGCTTCCTTTCTCAGCCAGTTTGCTGAGTCCCAGTCCTCTGAACTTGGCCAAGTGCCTGAGAATCGTTGCGTAAGCCGTAGACCAGAACGTATGGATGAAACAGGATAAATCCCTCTCTGCCCCTGAGAAACAGCTTCTAGTTTACATGCTGGTGGCTGTAGCTTAGCCATGTCATCTTCAAAAGGCAAGGATAAGATGGCTTTAAAAGAGGAAGAGATTTGTTTTACCACTCACACCTTTAATCTGCTCTGGCAGAATTGGCTCTTAGTGAGCCAGTCTAAAACAGGGACTCACATCTCAAGACTTTCAGCTAAGACCCTGGAGAGGTGATTATACAAGCCTGCCGTGGTGTGGACTGCTAATGGCTTTTGCACACTGCACAGATCACAGGATGCCCGCAGAACCCAGATACCCACAAAAGTCCTCCTCTGTCTGCTCTGCTAAACTGAGTCCTCTGGAACACATCGCATTCATATAGAGAAAGCTAGAAATAATAAGACAGCAATTATTTCTGTTTCCTGACCCAGAAACACTGTGTTTAAAACGGAACCACGTCCATCTTTAGTTTCAGAAATGAATCAACAGTTCAATACCTGTTTGCTTCCTATTGGTATCTCTCTGGCCCTAGCTGTTCTTTCTCTCATTTTGATGAATAAATTATTTTCCCAGGAAACAAATGGGATCAGATGGGTTAAGTGGTCCACGGTGCTAAAGGCAGCAAGCTGTGAACAGAAAGAACAGGGAGGCCACCACACTAATGAGAAATAACAAATTCATGTGGGTTATTTGTGCATTTACATAGCACGTGTGCATTGATTCATCTCTGCGGGGGAAAGATATTCTCCCCTTTGGCAACAAAGACATACAAGGGTCAAAGGACAAGCCTAGACATTTATACTAGCAGGTAATGGATCAGGGCTCCTTCCACATGCCACCATCCTTTTATAAAGTTTTAATTTTAGATTCATGGGGTACACATGCAGGTTTATTACATGGGTATATTGTGTGATGCTGAGGTTTGGGCTTCCATGGAACCTGTTACCCAATAGTGAACACAGTACCTAATAGGCAGTTTTTCAACCCTTGCTTCTCACCCTCCCTCCTTTTTGGAGCCCTCAGTTTCTGTTGTTCCTATCTTTATGTCCAAGAATACCCAGTGTTTAGCTCCTAATTATAAATGAGAACATGCAGTATTTGGTTTTTAGTTTCTGTGTTAATTCACTTAAGATAATGGCCTCCAGCTGCATCCATGTTGCTGCAAAGGATATGATTTTGCTCTTTTTTATGGTTGCATAGTATTCCATGGTGTTTATATGAGACATTGACCACCACCAGCAGAAGTCTCACCTGCAGACCCTGACTGAATGACAGATGAGTGAATGTACTCTCACACCACTGCAGTGATACAAGTGGGCTAGAGATGGCCGTTGGCTGCTTTCAGAGTGTGAAATGCAACAAATCACTCCAGACTCCCTCTCCATTGTTACATTTATTCAGTATGAATTTTACAACAGAGGTTCTAACTAAACGCACTTGTGGATAATTAACATGGTTAAAAGAGTGGTTATATGAATGATAAAAGCGTTAGGTTCCAGGCCCACAGTAAATTACCTGTTAACAGGTAATTCCCCTTTGATCTCGCCTTGAGAGGCCCATCCAGCACAAAGTTTACATGAGTAAACAGTTGGGGTAGAGACAAAGGGATGTGGGGTAAACAGACTTCCCTGGGAAAGCCTCTTATCATCTCTATCTTTTCCTATGCTAATGTAATGAAACGACTGCCTTCAGCCTGTCCCAATAAAACCTTTTGGCCTTCCAAAAGGTTTGGGACTGTAATCTATAACTTTCCCTAATATTTTCCATAATATTTTGCCAGCCACCCTGAGTAAATCTCAACATGCATGTACCACATCTTCATTATGCAGTCCACCATTGATGGGCACCTAGGTTGATGCCATGCCTTTGCCATTGTGAATAGTGCTGTGAGGAACATGTGAGTGCAGGTGTCTTTTTGGTAGAACAATTTAATTTTGCAGTGGGGTGGGGGCAGTAGACACCCAGTAATGGGATTGCTGGGTCAAAAGGTAATTCCATTTTCAGTTCTTTGAGAAATCTCCAAACTACTCTCCACAGAGGCCGAACTAATTTACAATCCTATCCATAGTGTATGAGTGTTTCCTTTTCTCTGCAGCCCTGCCAACTTCAGTTACTTTGAAACTTTTTAATGATAGCCATCCTGACTGGCATGAGATGGTGTTGATTTTGCAAGCCGAGACTCTTACATCCTGCCATATTCTTTTGTACCCAGCTTGTTGCCAGGTGATGAGTTGACTGGCCAAAGGGTAAACTGAGGGTTGAAATGATGTGCATGCAATGGGCCGGTTCAAAACCCAGTGAAGACCATCTATCCCAGCCCAGCATCTTCCGAAACACAGAAGCCATCATGTTCCCCACTCCCTGCTAAATTTTTTTTCAGCTCAACTAGTTTTGCCAGATACATATAAAGAGTTATCATTTTAAAATAATCTGGGTGCTTTTTTTCTTTAATTCAATAGTGTGTTTGTTTTTGCCTGTAAATGATTTGACTTCATAGCGTATAAAATAAATGAAAAATCTCAGCATCATTCTCATGTTAGACGCTGTTATCCAGAAATATCTATTTTGGTGCCTGCAATTTTGTTTTTCTATCTCTTATTTGGAGAAGATGAAAGCTGCAAAGCTGTTTATCTCCTCTAAATTAACCATGTGACAACTCTGAGATATTAATAACCACTCCCCACAGCACTAATGATTATGTCTGAGAGGGGTCAAGTGGCGATCACCATTGAGGGAGAGTAGCCAAGATAAAAATGCAAGCAGCCAGGCACGGTGGCTCACGCCTGTAATCCCAGCACTTTGGGAGGCCAAGGCAGGCAGATCATGAGGTCAGGAGTTCAAGACCAGCCTGGCCAGCATGGTGAAACCCTGTCTCTACATAAAGTACAAAAAAATTAGCCGGGCATTGCATGCATGTTTGTAGTCCAAGCTAGTAGGGAGACTGAGGCAGGAGAATTGCTTGAACCCAGCAGGTGGAGGTTGCAGTGAATCGAGCTCACGCCACTGTACTCCAGCCTTTTGGGAGGCCAAGGGAGTGAGACTGTCTCCAAAAAAAAAAAAAAAAGCAAGCAACGCAGCAGAAATGCTGCCCATATGTCTTTATGGACAAACGGGACAGGGAACAGAGTTACCCAAATGCCAAGCCACCACTTTGCAGGGGCCAGAGGGCTCATGATGCCTTCTTGCCCAAGGGCATCAGCATAGATCCCCTCCAGCTCGACTGAGTCAAGTCCTCATGGCTGATGGTACCCCAGGCAAACTCCTGGACTTGTTGGTCCCAGCCCTTGACTGTGCCCTGTTCCTTTCTCTGCTGATCAACTCCTATCCTGTAGTACAGGGATCTGACTTCTCAGAGCTGTGGATGCTACTGCCGCTCAGAACTTAGGGGATGCTGTCACTCTGTCCCAAGTCTCAAACATGGAAGGTGACCCTTTTCACCACACAGCAGATGCTTCTATTTCTCAGACGGGCAAACCGGAGTCTTCAGTTGCCTCAAACTCTTGCATTTCTTCACCACCTCCTAGAGTTTCCTTTAATATCACTACAGTAAGGTCTTAAGCAAGCTTGTCTAACCCGCAGCCCACAGGCCACGGGCAGCCCAGGATGGCTCTGAATGCGGCCTAACACAAATTTGTAAACTTTCTTAAAACATGAGACCCAGGCGCGGTGGCTCAAGCCTGTAATCCCAGCACTTTGGGAGGCTGAGGCGGTGGATCACAAGGTCAAGAGATTGAGACCATCCTGGTCAACATGGTGAAACCCTGTGTCTACTAAAAATACAAAAAAAAATTAGCTGGGCACGGTGGCGCCTGTAATCCCGGCTACTCAGGAGGCTGAGGCAGGAGAATTGCCTGAACCCAGGAGGCGGAGGTTGCGGTGAGCTGAGATTATGCCATTGCACTCCAGCCTGGGTAACAAGAGCGAAATTCCGTCTCAAAAAAAAAAATAAATAAATAAAGAGAATCTGCCTCAAAAAGTAATTATTACAATGAGGGCTTTTTTTGCGTTTCTTATTTTTTGTTTTTGAGCTCATCAGCTTTCGTCAGTGTTAGGGTATTTTATGTGTGGCCCAACACAATTATTCTTTGAACGTGGCTCAGGGAAGCTGAAAGATTTGGACACCCCTGGTCTAAAGTGTGAAGCTCTCCTACCTCTCTTGAGAGTGAGCCAAGTTAAGGCTAACTACAAGATATATATGTTGAGAGAGAGGAGCACACTGAGGTATCAGACAACCTGGGTTTTCATCGTGGCTCCCTCTCTACCCCAAACATGGAGAAGTCCCTTATTACTTGGAGAAGTCTCCATTTTCTCATCTATAAACCGTGAATTATTATAGATCATATACAGCTATTAAACATACCGTGAATTATATATACCTTCAAAAAGCTGTTGTGGCATTTGGTGAAGGGAAGCTATGACCTTGCTGAGCAAAAAAAAAAAAATTATTGTAACAATCACAGTGATGAGAGAGTTCAAGTTTTCTGGGAAATGGAAACCTTTCTAAAGTGTCTGGATTTGTAGAAATCTCCCCAGAAAGGAAACAAGAGAAGATTCTGCAACAGGGAGAACTTCTCTGCAGAGGAGCCAGACCTCCTAACAAAGACTGAAGAATCCCAGATGCTGTAGAGGTTCTTGAGTCCCTGTGAGGCATTAGTAGCCCCCAGAATCATCTCTTCATCCTCCTGCAATGCTCAGGATGCAGACATTAACAAATGCCTTCTGGGTTGAAATATAAAATACTTGAAACGTCAGACTGGGCTCATCAGAGAAGTAGCAATTGAAACACCTGCTGTTTCTGTAATGGACAGTGGTTTGCAAAGGACAGCATCCATGTACTCTGATCGTAAAGCACTATGCAACCACAGAGAGCTGCATTCAATTTGCAGTGCTAAAGCTTCTGTTTAGGCAATGAAAGGCTCTCCTTGGGAGTTAATAAAATCATAATGACCAGACATCAGAGTTCCTGAATTTCCTTTAGCAGTTGGGGCACTTTCTCTCTGAGGAAGACTATGATGTCATTTAAGTCCATCCTCTCATGGCCATTCCCAGTGACGTGATCATTAGGATTCTTTTTGGGCTGCCTAGCACCTGACCCCTCTTAATATGTTCTGGAGAAATAGCTCCCCTCGCATATAGAAGCCAAAAGTGCAAGCTACTAATTTTCTCAGATTCCCTTGCAGCTAGGCGTGGATGCATGACCTGGCTCAGCCGATCATGAGTTCCTGCCTGGACTCCAAGTAGTAAGTAAGAGATGTGAAGAAGCAGGAACCACATGGGGTCATTTTTGCAGCTGGTATGGAAGCTGAATTTCCAGTCCCAATTCCTGAGTCACAGGCATCATGCAGTGGCAGCTGTGTCTCCGTGGAGCCATTTTACAGTGGGTGTCATTCCTGCTTGCATACCTTCTGTGTGTGGTTCTCAGATACTTCCAGAGCTTCTGTGCGCCCCTCGCTATGTAGCTGGTGCTCCTCTTCTATTTGGCATGTACTTTTTTTCTTCCTTCTTTCCTTTCTTTGTTTCTTTTTCTTTCTTTCTTCCTCTTTCTTTGTTCTTTTCTTTCTTCCTTTCTTCCTTTCTCTCTTTTTGTTAGAGACAGAATCTCAATCTGTTGCCCAGGCTGGAATGCAGTGGCACAACCTCTGCTCACTGCAACCTCCACCTCCCAGGTTCAAGCAATTCTCCATCCTCAGCCTCCCAAGTAGCTGGGATTACAATGTGTGCCACCACACCTGGGTAATTTTTGTATTTGTGGTAGAGATGGGGCTTCTCCATGTTGCCCAGGCTGGTCTCAAATGATCCACCTGCCTCAGCCTCTCAAAGTGCCGGGATTACAGGCGTGAATCACGGAGCCTGGCCAGCAAGTACATTTTTCTTCACCTGCCTCGCTCCTACTCATTATTTTATATTGGGCTGAAACATTACCTCCTCTAAGAAGTCTTTCTTGATATATCCTTCCTTCCAACAGACTATTTTGACATTTTGACACCAGGAACTACTCTATGATTTGAATGCTTTTGTCCCCTACAAAAATTCATGTTGAAACTTAATTGCCATTGCTACAGTATTGAGAGGCGTGGTCTTTGAAAGGGGATCAAATCCTGAGGACAGAGACTAGTTGCCCTTAGGCATGGGATTAGGTGCCCTTATGAAAGGGCTTGCCAGTGAGCTCACCCCATTTTGCCTTTCTGCTTTCCACCACATAGGGACACAGTCTTCCTCCCCTCTGGCAGGTTCAGTGTTCAGTGCCGCATCTCGGAAGCAGAGGGCAGCCCTCACCAAACACCAAAAGCAGAGGGCAGCCCTCACCAAACACCAAAAGCAGAGGGCAGCCCTCACCAGACGCCAAAAGCAGAGGGCAGCCCTCACCAGACGCCAAAAGCAGAGGGCAGCCCTCACCAGACGCCAAAAGCAGAGGGCAGCCCTCACCAGACGCCAAAAGCAGAGGGCAGCCCTCACCAGACGCCAAAAGCAGAGGGAAGCCCTCACCAGACGCCAAAAGCAGAGGGAAGCCCTCACCAGACGCCAAAAGCAGAGGGCAGCCCTCACCAGACACCAAAAGCAGAGGGCAGCCCTCACCAGACAACACCAAACCTGCTGGCATCTTGATCTTGGACTTTCCAGCCTCCAGAAGTGTGAGAAAATAAATTTCTTTATAAATTACCCAGTCTCTGTATTCCATTATAGCAGCACAAACAGACTAGGACAGGCAAGGTCTTATTTATTCTTTCATCTCAAAGTGCCACATGAACTGTAGATTTAATTATTTATGTATCGATTCTTTAATCTCAAGCGAACTGTACATACTCAATAGGTACATCTGTATTATTTTTCCGGTGGCTGCTGTATAAATTACTCCAAACTCGGTAGCTTAAAACAACATGAATTGGCCAGGTGCGGTGGCTTATGCCTGTAATCCCAGCACTTTGGGAGGCCAAAGTGAGCAGACTGCCAGAGGTCAGGAGTTTGAGACCAACCTGACCACCATGGTGAAACCTTGCCTCTACTAAAAATACAAAAATTAGCCTGGCATGATGGCAGGCACCTGTAATCAGCTACTTGGGAGGCTGAGGCAGGAGAATCGCTTGAACCCAGGAGATGGAGATTGCAGTGAGCCAAGATCATGCCACTGCACTCCAGACTGGATGACAGAGCAAAACTCTGTCTCAAAACACACACACACACACACACACACACACACACACACACACACACACATCCTCTCACAGATCTGGAGTCCAGAAGTCTGAAGTCGGTTTGGCTGGACCAAAATCAAGATGGTGGCAGGACTGGCTGTCTCTGGAGGCTCTAGGGGAGAATTTGTTCCTTGCCGCTTTCAGCTTCTGTTAGAATTCCTTAGCACATGGTTATAACACTCCAATATCACTACAATCTTGGTCACATTGCCTTCTCCTCTTCTTTCTGTAATTTCCATCTACCACCCTTTTATGGGGACCCTTGTGATTACTCTTAGGGTTCACAAGGATGATCCCCACCATCTCAAGACTCGTGAGTCAATCACCTCTGCAAAATCTTTGTCATATAAGGTAACATGCATAGGTTCTAGAGATTGGAACATGAATATCTTGGGGGTGATTATCCAGTCTGCCCACATCATAGGTCATATACTACATACATTTTTATAATGCAGATCACTAGCCCTTCTTCCCTGTGATGCTGCTTGGATTTGCTCCCCCGGGACTATCTTCTGTTTGACTTTGTCTTGGGAGAAATTATTTTGGTCCTTCACAAGCTAAACTCCTTTGAACTGAATCCACCCTGAGCAGCCAGCCTCATGTGCAAATCTGCCAATGGCCAATAGCCCTCGTGAAGTTCACTCAAGCCGGTCCTCTTCTCAGTCCTGCTGCTGATTGTGTGGTCTTGAGCAAAACTGTTAGATCAGTGGAATAGCTCTGTCCTGATGGTCCAGGGACTTGGAGGCTAGCCGATTCCTCGTGTGGGGCTCTCCCTGAGCCTAGATTTCCTCATTTATGCACAAACAGACTAAAACTCTTCCCAACATAGTCAAGCTCAGATTTTCTCAAATGCCCTCGAGTTTTCTCATCTTCTCACAAAAGAACACACACTATATGATTCCATGTACATAGCTCAATAAAAGGAAAAACTAAATGGTATTGTTTAGGAATGTATTGTTTATTTTACTACCTAGGTAGAAAAATAATAAAAAGGCCAAGGAAATGATTGTCACAAAAGCAAAATGTGGTATACACATACAATGGAATATTATTCAGCCTTAAAGAGGGACTAAATTCTGACACATGCTATAACATAGATGAACCCTGAGGACATGATGTGAAGTAAAATAAGCCAGTCACAAAAACACACATGCTGTATGATTCCACTTATAGGAGGTGCCTATAATGGGCACATTCATAGACAGAAAATAGAATGGTGATTGCCAGGTGTCTTCATCCATTTTCTGTTGGTTATAATGGAATATCTGAAACTAGGTAATTTATAGAGAAACAAAATTTACTTCTTACAGTTCTGGAGGCAAAGAGTCCAAGGTCAAGGGGAGTATCTAGTGAGGGTCTTCCTGCTTGTGGCGACTCTCTGCAGAGTCCTGATGCTGCTCAGGCGTCACATGGTGAGGGGACTGAGCATGCTACACCAAGTCTCCCATCCCTTTCTTATAAAGCCACTAGTACCACTCCTGTGATAGCCCATTACTCCATGTACCCATTGATCTTTTAATCCATGAATGGATTAATCTATTCATGAGGGCAGAGCCCTCATGACCCAATCACCTCTTAAAGACCCCACATCTCAATACTGCCACAGTAGAGATTAAATTTCAACATGAGTTGTGGAGAAGACAAATACTCAGTTCATAGCACCAGGATGTGATAGTGAGTATTGAGCATTAACTCGATTGGATTGAAGGATGCAAAGTACTGATCCTGGGTGTGTCTGTGAGGGTGTTGTCAAGGGAGATGAGCATTTGAGTCAGTGGACTGGGAGAGGCAGACCTGCCCTCAACCGGGGTGGGCACCATCGAATCAGCTGCCAGCACGGCCAGAATAAAAGCAGACAGAGGAATGTGGAAGGACGAGACTGGCTGAGTCTCCTGGCCTCCACCTTTCTCCTGTGCTGGATGCTTCCTGCGCTCAAACATTGGACTCCAAGTTCTTCGGTTTTTGGACTCTTGGATTCATGCCAGTGGTTCACCAGGGGCTCTCGGGCCTTCAGCCACAGACTGAAGGCTGCACTGTTGACTTCCCTACTTTTGAGGTTTTGGGGCTTGGACTGGCTTCCTTCCTCCCCAGCTTGCAGATGGCCTACTGTGGGATTGTGTAAGTCAATACTCCTTAATGAATTCCCTTTTATAGATCCATCTGTCCCATGAGTCCTGTCCCTCTACAGAACCCTGACTGATTCACAGGGGATGTGAGAAGGGAAGTAAACATTTATTGTTTAATGTGTACATGGTTTCGGTTTCCAAGATGAAAAACTTCTGGAGATGGGTGGCGATGATACGTGGAAAAAGCTCTGGAGGTGGGTGGTGGTGATAGGTGGAAAAAGCTCTGGAGATGGGTGGTGATGATAGGTGGAAAAAGCTCTGGAGATGGGTGGTGATAGGTAGAAAAAGCTCTGGAGGTGGGTGGTGATGATAGGTGGAAAAAGCTCTGGAGATGGGTGGTGATGATAGGTGGAAAAAGCTCTGGAGATGGGTGGTGATGATAGGTGGAAAAAGCTCTGGAGGTGTGTGGTGATAGGTGGAAAAATCTCTGGAGGTGGGTGGTGATAGGTGGAAAAAGCTCTGGAGGTGTGTGGTGATGATAGGTGGAAAAAGCTCTGGAGATGGGTGGTGATGATAGGTGTAAAAAGCTCTGGAGGTGGGTGGTGATGATAGGTGGAAGAAGCTCTGGAGGTGTGTGGTGATAGGTGGAAAAAGCTCTGGAGGTGTGTGGTAATAGGTGGAAAAAGCTCTGGAGATGGGTGGTGATAGGTGGAAAAAGCTCTGGAGGTGGGTGGTGATGATAGGTGGAAAAAGCTCTGGAGATGGGTGGCGGTGATAGGTGGAAAAAGCTCTGGAGATGGGTGGCGGTGATAGGTGGAAAAAGCTCTGGAGATGGGTGGTGGTGATAGGTGGAAAAAGCTCTGGAGATGGGTGGTGATGATAGGTGGAAAAAGCTCTGGAGATGGGTGGTGATGATAGGTGGAAAAAGCTCTGGAGGTGGGTGGTGATGATAGGTGGAAAAAGCTCTGGAGATGGGTGGTTATAGGTGGAAAAAGCTCTGGAGATGGGTGGTGATGATAGGTGGAAAAAGCTCTGGAGGTGCGTGGTGATAGGTGGAAAAAGCTCTGGAGATGGGTGGTGATGATAGGTGGAAAAAGCTCTGGAGATGGGTGGTGATAGGTGGAAAAAGCTCTGGAGGTGGGTGGTGATGATAGGTGGAAAAAGCTCTGGAGATGGGTGGTGATGATAGGTGGAAAAAGCTCTGGAGATGGGTGGTGATGATAGGTGGAAAAAGCTCTGGAGATGGGTGGTGATAGGTGGAAAAAGCTCTGGAGATGGGTGGTGATAGGTGGAAAAAGCTCTGGAGGTGGGTGGTGGTGATAGGTGGAAAAAGCTCTGGAGGTGTGTGGTGATAGGTGGAAAAAGCTCTGGAGGTGGGTGGTGATAGGTGGAAAAAGCTCTGGAGGTGTGTGGTAATAGGTGGAAAAAGCTCTGGAGATGGGTGGTGATGATAGGTGGAAAAAGCTCTGGAGGTGGGTGGTGATGATAGGTGGAAAAAGCTCTGGAGATGGGTGGCGGTGATAGGTGGAAAAAGCTCTGGAGATGGGTGGCGGTGATAGGTGGAAAAAGCTCTGGAGATGGGTGGTGGTGATAGGTGGAAAAAGCTCTGGAGATGGGTGGTGATGATAGGTGGAAAAAGCTCTGGAGATGGGTGGTGATGATAGGTGGAAAAAGCTCTGGAGGTGGGTGGTGATGATAGGTGGAAAAAGCTCTGGAGATGGGTGGTGATAGGTGGAAAAAGCTCTGGAGATGGGTGGTGATGATAGGTGGAAAAAGCTCTGGAGATGGGTGGTGATAGGTGGAAAAAGCTCTGGAGATGGGTGGTGATGATAGGTGGAAAAAGCTCTGGAGATGGGTGGTGATAGGTGGAAAAAGCTCTGGAGGTGGGTGGTGATGATAGGTGGAAAAAGCTCTGGAGGTGGGTGGTGATGATAGGTGGAAAAAGCTCTGGAGGTGGGTGGTGATGATAGGTGGAAGAAGTTCTGGAGGTGTGTGGTGATAGGTGGAAAAAGCTCTGGAGGTGTGTGGTAATAGGTGGAAAAAGCTCTGGAGATGGGTGGTGATAGGTGGAAAAAGTTCTGGAGGTGTGTGGTGATGATAGGTGGAAAAAGCCCTGGAGATGGGTGGTGATGATAGGTGGAAAAAGCTCTGGAGGTGGGTGGTGATAGGTGGAAGAAGCTCTGGAGGTGTGTGGTGATAGGTGGAAAAATCTCTGGAGGTGGGTGGTGATAGGTGGAAAAAGCTCTGGAGGTGTGTGGTGATGATAGGTGGAAAAAGCTCTGGAGATGGGTGGTGATGATAGGTGTAAAAAGCTCTGGAGGTGGGTGGTGATAGGTGGAAAAAGCTCTGGAGGTGGGTGGTGATGATAGGTGGAAAAAGCTCTGGAGATTGGTGGTGATGATAGGTGGAAAAAGCTCTGGAGATGGGTGGTGATGATAGGTGGAAAAAGCTCTGGAGATTGGTGGTGATAGGTGGAAAAAGCTCTGGAGATGGGTGGTGATGATAGGTGGAAAAAGCTCTGGAGGTGTGTGGTGATGATAGGTGGAAAAAGCTCTGGAGATGGGTGGTGATGATAGGTGTAAAAAGCTCTGGAGGTGGGTGGTGATAGGTGGAAAAAGCTCTGGAGGTGGGTGGTGATGATAGGTGGAAAAAGCTCTGGAGATTGGTGGTGATGATAGGTGGAAAAAGCTCTGGAGATGGGTGGTGATGATAGGTGGAAAAAGCTCTGGAGATTGGTGGTGATAGGTGGAAAAAGCTCTGGAGATGGGTGGTGATGATAGGTGGAAAAAGCTCTGGAGGTGGGTGGTGATGATAGGTGGAAAAAGCTCTGGAGATGGGTGGCACAATATGAATATAAGGCCACAGAACTGTACACTCTAAAAATGGTCAAAATGGTAAATTTCTTGCTACATAAATTTTAACACAATTTTTAAAATCAGAAAGAAAAAAAACTAGGCTAATGATTATGTCTGGGTTGAAGAGATCACGGAAAGACATATTTGGGCGCTGGCAACTTTCTATTTATTAACCTTGGTGGTTGTCACGCAGGTATTTGCCTCATAATTATTTGCTAATCTGCACATATATACTTATTGATTGGTTTTTATTCAATTTTTCGTTTTGGAAATTTTCAACCATTCCCCAAAGTAAAAACCATAATATAATAAACCCAGCTGCAACAATTATCCACATTTTGCTATTTTTGTTTCACTTATGCATGCCTTCCAATTTTGGAAAGCATGGGACATTTTGAGGCCAATTCCAGGTTTTACATCATTTCACCTATAAATACTTCAGGAGATACATATACATTTTTATGCATTATCTGTAAGAGAGGAAACACCAAAAATTCTTAAAGTAAAAGGGAGGGAATGGAGCTGGTCTTGAAGGCAGAAATCCCATGTAGGGAAAGGTTGTGTGTGTGGGTGTGTGTGTGTACACGTATGTGTGTCACAGTCATACAGCTACAGTAGGATGTCTGCTTTGGGTTGGAGGAATAGCTAAGCCTGTGTTCTTCCATCACAGCTTGGGGGGCGTGGCTGTAGCTCCCAATGGTGGATCTGGGCACTTAAATGAACGCAGTCAAGACTACAAGTCCAGAAGAGCTGCCACCAGAGTGCAGGAAGTCTAGCAGGGCTCGACACAAGAGCCACCCTCTCATGCTGAGTGCCCATGCTTCATGTCTGTCTGTTTCTGTCTGGCTACCAGGTAGCACAGTGAACTGCACAGTGTAAAACCTCAACAGCTGTTAAACCATTTGATAACGAGGGAAGAGGGTGGCTCTAAAGAACACCAGAGTTTGTAGAAGGCTCAGGGTATTTTGTGTTTTTCTTTCTTTTCGTGACTTTAAGCAAACTGTCCTGCTCTTGGAAAAAGGGAAGGAGACTGTGAGCTCCTTCATGGAGTAGTGGCAACCCCACACTGCTAGCTGTGGGAAGGAGGGCTTTGGTTCATGACAGACGTGGGTGAGGCCAAGCCCAGTACCTCTAACACAGACTTTGATTTGTCCTGTTACTGAATGGATCAGGTCTGCAGCTAATACAAGTTGTTAATATCCAAATCTTATAAAATGTGGTAAGAGCGGGGCTATGCTAATCAGTGCTCAGACTCCAGGTTTGGGGTCTAGGGCATCGCCAGGCCCTGTCTGCAGTGTCTGGGCTCCTGGGCACCATGCATAGAGGCCAACATAGTACCTCATAAGCTTCCTTTGGTCAAAACCCGCTATTTATAGACCTGAGTGGTGGTCACACGGGCATTTGCTTCGTAATTATGTGCCAATCTGTACATATATACTTATTGATTGATTGTTATACTTATCGATTGATCATCATACTTATTGATCTTTTAAGTCTACTCAAGTTATCTCCTTTCAGAAGCTCCTGGTGCACAGCAAGCTCTCCATCCTCTCCTGCTCCTGCGTTTGCCTTGGCTATTCCTTCTGCTGCAAATACTTTTCCGCCAGATTTTCATGTGCTTGCACTCTCACATTCAGGACAACACATCAAATTGGGCCTTCATTTTAGGCCTCCCACCCAAGTTCTTCTCTAGTGTATATGGTTAAACAGGGTTCGCTGACCCATCTTGGAGGTCCTGGTGTCTCTCTCTGCTAAGCCTGGCTTTGCCTCTCACTCTTGCTTTGTCCTGAGGCCGCAGCTCTGACAGCCCATGTTTAAACATCTTCCTGTTTGTTGGAAATAGGTGCTCGGCGCCACAAAGAGAAATCAGCACGGAGACAAAGGATCTTTCAGCAATGCAATTTTTACTTCCTGGGCTGCAGGAAGGGTATCCTCGCCAGCCATCGTGCCACAAAAGTACAATGAACAAAGGAAAACATACAAATTTATTCCTTACACATTTGGGGTTGTCCTTACTGCTGTGTCTGAACTCCGTTGGCTGGAGCCAGACCTCACAATTTAAACTAAAACTTGATTGGCTAATAACTTAAAACTTTTTTAAACAGATAAGGGACATAGGCCATAGTTGGGACATGCCTGTGAGCACGTCCAGCACAGATACCTTGTTTAAAGTACAAGGACATAGAAGATACTATGTGCCGATAAGCATGTCTAACAGCTACATAGGATAGGGCTTAACAAAGACTTATTAGCAAATTTATCCTTTAACAAGAAAGGAAACTTTGAAGAGGAAATTTACTACTTCCCACACAATCAAGACCACAGCTCAATAAAACAAAATTAAATTTAAAAAGTCCCTCTCCCTTGACCCAGAGTTTCCTCTGGATAAGCAGTTTTTCTGGAGGATCTGCCAACCTGGAAAATCGAGTCCAGAGGGTTAGAAGGTAGAGGAAGCACATGGGTGCCATCTCAGCTCTCTGAGGAACAGTACTGGGGGTCCTGGTTGGGCTGCAATCTGCAGGCCTCAGTTTCACCATTCTGAGTCCAACCTAGCTTGAATATCCTAGAGACTACAATTCTATCACATATTCTTTTAAAAACTTTTTTTCAACTTTTTTTTAGGTTCAGGGGTACATATGTAGGTTTGTTACATGGGTATATTATATGACACAAGAGTTTGGTGTGCAGATCATTTTGTCACCCAGGTAATCAGTATAATACACTTAGTTTTCCAATCCTTACCCACAAATTGGCCCCAGTGTCTGTTGCTTCCCTCTTTGAGTCCATGTGTACTCAATGTTTCGCTCCCACTTGCAAGTGAGAACACGTGGTATTTGGTTTTCTGCTCCTGGTTAATCTGCTAAGGATAATGGCCTCCAGCTACAGCCATGCTGCTGCAAAGGCCATGATCTCACTATTTTGTAGCTGCATAGTATTCCATGGTGTACATGTACCCCATTTTCTTTATCCAGTACTGCTGATGGGCATTTAGGTTGATTCCCTATCTTTGCTATTGTGCATAGTGCTGAAATGAACATATACATGCCTGTGTCTTTGTGTGTACGTACATGTCCAATTCAGCATGATGGTGGAATGTGCATGGTTGAATAATTTATGTGCACGGTAGAAAGATGGATTGATTGATTGACTGATTGATTCATTGATTGGATGGATTGATTGATTTTTGAGATAGAGTCTTACTCTGTCAACCAGGTTGGAGTGCAGTGGCATGATCTCAGATCACTGCAATCTCTGCCTCCTGGATTCAAGTGATTCTCATGCCCCAGCCAACCAAGTAGCTGAGATTATAGGCACATGCCACCATAACCAGCTAATGTTTGTATTTTTAGTCAAGACGGAGTTTCATCACGTTGGCCAGGCTGGTATGGAACTCCCGACCTCAGGTGATCCGCCCTCCTCGGCTTCCCAAAGAGCTGGGATTACAGGCATGAGCCACCACACCTGGCCTATGGTAGAATTATTTCTATTCCTTCGGGTATATACCCACTAATGGCATTGCTGGATTGAATGTCTACCATACTGTTACCCATGTAGAGGACTTGAGGCCAGACATGAGTCCCGGGCGGTTAGCCCTGGGCAGATGACAGGTGGTGGGGCTCGGCCGGGCATGCTGCTCTGCAGATAGCATCCCAAACAAGCAGCCAGCGACCTCACTCTTCCTTCACGGTGACCGAGGGGCATAGTTCAGAATTCCAGCAGCACAGGCTGGCTCCCACATTCTCCTTTTCCCCCCTTTTCTCCAGCCTGTTTCTCAATCTCCCCATGAAAACTTGGCAGAAGCCAGACTGTAGACATAACTGGTATTTGTTTTTGAAAGATGGACTCGCAAAATGATGGCAGCCATGGTGGCTCACACCTGTGATCCTAGAGCTTTGGGAGGCCAATGTGGGAGGATATCTTCAGACCAGGCATTTGAGACCAGCCAGGGCAACATCATAAGGCCGTGTCTGTACAAAAGATTTTAAAACTTAGCTGGGTGTGGTAGTACCAGTCTGTGGTCCCCACTACTTGAGTGGCTGGGGCATGAGGATCGCTTGAGCCCAGAAGTTCAAGGCTACAGCGAACGATGATCACACCACTGCACTCCAGCCTGGAGGACAGTGACACTCTATCTCTCAAGAAATAAAAATAAATTAAAAAAAAATATTTAAAGGGCACCTATAAGCCCTCATATTAAGATGATTCTTCAGTCATACTCTATTCCAGCAGTTCTCTCTACAGTCTGGCTCTAAGTTCACATGTTCTGATTTATGGGATCTAAAAACCAAAGCAACTGAACTCCTCATGGAGATAGACTAGAGTGATGATTACCAGAGGCTGGAGGAGGGTGGTAGAGAGGGACGCATGGTGATGATTAATAAGCACAAACATATAGTTAGAGAGAATAAGATCTAGTATTTGATGGCACAGCAGGGTAACTGCAGTGCACAGTAACTTATTGTACATTTTCAGGTAACTGAAAGAGTACAACTGGAACATTTGCGCCACAAAGAAATGATTAACGCTTGAGGGGATGGATACCCCATTTATTTGTTGGGATTATTACACATTCCATGCCTCTATTAACATACCTCATGTATGTCATAGATGGATACTAAATACACAAACACATTTTTTAAAAATTTAAATGAAAAAAGTTGTAAGCATGGTCTGGGAATCTCTGGGGTCGTCAAGATTCTTTCAGGGGGTCTGCAGGGGCAAAACTATGTTACGACGGCCCTAACATGGTATTGGCCTTTTGATTCACGTTCATTTCATTCATACGTGGACGGTGTTTTCCAGAGTCTGCATGACATAGGGTATTGCAACTGATTAAAGGCAGATTTGAGAAGCTAGCTGTCTTCTCTTCAGCCAGATATTGAAGAGATTTGCAAAAATGTAAAACAGTGCTGGCTGGGCACAGTGGCTCACCCCTGTAATCCCAGCACTTTGGGAGGCCGAGGCGGGAGGATCACCTGAGGTCAGGAGTTTGAGACCAACATGGAGGAACTCCGTCTCTACTAAAAATAGAAAATTAGCCAGGTGTGGTGGGGTATGCCTGTAAACCCAGCTACTCAGGAGGCTGATGCAGAAGAATCACGTGAACCCAGGAGGAGAGGTTTGCAGTGAGCCGAGATCAGGCCATTGCACTCCGGCCTGGGCAACAAGAGTGAGAGTCCGTTTCAAAACAAAACAAAAGAAAATAAAAATGCCATTCTTCTCACTACAGTTTTTTGTTTGAAAAGATCATATGTTTTTGTAAAACGTGTTATATTTAAACATGCGATGGGTTTCTTATTGTTTAAAGTGAGTTAATATTTTAAGAATGTATCAACATCATGCTCTCATACCGTAAATATCCCTAGATACAGCACACACAAACAAAATGTTTTTAAAGTGCTCAATAATTTTTAAGAGCGCAAAGGGAACTTTCCCTGAGACCAAAGAGTCTGAAAACCCTTTTCTACTCAACAGGAGCCTAACGGCTTTAAAGAACACCAGATCCACGTTCAAATGCTGCGTGGAGGTAACCCCAGATTGCGTGGCATGTGGTGTGGTGGCTCACACCCGTAATCCAAGGGCTTTGGGAATATGACACAGGTAGATGATTTGAGGTCAGGAGTTCCAGACCAGCCTGGCCAACATGGTGAAACCCTGCCTCTACGAAAAATACAAAAATTAGTTGGGCCTGGTGGTGCACACCTGTGGTCCCAGCTATTCGGGAGACTGAGGCAGGAGAATCGCTTAAATCCAGGAGGGGAAGGTTGCAGTGAGCCGAAATCATGCCACTGCACTCTATCCTGGGTGACAGCATGAGACTGTCTCAAAAAAAACAAAAACAAATGCTGAGTGTGCAGCCTCCTAGCCATGCAGACTTGGGCAAGTTACTGAACTTCTCTGAACTTCAGTTTATTCATCAGTGAAAGAGAGGCGTTGACCTCCATGCCTGGCCCTTGTGAGGTGCTGGGTGAATACTGATTTTGTCCCAACTTTATAGGACAAGGGCATCTTACCTGGACATTGTCAGCCCAGCGGTGCCTGCTGAGGGAAGAGAGACGCTTTCCAATCCTTGCTGCTGAATAACAATTTAGCTATTTTTGCATTTCTTTTCCTTCCTTCCTTTCTTCCTTCCTTCCTTCCTTCCTTCCTTCCTTCCTTCCTTCCTTCCTTCCTTCCTTCCTTCCTTCCTTCCTTCCGTTCTTCCTTCCTTCCTTCCTTTCTCCCTCCCTCCCTTTGTTTTTCTTTCTTTTTCTCTTTCTCTCTTTATTTTCTTCCTTTCTTTCTTTGAGACAGGGTCTCACTTTGTCACCCAAGCTGGAGTGCAGTGGCACAAATCACAGCTCACTGTATCCTCAACCTCCCAGGCTAAGGCAATTCTCCTATCTCAGTACCCCAAGTTTCTGGGACTACAGGCACACACCACCAGGCTAGGCTAGTTTTTGTCTTTTTTTTTAGAGTTGGGGTTTCACCATATTGCACAGGCTGGCTGGTCTCCAATTTCTACACTCAAGCGATCCTCCCACCTTAGCTATCCAAAGTGCTGGGATACAGGCCTTGTAAGCTACTGTGCCTGGCCTTTTCTTTTCTTTTTTGACAGAGTCTCTCTCTGTCACCCAGGCTGGAGTGCAGTGGTGCAATCATAACTCCCTGCAGCCTTGAATTTCTAAGCTCAAACAATCTTCCTACCGTGGCCTCCCAAAGTGCTGGGATCATGGGTGTGAGCCATTGCACTGGTCTGCTTTTGCACTTCAGACACGCTCCTGACACCAATCGGTGGCACTGGGGCCACATTTTGTCCACCACGGATGTGGGCCTTTAAGAGTTCAAATCTTGCAGATGATTAAAAAGTGTTTTACCTCCTTGGTATTTAATGAAATCCAGGTTCTGGGAGGTTCTTGGAAGAGAAGGGGCTCCTGGGAGTGGGAAGAGTTTCCAGAAAGAGATGAGAAAGGGGCCCCTGACCAGCTGCATGAACTGAATCTTTAGATTTCCATAAACAAACCCCTCACGCACAGTCTCCACCTTGAAAAGCCTATTCTTCTAGCAGAAAGAGGGTGAGGGGAGCCATGTCCATAGGGTGTGACAAATATTACTCAGCTGCCCTAAGTGCTGGCCCGATTCACACCATCTGTCTCCTACCCTCTCGACAGCCCTCTTCTTTCTCTCTCTTTTTTTCTTTTTGAGACAGAGTCTTGCTCTGTCTCCCAGGCTGGAGTACAGTGGCTTGATCTCAGCTCACTGCAACCTCCACTTCCCAGGTACAAGCAATTCTCCTGCCTCAGCCAACTGAGTAGCTGGGATTACAGATACCCACCACCACGCCCACCTAATTTTTGTACTTTTTGTAGAGACAGGATTTCACCATGTTGGCCAGACTGGTCTCAAACTCCTGACCTCAAGTGATTGGCCTGCCTCAGCCTCCCAAAGTGCTGGGATTACAGGCATGAACCACCAGTCCCTGCCTACAAAAAAATATATATATATATTATATATATATTTTTTTTAATATTTTTATTTATATATATTATATATATAATATAAATATATATAATCGCACTTTTGGTTCTGGGGTACATGTGAAGAACATGCAGGATTGTTGCATAGGTACATACATGGCAGTGTGGTTTGCTGCCTTCCTCCCCATCACCTATATCTGGCATTTCTCCCCATGCTATCCCTCCCCAACTTCCCACCCCCTGCTGTCCCTCCCCTAGTTCCCCCCAACAGACCCCAGTGTGTGATGCTCCCCTCCCTGTGTCCATGTGCTCTCATTGTTCAACACTCACCTATGAGTGAGAACATGGAGGTGTTTTATTTTCTGTTCTTGTGTCAGTCTGCTGAGAATGATGGTTTCCAGGTTTGTCCATGTCCCTACAAAGGACACGAACTCATCATTTTTGATGGCTGCATAGTATTCCATGGTGTATATGTGCCACATTTTCCCTGCCCAGTCTGTCATTGATGGGGATTTGAGTTGTTTCCAACTCTTTGCTATTGTAAACAGTGCTGCAATGAACATTCGTCTGGATGTGTCCTTATAATAGAACGATTTGTAATTTAAAAAATCAGCCAGGCATGATGGTGTATGCCTGTAGTTGCAGCTACTCAGGAGGCTGGGGCAGAAGGATCACTTGAGCACAAGAGGTAAAAACTGCAGGAAGCTGTGATCACATCACTGCACTACAGCCTGGGCAACACAGCAAGACCCTGTCTCTTAAAAAAAAAAAAAAAAAAAAGCACTATACAAAGGAGTCCCTGACCTGGCATGGTGGCTTACACCTGTCATTCCAGCACTTTGGGAGGCTGAAGCAGGCAGATTGTCTGAGGTCAGGAGTTTGAGACCAGCCTGGGCAACATGGTGAAACCCTGTCTCTACTCAAAATACTAAACAGTTAGCCAGGCGCGGTGGTGTGTGCCTATAGTCCCAGCTACTCAGGAGGCTGAGGCACGATAATTGCTTAAACTGGGGAGGCAGAGGTTGCAGTGAGCTGAGATTGCACTGCTCTGTATTGCAGCCTGGGTGACAGAGCAAGACTCTATCACCAAAAAAAAAAAAAAAAAAATCCCTGCAGTTGACCTACAACCGCCCCAGTATAAGCATCCATCCTGACTCCCTGCTCCCTCGTCTCTGAAGAAGCTGCAGTGACAGGCAAGTGTTTGAGGAGATACGGAGTGCAGAGAAAGCAGCTTCTCTCCAGGGTCAGAAGACTGGGCTCCAGCCCCACCCGGCGCGAAAGAGCTTGTGTTTGTGCCTGACTGGCACCTTATCATGTCTCTTCGTACTTTTCTGTTTTCCTTCCATGTAGTTACGAGATTACACACCAGACTAAAAACCCCAGGGTCCCCTTTGGACAGAAGAAAGTTCCAAAAATCTGTCAAGCATTATTTAGAGGCTGATCCCATTTTTCCAAGCTGGTTGGTGACCGGGCTTTGAGGCTGCTGGTCGGGGACCTCAGTTTGACAGTCTGGCAGCTGCCTTCCCATCCTCCCCCTGCGTGGCAGGGCTTTGCAGCCTTGTGCCCTGGGCTGGGAGCCCAGAGAGGCCTCACTAAAGAGACACTTGGAACTTCCCCCTGAAAACGCCTGGCTCTGATTTATTTCCCATCCTGGCCCATGTTCTGCTGACCTGATCTTATAAGCACATAATTATGTTATTAGCATATGATGAACCACAGTATACAATGCGTCCTGCTGGAGAGAATTAGAATAAACTGCCACTTCAGCAGAGTTCCAGATAAAACAGCACCACAAAAGGAAAGAAGGAGAAGGCAGCAGAGGATAGGCCATGGTCGCAGGTACAGCCACTGTGCCTCCCTCGAGGCTCCCTCCTGGGGTCATGGCTAAAGAAACAGACCCAGGGAGAGCGGAGGGGTGACTTGGCTTGAAACTCACAGGCCCCGGACATCCCCAGTGAGAATGAGAATAAGAACCCAGCATTAATTAAGCCTTGCCTGGGTTTTAGCAGGAATTACAGCACTGGGAAAAGAGGGGAGATGTTTTCTTTTGTTTTTTGTTTGTTTGTTTGTTGTTGCCAGTCAAGACAGGTTTATTTTAACGAAAACAAACCTGAGAGGGGCTTCTGGCTGAGTTAGATGTTTTCAGCAGGCAGAGATTGGCTCATAGGACAGAGAGCACAATGCCCCATAATGAGGGCTCAGAGCCTCCATGGCTGGGCAGCCCCAGGAGCAGGGCCCGTGTCCCAGACCCATGTAGAACCCACACTTGGTCACACCACAGCAGCCAAAGAATGGGGGCCCAGCCCACAGCAGTGCACATAAGAGCCTGCTATGCATAGGGTCAGGGCCCACAGTGTCAAGGGAACATATCACAGGTGTCACAGGCTCCAGCCATTCTGATGTTGAATGACCCACATGGCAGGCTCTTGACTTGGAGCTATTGCTCATACAGTTCCTTCTGCCTGCTGTTCGCTTTCTCTTTCTCTTCCTGCTCTCCTTTAGAGCTCATCTCTAGGGTTGTCCTTTTTTAATTTTCATTTTCTCAGACAGAGTTTTGCTTTGTAGCCTAGGCTGGAGTGCAGCAGTGTGATCACAACTCACTGCAGCCTCCAACTCCTGGGCTCAAGTGACCCTCCTGCCTCAGCCTCCTAAGTTGGTGGGACTACAGGCATGTGCCACCATACTCAGCTCAGTTTTGAATTTTATATAGAGATGGGGTCTTGCTATGTTGCCCAGGCTGGTCTCAAGTATCTGGCTTCCAGGGATGCTCCCACTTCATCTCCTAAAGTGCTGGGACTGCAGGCATGAGCATCCATGCCTGGCCCTACACTCCTCCTTGAATATAGAGGCCAGAGGGTGAAAATAGAGAGAGTGATCTTGTGCCATCCTATATTGCTATAGGACTGCAGAAGCGATGGCTGCAGCTCCATCCCAGCCTGGTCTGGAACTCCTGGCCTCAAGGGATCCTCCTTGTTAGATATAGCGGATGTCAGGTTTCTCTTCAAAGAATCAACGTGTCAGTGTGTTCAGCTCGCTTATTCTTTAATTCTCTATTTTAAAGTTTAACTTCCTTGTGGTTCCAGTAAACAACCTTCTCCACTGGTTCTAATCAGTAGTTCACATCTGTTCCCCCAGTTCCCGGCTCTGTCCTGACTCATCCTGGTCACCTGCTTCAGGTGACTACTTGTTTCAGTCATCTGCTCTGGTCATCTTCTTTGACCTAGGTCACCCCTGGCTACCTGCTCTGACCTGCCTGTAACCATCCTTCCCACCAAACCACCCACCATGCCATTTTAGCTCAGACCCCTGCTCTGTTTAAAAGAGCCAATCAGGATTAGTTTAGCTTGTGTGGTCTAACCATAGCCAATAGGAGAATGACACAGCAGTGGGGCAACCCCCTCAGGAATAAGTACCCCTTCCCCTCCTTGCCCAGGTTTGTGCTCGCCATTGTTCCATCTGTGAGCCACACCCTTCTCCAGAAGTGAACTGCCTTGCTGGGAAATTTATATTTGAGTGCTACTTCTTTTGTGGCATCAAAAATCACTTATAACATCCCACCTCAGCCTCCTCAAGTACTGGGATTACAGGTGTGAGCCACCACACCCGGCCCAGGGTTGCCTTTTGCCAGTCTCTGTCATGTACCTGCCTCCCTGTGTTGAAATGATTTGCCTGGATGAGTTATCCCTGTTGTTTCCTGTTGCAATGGACTGAACATCTGTGTCCTATGAAAATTCATTTGTTGAAACCCTAATAACCAACATGGTGGCATTCAGAGGTGGGGCCTTTGGAAGGAAGGTAATTAGGTCACAAGAGTTACAAACCCCAAAAATCGGAGACAGGTCTCAGTTAATTTAGAAAGTTTATTTTGCCAAGGTTGAGAACTTGAGCCCATGACACAGCCTCAGGGGGTCCTGACGACATGTGCCTGAGGTGGTCAGAGCACAGTTTGGTTTTATACATTCTAGGGAGGCATGAGACATCAATCAACATATGTAAGATGAACATTGGTTCGGTCTGGAAAGGCAGGACAACTCAAAGCATGGAGGAGGCCACCAGGTCATAGGTAGGTAAGGGACAAATGGTTGCATTCTTTTGAGTTTCTGATTAGCCTTTGCAAGCAAGGCAGTCAGCCATGCATCTGTGTCAGTGAGCAGAGCGGTGACTGAACAGAATGGGAGGCAGGTTGGCCTGAACCAGTTCCCAGCTTGACTTTTCCCTTTAGCTTAGTGATTTAAGGACCCTAAGATTGATTTGCCTTTCACAAATGGAACCCCCACAAATAGGATCAGTGGGGGCAGAGTCTCACTCTATTGCCCAGGCTGGAGTGTAGTGGCGCAATCTAGGCTCACTGCAACCTCTGCCTCCTGTATTAAACCGGGTCTCCTGCCTCAGCCTCCCGAGTAGCTGGGACTGCAGGTGTGTGCCACCATGCCTGGCTAATTTTTGCATTTTTAGTAGAGACAAAGTGTCACCATGTTGGCCAGGCTCGTCTCAAACTCCTGACCTCAGATGATCTGCCCACCTTGGTCTCCCAAAGTGCTGGGTCTACAGACGTGAGCCACTGTGCCCAGCCAGATTAGTGCACTTATAAGAAGAGGGCAGAGAGCTCATGAGCTGTCTTTCCACCACATGAGGACACAGAGGGAAGATGGAAGCCTGCAACCCAGAAGCAGGGTCTCGCCAGGACCCACCCATGTTGACATCCCGATCTTGGACTTCCAGCCTCCAGAGCTATGAGAAATAAATTGCTGTTGTTTTTTGAGCCACCAGCTATGGCACTTTGTTACAGCAGCCCAAAGGGACTAAGACGCCTGCTCCAAACTTCCTTCTGGCAGCATGGTTCGATCCAACCCTGCAGAAGATGGGTAAAGACACTGCGGATTTAACAGTCACACTGTTGGGACCTCGGGGAGCTAAAGACACTGCGGATTTAACAGCCACACTGTTGGGACCTCGGGGAGCTAAAGACACTGCGGATTTAACAGCCACACTGTTGGGACCTCGGGGAGTTAAAGACACTGCGGATTTAACAGCCACACTGTTGGGACCTCCGGGAGCTGGCAGGCTGCCTGGAGACTTTTGGGCAGTGATACGTGGAGAACTTTGGTGCCTTGCTGAGGACTTCAAGGATGCAGCACTGGCCAGTGCTTGAATTTCTCCTGCTCCCTGGGATCTGGAGATGAGGGGCAGTCTGTTTCTGAAGATCAGGAGGCCCCAGCTGGGAGAAGGGGATGCTGAGGAGAAGGCGATGATGAGGTGGGTGGCAAATGGGTGAGAGGCTACAGATAGGAGCCCTGAAGTAGGAAGGCAGAAATAAGACCACCTGAGCAGAGGGCAGAGCGTGGTGGCGTTTTTGTTTGTTTATTTTTAAGACAGAGTCTCGCCTTGTCGCCCAGGCTGGAGTGCAATGGTGCGATCTTGGCTCACTGTGACTGCTGCCTCCTGGGTTCAAGCGATTCTCCTGCCTCAGCCTCCCAAATAGCTGGGATTACAGACATGTGCCACCATAGCCGGTTAATTTTTTGTATCTTCAGTAGAGACAGGGTTTCACCATGTTGGCCAGGCTGGTCTCGAACTCCTGACCTTGTGATCCGCCCACCTTGGCCTCCCAAAGTGCTGGGATTACAGGTGTGAGCCACAGCACCTGGCCTGTATTTTGTTTTTTTAAGATGGGGGCTTGCTCTGTTACCCAGGCTGGAATGCAGTGGCACAATCTTGGCCCACTGCAACCTCCGCCTTTTGGATTCAAGTGATTCTCCCGCCCCAGCCTCCCAAGTAACTGGGATTATGGGCCTGCACCACCCCGCCCAGCTAATTCTTGCATTTTTAGTAGAGAAGGCATTTCACCATGTTAGCCAGGTTGGTCTTGACCTCAAGTAATCTGCCCACCTCTGCCTGGCAAAATGCTGGGATTACAGGCATGAGCCACCACACCCATCCCAGAGCATGATATTGATGAGAGGCAACCTTCCCTGCATTTGGCTTCCGTTCCAGACACCCAAGGGTACTTGCCCCAGCCCAGGGACCCTGCTGTCCCTGTCTTCCCATCCCCCTAACTCCACCCTGGTCGTGCCTCAAGCCTCCTTCCTCTCTTCCCTCCTCCTGGATCCCGAGCGGGGCTCGCAGAGCCGAGTGGCTGCTCTGACTGTTCCCCTACTTGGCTTTTGCTGCTCTTCTTGGCTCCCTGATGAAGTTCCCAGAGCCTCTGCTCCAACATTCCTGCTTCCTGGAGGTGCCAAACATACTCCAGTCCTCCTCGCTCTCAGCTGATGACCTCATCTGCTTCAGGGAGCATGGAACCATGCAGCATGAACTTCTCTAAATTCCACCCCTTCTGCTTCGTAATATGGGTCCCCTCACCCTCCTGTCTCCTTTTCTCTCCTCTCCTGGCAAGAGAGTCCCTCTCCTCTGCCTCTTCCCATTTTTCCGTTCACTCGTGTTCGTTCCTGGGTGTCTACAACAGGATTGTTTCATCCCAAGGAAAATATGACTCTCAACCCAGATGGTCCTCAAGCTGCCGTCCTTCAGTTCTCCTTCCTGTTACCACCAAAATTGCAGGAAGGAAGGTTCATCCAAACACCTCTGCTCCTTCACCTTCCCCAACCTTCGCAATCACGATTTCAACCCAAAGATGCCCTTGAAAAGATAATCACAATATGCTGTGAATCAAACAATGCAGATGGTAAAACATGATGTGTACCGCACTTGCATTTCTTGTTTTAAAAGTGTTATATTTACATATGTTTTTCATTGAGGAATGTTACATAATAAAATAACAGAAGGTATACCTAAATGATGCGATTGTGGGTGTTTTTTAATTCTTTGTATCTATTTTCAGATTTTTCTTAAGGAACATGAATTATGTGTGAAAAAAATACAGGCCTCAGAAAAAAGGCAGCAAACTGCTTTTCAGATGTTCAGAAATAATGCTGAAATTCAATGACACATCACTCCTTATATCAAAGGGATAGATCAAAAATTTTAAAGTGAAAAATGAAGCAATAAAAGAATTAGAAAAATCTTGGAGCAGGTAGACTTTTCTCTTCTGTGGCTTTTAGGTTTTGAGGAAGAGAGGTTTGTCCAATACACTTGGTGGCAGCAAACACAGTGAACAAAATTAAAATACATGGAACAAATTAGGGGAAATTAGGCTGAGTACACAAGTTTGAGACCAGCCTGGGCAACATAGTGGAACGTTGTCTCTACAAAGAATTGTAAAAACTTAACCAGGCATGGTGGCATATGCCTGGGATCCCAGCTACTCAGGAGGCTGAGGTGGGAGAATCTCCTGAATCCCTGAAGTCAAGGATGCAGTGAGCCGTGATCTCACCACCTCGCTCCAGCCTTGATGACAGACTAAGACACTGTCTCAAAAAAAAAAAAAAAAAAGAAAAATCAAAAACAAAACAAAGTAGGGTAAATTGATTGTATGTGAAAATTGTTAGTTCCCTTAAACTAATTATTTAAATACTAATTTTAAATCAATAAGAAAAAGTAGCAACTAGTCAATAGAAAAATGAGTGGGCAAAGAACCTGAAATACTTCCCAGAAAAAAATAGACAATTAACTTAGAAACACGTGAAGGCAAAACTTTACAAGAAAAAGCACCATTTCTATTATTTGTATTAGATTGTCAAAGAATAAAAATATTGATCATGTACTGTGCAGACAAGAATATGCAGAAACTGGGATTTTCACACATTGGGGTGGGAATGTAAATTGATCTCTGCAGTGCTATCTTTCCAAATTTAAAATTCACAAGCTCTTTGAGCCATCACACACTTCTGGGAATTTATTCTAGAGATATTCTAAAGAATCAGCTGTTGCTTTGATTTTATTGTTTTTTGCTTTCAATTTGGTTGATTTCTGCTCTAATTTTTATCTTCTTCCTGCTGCTTGCTTTAGGTTTGCTTTTCCTTCTTTCTTTCTCTTTTTTTCCTTCCTTCCTTCCCTCCCTCCCTCCCTCCCTCCCTCCCTCCCTCCCTTCCTTCCTTCCTTCCTTCCTTCCTTCCTTCCTTCCTTTCCTTCCTTCTTTCTTTCTCTCTCTCCATCTTTCTCTCTTTCTTACTTATTTTCTTTCTTTCTTTCCCTCTTGGTCTTGCTGTGCCCCCCTTCCCGAGGTGGAGTGCAGTGGCACAGTCATAGCTCACTGCAGCCTCAGACTCCCAGGATCAAGCAATCTTCCTGCCTCAGCCTCCCTAGTAGCTGGGACTACAGGCACATGCCACCACATGTGGCTAATTTTTTTTGGGGGGGTCTCCCTATGTTGCCCAGGCTGTTTTATACTCCTGGACTCAAGCAACTCTTTCCCCTTGGCCTCCCAAATAGGTTTTCTTTTCTCTCATGAGATTCCTAAGGTTAAAAATGTAAGCAACTTTGTGATTTGTCATCTTTGTCTAATATGAGTATTCAGTGCTATACATCTTCGTCTAGAGACCACTTTTGCTGCATCAAAATAAAATACATTCCAATTCATTTTATTTTTCTTTTATTTCAAAAGACTTTGAAATTTTTTCTTAAAACATCTCTTCTTTGACCCACGGGCTATTTAAAAGTATAGTGTTTAATTTCCAAATCGCTGGGCTTTTCTGACTATCTCTTACTGACTTCTAGTGCAATGTGGCTATGAAGCAAGAATTCTCATTGTACCATTTCCACTCCTTTACATTTTTGAGGTTTGTTTTATAGCACAGAATATGATCTATTGTGATGAATGATGCTTGTATACTTGAGATAAATGTGTAATCTGCTGTTGAATTAAGTTTTCTATACATGTCAATTAGGTTGAATTAGTTGATTATATTTTGTCTAAAATTGACTGGTAGTGATTTGTCCAACATTAATGCAATGACTCCTGCTTGTTTTGGTTAATGTTTCCATGGTATATTTTCCTTCATCTTTTTTTTTTTTTTTTAATGTATCGATGGCCAGGTGTGGTGTCTCACACCTGTAATCCCAGCACTTTGAGAGGCTGAAGTGGGTGGATCACCTGATGTCAGGAGTTCAAGACCAGCCTGGCCAACACGGTGAAACCCCATCTCTACTACAAATACAAAAATTAGCCAGGTGTGGTGGCCCACGCCTGTAATCCCAGTTACTTGGGAGGCTGAGGTGAGAGGATTGCTTGAACCTGCAAGGCAGAGTTTCCAGAGAGCCGAGATTGTGCCACTGTACTCCAGCCTCAGTGTCAAAGCGAGATTGTCTCAGAAAATAAGATAAAGTTTTAAAAAGTAATTATCAATATATTTTGACTAAAATTCACCATGTTGTCCAAGCTCTTTTCTTTTCTTTTTGTATTTGTTCTTTGTTTCTTGTTTACTGGGTTTTTGTGTTTCTTTTGCCTTCTCTGTTTTGTTTTTTTTTTTTTTTTTTTGAGACAGAGTTTCGCTCTTGTTGCCCAGGATGGAGTGCAATGGCGCGATCTCGGCTCACTGCAACCTCCGCCTCCTGGGTTCAGGCAATTCTCCTGCCTCAGCCTCCTGAGTAGCTGGGATTACAGGTGCGCGCCACCATGCCCAGCTCATTTTTTTTTTTTTTTGTATTTTTAGTAGAGACGGGGTTTCACCGTGTTGACCAGGATGGTCTCGATCTCTTGACCTCGTGATCCACCCGCCTCAGCCTCCCAAAGTGCTGGGATTACAGGTGTGAGCCACTGCGCCCGGCCCTGGTTTTAATGAGCATTTTTGCTCATAGTAATTCTGTTTTGTCTTCTCTATTAATTTACTATTTGTCCTCTTTAACCTTTCTAGTGGTTTCCCTATGGTTTACAGTATACATTTCTAAATAATCTAAGTCCATCTCTGATTATAACATTTCATCATGATGTCATATCACTTCATGCATAGTGAAAGGAACTTACAACAAAATACCAGACTCCCAGTTCCTTCTTCCCGTATCTTGTTTTACTGTGGTCATATAATTCTCATTTATACAAGCCACAATACGTCACCACTATTATTACCTTTTACAGTCAGTGACTTTTTTGTAGCACTGAAAAGTTTTCTTAGTTATATTTTACTTTTATTTATCTCAATTCCAATGTTCTTCATTTCTTTGTGTATCTAAGTTTCTTACCTTAATAATATTCCTTCTGCCTGAAAAAAACTCTTTTAACATATCTCGTATTGTATTCTGCTGGCAATGAATGAGGAAGTCTTCTCCCCTTCACTTTCACAGCAATTTGAGCAGATATAGAACCCTCCGTTGACACGCTATTTTCTGTCACCTCTTTAAAGGCATTTACTCCACTGTCTTCTTTCTTTCTTGCATAGTTGCAAAATTTCTTTTCTTTTTCTTTATTTTTTTTTTTATTTTATTTTTTTTTGAGACAGAGTCTTTTGCTGTCATCCAGGCTAGAGTGCAGTGACACGATCCTGGCTCCCAGCAACCTTTGCCTTTCAGGTTTAAGCGATTCTCTCACCTCAGCCTCCTGAGTAGCTGGGATTACAGGCACGCGCCACCATGCCCAGCTAAATTTTTTTATATTTTTAGTAGAGATGGGGTTTCATCATGTCAACCAGGCTGGTCTCACACTCCTGACCTCAGGTGATCCATCCACCTCAGCCTCCCAAAGTGCTGGGATTACAGGCGTGAGCCACCGCACTCGGCCTCTTTCCCCTCTTTAAAGGCATTTACTCCACTGTCTTCTTGCGTGCATCATTTCTGACAAGAAACCTGCCATATTTTTGTCCTTGTTTCTCTGTGGGCGAGGTGTTTCTTTCTCGCTGTAGCTGATTTCAAGATTTTCTCTTTGCCTTTGGTGTTCTGCCTCTTGAGCCCTAGCATCTGTATTTTGCTGTTATTTACTTGCTATGAATCTTACTGGAGGCTTGTTAGCATGCTGGTAGGATATGGAGGATACAGAGCATTTTGAAGTTTTCTGATTCAGTCTCCATTTTTGGAAGTGTACAATGGGCCTGTGTCTTGGGATGTAGCCTTCACAGGTGTTTCTGTCCCTCACCTAAGAGTAGAGTTTTTAATCCCTCTACTCTTATTCCTTTTCCATGAAGCAGTGCATAATTCCAGGACTGCATTTTTCAATCTTCCCCAAGACTCTCCCCTCTGCAGAGTACAAGGTTTTGTATTGAGTTTCCTTTCTCTCTTATGTGACAAAGAGATGTTTGGGCTACACGGAGTGGCCTCTGGCAATATGCTCCCTCCTGCAGATTAAGCCCTTTTTTCTGTAAGGAAGAAGATGGGTCTCTGTGGAGCTTCCAGCATGGCTACCACTCCCCTTTCCCAGCCAGTGTCTCTGGATTATCTCCATCCTTCTGAGCCAAGAAGATAGGGTCTAGAGGCAGGGAACCTAAGGCTGATTCACACTGACTTCGTAGAACTAAATCAAAGGGAAAACTTCAACTCTCCAAGTCCAGGTAACAAAAGAACAGATGCTCCTCCCTTTGCAAACCCCACTTTCTTCATCACAGATGAGAAATGAAAAGTACTTCTGATTGGTCCTCTCCCACAGCGAATCAGACTGGTCGTGGGCCTGGTCTTCATTTGCATAGGGGTGTAACTTTATAACTCCACTTCAGCCTCTGATTTATTGCCTGCTGCAACCAATCAGGCTGATGATGGCCCCTCCTTCATTTACATATGGTGAAAACCAAGTAACCAATGGGAAACCTGTAGAGGGTATTTAAATCCAGAAAATTCTGTGACCAGAGCTCTTGAGTCTCTTGCTTGAACCCACTCTCACTCTATGGAGTGTACTTTCTTTTCAACAAATCTGTGCTTTTGTTGCTTCTTCGTTTGTGCATTTTATCCAATTATTTGTTTAAAATGCCAAGAACCGAGAGGACTCTTAGTCAAGACCCTCCACCTGTAACACTTCCTGTGAGACCCTGGTTGGGGTTGCTGGAGGAAAACCTGAAAAGGGAGGAGGGAATCTCCTCCCCACATGACCGCAGCCTCTAGGAGCCTCACACTCTCATACTAGGCCAATAGGAAACAAAATGTCTTGTTTCATGTTTCTATCAGTGTATATCATACCCAGTGGCTTCTTCTCCCCCAGATAAGCAAATCAGCAGGTGAGGAATTTCCCTGCAAGCACCTGTTTCTCTTCAAGATGACTGTGTGTCCTGTGACCTGTTCTCTAATCTCAATTCTCTAATGGGTTCACACAAAGTCATGAATGTGATGCCTGTCCACCTTTTATCTTGTAACAATAGGAGCTGATCTTTAGATTCTCTGCATATCCCAGAGATGCACTTGTAAATATGCTAGGAAAGAAATCAGTCATGCATCACTTGCTAATGTGTATACATTTTCAGAAATGCATCATTAGGCAATGTCGCCATTGTTTGAACATCACAGAATGTACTTACACAAAACTAGATGATGTAGCCTACTACATACCCAGGTTACATGGTATAGCCTATTGCTCTTAGGCTACAAAACTGTACAGCATGTGACTATCCTCAATGCTATAGACAGTCCTAACACAATGGTAAGTATTTGTGTATCTAAACCTATTTAAGCATAGAAAAGGTAACGCATTGCACTGTGATTTCCCACAGCTATGACAGCTCTAGGCAATAGGAATTTTTCAGCTTCATTATAGTCTTAGGGGACCACAGTCGTATATGTGGGCTGTCATTGACCAAAATGTCTTTATGAGGCATAAGACTGTGTATATATGCATGTGTATGTATTCCCCTAACACACACACACACACACACACACACACACACACACACGGAAATGTGTTGCTGTATTGCCTCATTATTTGTACTAGAAAGAACGACTGAGAAAACCTAAATGTCCCTTAGGCTGGGAGCAGAAATCAACCATAACACAGTCATACAATGAAATATTATGCAGCATATCTTAATGGCAATGAGACGTGCAGTAGAGTAGTTAAAAGGAATGAGATGGAACGTTATGCAGAAGTTAAATAGAATGTGTTGATGTTAGAAATTATTCTCTGAAAATAACACTTTGTACAGTTAACAGGCTTTGTCTTTCCATGTAGTAAACTTCAGATCTGTTCCCACATACTCTGGTTTTTCCACCTTCTGGAATATGGTAGGAATGCATGTCCTGTCTCCTTGGAAATTTGCGTGGTATGCTTTAGCCAATGAAATATTAGTGAGAGAATTACACTGGATTTCAGCTGGCATCCACCCCCTTGGCAGGGTAGCCTTGTGCAGGATCCAACCTGCCCAACCAAACACAGCAGTCCTGCTGAGTTGGAGCTGATCTGTGGGTTCATGAACCCCAAGGATCATGTGGACTTGGGTTTAGGGCTGCCATTTGAGCCCCTGACTGCTGTAGAGAGAATGAAAGAGACACCCAGGAGGGAGACTGAGAAGGACAGAGACACAGAAAGGCAGAGAGATGAGGCGACGGGTGAGGGCAGAGTGTGAGACATATGCCAATGGGCACTTCTTTCTGATTTCCAGTTTAAATCTTTTGAGTGACATGGCTTTACTTCGTCTCCATGAGCTTTGTGAGAAATCACAACATCTTGAAATGCATTCCCATTTAGTCAGCTGGCTTGAGTTTCTGCTCTTGCAGTGAAGTTACCTCCAAGACACATGTCTTTTAAAGATTTCTCCCCAGTTTGGCTCACCCTGGCTTTCCAGCAATTTCTCCAAATGTCCCCCAGGGCAGAGCCTTCCCCAAGCTTCACTATTTCCCAGACACCTCCAGTACTGGCCACCTGAGTACCTCTGAACATGACTCCCTCTGGCAAAAGCCCCTGCTCTCCATATTATTCTGTGTTACTGACTTAAGACAGCACCTTCTCTATGGCCCAGCTTCAAGTCCTCCCTCGCCACCTCCTCCCCAGCCCCTGGACAGAATCCTTTGCTCAGCCCTGGATTTATTCTTCTCTTGAACCATTTACCAGATTCTGCCTTGCATTATAGTTGCTTTGATTGTTTTATTTCTGCACCACATTCTAAGCTCCTTAATGGTAACAAGTGATGTCTTAATTATCCTCCAAGGACTTATGTGTTTCCTGAATGTTTGCATTATTTGGAATTGTACTTATTAGTTCTACTGCCTCTTGAAATAAGAATAAAGAGGAGGAAGTTACAAACGGCCCTCAAAGCAAAGCCCCCTCCTGTTCCTTCAATACTGATCACCCAAATAATAAAAATGGCAGGACTGATATCATTTAATCCCTGCCAGGCATTGTTCTAGGGCTTTGGCATTTATTAACACAAGTCATCATCATAAATTCCTATAAGGAATATACAGTTAGTCTCGGTTTTTCAATGAAGATACTTGCCCTCCAAGGGCACATAACAAAAGGACAGAACCTAAATTTTTACCCAGATCACCTGTCCTCAAGGTCCATGCCTTCCATCGCTTGACCATGAGAAGGGCCTGAGAGGAAAGGAGAAGTGGGACCTAACGTGTAGACCAGCTCCCTGGTCTACAGAGAGGACCTGAGTGAAGCCCTTGCTCTTGTCTGCAGTGGGTGTGAAAGGGATGAGGAAAGAATTCCGCCTATAGACCAGTGTATTAGTTCATTGTCTCCTTGCTAATAAAGACATACCCAAGACTGGGTAATTTATATTACAAAAAAAAGAGATTTAATGGACTCACAGTTCCATGTGGCTGGGGAGGCATCACAATCATGGCAGAAGGTGAAGAAAGAGCAAAGACACATCTTACATAGCAGCAGGCAAGAGAGAGCTCATGTAGGGGAACTCCCGTTTATAAAACCATCAGATCTCATGAGACTTACTCACTACCACAAGAACTGCACAGGAACAGCCCACCCACATGATTCAGTTACCTCCCACTGGGTCCCTCCCACGACATGTGGGAATTAAGGGAGCTATAATTCAAGATGAGATTGGGGTGGGGACACAGCCAAACCATATCAACCAGGGATCTCTTCAGGCATAGAGAGACTCATATTGGGTCTGTGGGAAAGCACACATACACACCCAGGAATGTTTGTGTGAGATCTGTCCACTTTAAGGGGGAGGAGATCCACAGCTTTCGCCAGAGTCTCAAAGACATCTGTGACCTCTCAAAAGACTAAGAACCACAGTTTGAAGGGGAGATGAATGAAGAAAGGGGAATGAAAGGAAGGGATGTCCGCCAGGTAACAGAAAGTGAGAAGAGGATGGAGACAGAGAGAGGAAGGGAGGAATGTGAGAAACGTAAGAACTGTTCCTCATTACGTGTTCCCACAGCGGTCCTCAGGAGAAGTGGAGAAGCCCGATCCTGGTTTCCGAAACATGCCAAGTACTAAGTGCCCACCAGGCTGCTAGTGCTCAGGGAAAGAGGTGTGTGTGCAGGTATACACTTGTGAGACAATGAGTCCTAAGGGGACAAATGACAGCACAGCCTCCATCCTGCCCTGCCCAACCCCCTTCCCCCATCACAGCAGAATGGCAGAGGATAGTCTTTAGGATGGCGCTGGCTTAATCCTGAAGCACTCTCAGCTGTAAGGGTTGACCTTGTTGGGTGCTAGCACTGGTCAGTGGTTCATGTGCTTGAGGATCGGTCAGTACCCAATACGGATAGGACACCGCCACTCCAGTCCTTCCCCACACTCGTACACCTCACTCTGTGGTTAACAAATCTCATGGAAAATTACTATCAGGTCTGCTCACACCCATGTGAATTTCTGTTGCCCTCTCTAAGTTGTCTCCCAGGGACATCACCTTGAATCTTCCCAGTGATGCTGCCATCTTGCTGCAAGAGAACAGTGGTTGAAAGTGTGAGTCAGAAGTGCTCACCTCAAATTTCAGAGGAAAGCCCACCTCAAACTACCCAGGGTCAAGACAGTGTATTTAAGACAGCGCATCCGCCATGACCATTTTATGTCCTCCCTCACCGACCCCCCTTCCCCTGGACAGAATCCTTCTCTCAGCCCTGGATTTATTCTTCTCTCGAACCATCTGTCAGATTCTGTCTTGCATTATAGTTGTTTCAATGGTTTTATTTCTGCGGCTAAAGTTTAGGCTCCTTGATGGTGTAAGTGAGAGAAAGAAGTGCCCATCGGGGTATATCTCATACTCTGTCACTCGTCCTCTGATCTTAGGCAAGTCACTTAACCTCAGTTTTCTCATCTACAAATTGGAATTGGAGTATCTCCAAATGTATAGGGTTGCCCTATATATTAAGTACACGTAAGCATCTAAAGCACTGGGGACAGTGCGTTAGCACAGGGTATGCACTTGAGGCATTTCAGCTGTTGTCAGTGTCTGCTATGGTTTGAATGTAGTCCCCAAAGTTTATGTGCTGGAGACATAATCCCCAATTAGATAATCCTAATCACCAGTTAAAGAGCCCATATTGGGAGATGAGCTCTTTAACAGCTGATGAGGATTAATGCCGTTATTTTGGAAATGGGTTTGTTATCATGGGAGTGAGAATGAAATCAGCTCCTCTCTCTCTCTCTCAATCCTCCACCTTTCCCACATGCTGCCCTCCGCCATCTTAAGACACAGCAAGAAGGCCCTCACCAGATGCTGATGCCTTGGCCTTGGCTGTCCCAACCTCCAGAGCTATGAGGAAATAATTTTCTCTTCCTTATAAATTACCCCAGGTGGTATTCTGTATAGAAGCATGAAATGGACTGACAGAGTGTGCAAAGCGTCTCTGGGCTTGTCCCCGGGTGTGGACCCCAAAGCCATTTGCAAAGCCATACTTTTTAACCCTCCGTGGGGTCACATGGTATTTCCCAGCCCAATCATTCACTCATTCACCAAACTTTGGCTTGGTCTTTAGATGAAGATGAGCTTCAATTAGAAAAGAGACCACAGAATTTAGACAATTCTGAAACCGGGAAGTTGACTGTTTGACCAATGACAGAACTATACGAGAAAGGGTTTGGTCTCCAGAGAGGACTACTTTATGCTTTTCATTTTGTGAAGATTTCTTTTAATCCTCACAACGTGTTTTTAATCCCCATAAAAGCAAAATAAGCATGTTTGAAAAACTTGAGAAGCACTGACGTTTTAAATCAACCCCTTTTGTAATCTCTCCATAAAAAGTTTATTCCTGCTATAATATTCTTGTATTCCTCCTCATTTTTTTATTTTAAATATGGTCAATATATGACCTGCACATACTGGCACCTGGGATTTTTACCGAACACCATGACAGTAGCTTTTTACCGTGTTATTAAACTGTCTTTGCCCAGTCATGATAAAGGTAGTGGAGTCAAGCAGGCTTAGTGATGAACCAAAGGGGACAGGAATAATTTCAGAGGAAAGCCCACCTCAAACTACCCAGAAAATAAGAGGGGCACGACTTCCTGGCTTACACTTTGGAAAGTGGTAGCTGGGGAGGATTCTGGTGAACATATCTCAGTGTGGCTTCTAACCAGGTAGCTACAACTGGAGAGGGAAAGGGAAGAGAAGGTGAGTTGTGAGCCAACAAAGTCTAGAAAATTCGTATAGCATCCCCCAGATAGATGTGTGGTGACCCACGGGGCTGAAGAGCCTGTCCTAGGTGAATCATGGAGACACCACAGGCATGGAAGTGGCATCCCCGACTACGGTTGTGGTCAATGGGGGAAGCCACTGAAGCAACCAGAACTATCTTAATAGTCTCTCTAGCTAGAGTGGTAATGACTAGCAACCAATCACCCACCAGTCCATCACACGCTCCCCAAACCCTCCCCCATACAAATAAGTGGGGTCCTCAGAATTAAAGACCAAAGAGAAAATAATGAAATAAAGTTCTATGAGAGAAAAGGAGTACAGAGAGAAAGATGATCGTCAACCTTGAAGAAAGTCAAACAGAAAAATAGGAGGAGTATCTGGGGTGCAGTATGGGTCAGGGGTTACTCAAATAAGGAAGTCTCTCAGGGGGAGTAACGTTTGATTTAGTCCTGAAGAGTGTGATTCAGTCATGCAGAGATATCCCTGGAGGTTCTCCAGTCTGACTCTGCATTCCAGTCACCCAGGGAGCTTAAAACAAACAGACAAACAACCTCCACCCCCAGTTGTGCTTTTGGCTCTACTTCAGGGTATGGGCTGAGGCCCAGGCACCTGCATTTTTTCAAAACTCACCAGGTGATTAGAAAGCACAAAGAGGATGGAGATGCACATCTTTGGGTGCAAAAAGATTTCAAATTTCAGACCACTAGATTTGGTTTCTAGTAAAGGAATGACTAAATAATTACCGAATCACCTTGGAGATAGTGGGGGTTCAACTGCAGACCACTGCAGTGCAGCAAATATTTCAATACACAAGTCATATTCATCAGGGTTCAGGGTTCTCTAGAGGGACAGGATTCATAGGATAGATGCATATATGAAGGGGAGTTTATTAGGGAAAATTGACTCACATGATCCCAAGGTGAAGTCCCACAATAGGCCATCTGCAAGCTGAGGAGCAAGGAAGCCAGTCTGAGTCCCAAAACCTCAAAAGTGGGGAAGCCACAGCGCAGCCTTCAGTCTGTGGCCAAAGGCCTGAGAGACCCTGGCAAACACGGAGAGTCCAGAAGCTGAAGAACTTGGAGTCTCAAGTTCGAAGGCAGGAAGCATCCAGCACGGGAGAAAGATGAAGGCAGGAAGACTCAGCCAGTCTGCTCTTCCCACCTTTTTCTGTCTGCTTTATTCTGGCCGAGTGGCAGCTGATTAGCTGGTGCCCACCCAGATTAAAGGTGGGTCCGCCTCTCCCAGTCCACTGACTCAAACGTTCATCTCCTCTGGCAACACCCTCACAGACACACCCAGGAACAGTACTTTGCATCTTTCAATCCAATCAAGTTGACGCCCAATATTAACCATCACACAAATCATGCAAACTTTTTGGTTTACAAGTGCATATAAAAGTTATATTTATCGTATACAGTAGTCTATTAAGTGTGCAATAGCATTATGTCTAGAAGAACAGTGTACATTCCTCAATTTAAAATTGTTGATGGAAATGCTAACAATCATCTGGGCCTTCAGGAAGTCATAAATCTTGTTGCTGGTGGAGGGTCTTGCCTCTGCGTTGATGGCTGCTGACTGATGGGGCGGTGGTTGCTGAACACTGCCGTGGCTGTGGCAACGCCTTGAATTAAGACAACAGTAACGTTTACCACGTTGACTGACTCTTTCTCTTACGAAATTTCTCTGTAGCATGCAATGCTGTCTGATAGCATTTACCCAAGTAGAACTTCCTTCAAGATTGGAATCAACCCTCTTAAATTCTACTGGTGTTTTATCAACTAAGTTTACAGAGCATCTAAGACCTTTGCTTTCATTTAAACAACGTTCACAGCGTCTTCACCAGGAGTACATTCCACCTCGAGAAACCACTGTCTGCTCATCCGTAAGAAGCAGCTCCTCATCTGTTCGAGGTTGATGATGAGACTGCAGCAGTTTTCAGTCACATCTTCAGGCTCCTCTTCTAATTCTAGTTCTCTCGCTATTTCTACCACATCTGCAGTTCCTTCCTCACTGAAGTCTTGAACCCTCAGAGTCAGCCAGGAAGGTTGGAATCCGCTTATTTCAAATTCCTGTTAATACTGATGTTTTGACCTCCTCCCATAAATTACAAATGTTTTAATGGCATCTAGGATGGCGAATTCTTTCCATGGAGTTTTCAATGTACTTTGCCTAGATCCATCAGAGGAATCAATATCTGTGGCAGCTCTCACCTTACAAAATATATTTCTTTCTTTTTTTTTTTTTTTGAGACAGAGTCTCGCTCCATTGCCAGGCTCCAGGCTGGAGTGCAATGGCGTGATCTCGGCTCACTGCAACCTCCGCCTCCCAGGTTCAAGCAATACTTCTGCCTTAGCCTCCCGGATAGCTGGGATTACAGGCACGTGCCACCATGCCCAGCTAATTTTTGTATTTTTAGTAGACATGGGGTTTCCCCATGTTGGCCAGGATGGTCTCGATCTCTTGACCTCGTGATCTGCCCACCTCGGCCTCCCAAAGTGCTGGAATTAAAGGCATGAGCCACCATGCCCGGCCACACCACAAAATATATTTCTTAAATAATAAGACTTGAAGTCAAAATTCCTCCTTGATCCAGGAGCTGCTAGATGGCAGTTGTGTCAACAGACATGAAAACAGCATTAGTCTTCTTGTACGTATCCATCAGAGCTCTTGGGGGACGAGGTGCATTATCAAGGAGCACTCATAGTTTGAAAAGAATCTTTTTTTTTTCTGAACAGTAGCTATCAACAGTGGGCTTAAAGTATTCAGTAAACCATGCTGTAGACAGATGTGCTGTCATCCTGGCTTTGTTCTTCCATTTTTAGAGCACAGGCAGAGTAGACTTAGCATCATGCTTAAGGGCTCTATGGTTTTCAGAATGGCCAATGAGCATTGCCTCCAACCTACAGTCATCTGCTGCATTCGCCCCTAACAAGAGAGTCAACCTGTATTTTGAAGCTTTAAGGCTTCGAGTCTGTTTTTGAGTGTGGCCCACCTTCATCAAGGATCTTAGTTAGATCTTCTGGATAACTTGCTAAAGCTTCTCACCAGCGCTTGCTGCTTCACCTAGCATTTTTATGTTATGGAGGTGGCTTCTTTCCTGGAACCTCACGACCCCATCTCTGTTAGTGTCGACTTTTCTTTGGCAGCTTCCTCACTCTCTCAGCCTTCACAGAATTGAACGGAGCTAAGGCCTTATTGTGGGTTAAGCTTTGGCTTAAGGTTATGTTGTGACTGGTTTCACTGCCTATCCACACCACCAAAGCTTTCCCCTCATCAGCAGTAAGTCTGTTTCACTTTCTAACTATCCATGTGTTCACTGGAGTAACACTTTTAATTTCCAACAGGAGCTGTTCCTTTGCACTACTTGGCTAGTTGCTTAGTGCAAGAGGCCTAGCTTCCTGCCTGTCTTGGCTTTTGACAGGACTTCCCCACTAAACGTAATCATTTCTAGCTCTTGATTTAATGAGAGAGCTGTGCTCCTCTTCCTTTCACTTGAACGCTTAGAGGCCACTGTAGGATTATTAGGTGGCCTAATGTCAGCATGGTTGTGTCTCCAGGAGTAAGGACCCCCAGGGAAAGAGAGAGAGATGAAAGAATGGTCAGTTGCTAGAGCAGTTGAAACATACACATTTATCAATTAAGCTCGTTATCTTATATGAGTATGGTCCATGGAGCCCCAAAACTATTATAATAGTAATATCAAAGATAGTTGATCACAGATCCCAGTAACACATATGATAATAATGAAAAAGCCTGAAATACTATAATAATCACAAAGTGAGCACATGCTGTTGTACGGCACCAGTAGACTTGCTTGATTCAGGGTAGCCACAAGCCTTCAGTTTGAAAAAAAAAAAGCCACGCAATGTTTACAAGGTGCAATAAGGTAAAGTATGCCTCTTATAAGCATTTTTAAGATCCATGATTGAACTGTCTAATTATTTCCAAGAAAAGGATGCAGAACACTTCATTTTCAATGGGCTACTTTGAAAGGAGGAATTCTTGTTCAAGTGTGCACGTTGGCTCCGGTCTTTCAAACCCTTCCCTTGTACTGGGCGCAGAAGCCCCTCACTTGCCATATACCTTCTTCTCCTTGGGGTACATTATTTCTTCTCTCCTTTTTTCTTTCTTTGTCTTTCTTTTTTTACTCTCCTTAATGTTCTTAATAGAATCTTCCTATATTTTTTGCTGGACAGCAGAATCCAGTGACTAAACGTATCACAAGTTCTGCTGTAGAACAGTAGAACACTCCCCCAACCCAACCTACTTTATTCATTCTCGATAGATTCATAGAATATATGGAGGCTGAAGCCCCAGTCCTCTGTTAGATCATGGCTGTAAATACCAAGTATTTGCTCATAGATCGTATTAGTCTGTTCTCATGCTGCCAATAAAAACACACCTGAGACTGGGTAGTTCATAAAGAAAAGAGGTTTGGTTGACTCACAGGTTAGCGTGGCTTGGGAGGCCTCAGAAAACTTACAGTCAGGGTGGAAGGGGAGGCAAACACATCCTCCTTCACACGATGGCAGCAAGGAGAAGTGCAGAGTGAAGAGGGGTGAAAGCCCCTTATGAAATTATCGATTTTTGTCAGAACTTACTCCCTATCATAGAACATCAAGCAGGTAACTGCCCCCATGATTCAATTACCTCCTACTGGGTCCCTCCCGTGACACACAGGGATTATGGGAACTACAGTTCAAGATGAGATTTGGGTGGATACACCGACAAACCATATCATACACTTACAGATAAGCTGAGATGAAATTGGTACATCTTGCAGGTATAGCTGTCAGAGGTGGTATGTACACAGCACCTTGGCAGAATGCTCATTTCATTGGTGGGGATTTGTAAACATGCATAGCCAAACTCTCCTTCTCTTTCTCCTTCTCCAACTCCCGATATTCCCCTTCCACTGAGATGGCAAGAGTCTTCTGGGGCAAAAAATATTAATGACTATAAAAACAGTCACTTAAGGCACTCAGAGAAATGGATTGCAGGGTCTCCTGGGAAGTTCATCTCTTCACTTATTTGTTTTTATTCTCTTAGATTCTGTATTTGATTTCTACCTAATGTTTAAATTTAGCAACTCTGGGTGTACTGATTTCTCTTTTTAAAATGTACAGTCTTCTCCCCAGAGTTGCTCTAAATATCAGCCTGGAGGTGAGGGGAACCTTGTTGGGACATCCATCACCCCATGGACCACTAGGAACGAGGCAAATGAATGGACTGACCAGGAGGGTGATTCCCAGTTCTCCTCCATCCTTTAAAGACATCACACCCAACACCGTATCTTGGTGAGCAGGATGGCCTTTCCTTGAAAAGAAGGGAATTAATTCTCCAGGCATAGCAGGAAGAAGTCTACTTTCCCCAGTTCCTGATCCATTTACAAGAGGACTGGGGTAGCCAATAGGGCTACACTGGTACACTGGTACAACGAGGTGCTATCGAGGACTCTGAAATAGCATGCTGCTCCTGGCCAGAAAATATACCAAAGAGCTTAGCAAAAAGGCAAACGAAGGTGCAAAATACCAGCAGTGAAACCTTTGCAGCCATACCCCATGAGAAGTGAATGGTTCTTTCACTTTTCTATTGGTTACATGAAAAAATTAGCTGATTATTGTTATATTACAGCTAACGTAATGTGAAACATCTGTTTGCTAGGAACTAGTTGGATAATTTAAAACAGTATTTGTTTAAATGCCAGACTCTGGAGTAAAGCTTTGCCAGAGATCTCTCTTCACCACCCACTCACCCTGCATCCTGGGCCTTTGGCTACAAAACCATGCTGGACTCCAGCAATACATGGGCTGCCTGGGGAACAGATTTTCCAAAGATTGCCAGAGACCAGACATTTTGGCCTCATGGGCTCAGAATTTCTGAATGTAGAAATATTTGTTTTTATACAGATTAGTGCTCATTTTTATCCAGATGATTTGGCCTCCAACACAAAATCAGAGACAGCAATAAGGAAGTGCTTATCTCCCCCAATCCTCGTGCCTGCACTGACTTTGACTCTTTCTTATCAGGCCAGACTCAATGGCTGCTTAGCAAGGACAACGACTCCATTTTACCTCATTGTTTAGCTCATTATCAGTCAGCGGCAGGCAGTTCAGGGTCAGAATTTGGCATAAATATATGAACAGCAGTCATAAGTAACAATTATCAGATGTTTTCCTATGGTGTGGGACACAATGTTGAGTGAGTGAATGTGACAATTCAATGAGTCATTATAGGAGCCTCAAGCAGGAAGAACCATCATTTACTCTGCTTTGTAGATGAGAAAAGGAAATAGAAAGAAGGTAAGCATTTTACCCCAGATCTGAAGAACTATAAGGATAAAGTTGCAATTTTTTTTTTTTTTTTGGAGACAGAGTCATGTCTCGCTCTGTCGCCCAGGCTGGAGTGCTGAGGCTGGAGTGCCGTGGTGCCATCTTGGCTCACTGCAACCTCCACCTCCTGGGTTTAAACAATTGTCATGCCTCAGCTTCCCAAGTAGCTGTGATTACAGGTGCACGCCACCACATGGCTAATTTTTTTGTATTTTTAGTAAAGATATGGTTTTGCCATGTTGGCCAGGTTGGTCTCAAACTCTTGACCTAAAGTGATCTGCCTGCCTCGGCCGCCTAAAGTGCTGGGATTACAGGTGTGAGCCACCACACCCAACTGGAGTTGCAAATTCTTAAGATGAGGAACAGTGGAGGTAGAGTTTGGGTGGGGAAAGTCACGACTTCTGTTACTTCTATTTTTGGCATGTTAAATAGGAGGGGTCAAATAGGCACTGCTATGTCTGAAATGTTTTTATCCTCTTCAAAACTCCTGTTGAAACTTAATTTTAACACAACAGTGTTGAGAGGTGGAGCCCAACGGGAGGTGTTTCGGTTATGAGGGTTCTGCCCTCATGAACGAATGCATACTGCTACAAGAAGGGTTAATAGGAGTGAGCTTCCTCTCCTCTGCTCTTCTGCCATGTGACAAACAGTGTTCCCCCTTGGAGAGGAGGCAGTGTACACAGTGCCATCCTGGTAGCAAAGACTGGGCTTTTTACAAGACACTAAACCTATCAGTGCCTTGATCTTGGATTCCCAGCCTCCAGAACCATGATAATTGAATTTCTATTCATTATAAACTACCCATTCTTGGATATTCTGTTACAACAACACAAAATAAACCAACACATGCACCTCAGTGGAAATATCCAGAAAGCCTTTGGATGCACGTGCCTGGAGTTCAGGAGCAATATAGAGAATAGGGATAAAATTGGAAGTCATCAGGTATGGACAGCATTTAAGCCATGGTGCTGAAGGTGTCACCTAGGGAGTGTGCAGGATTGCTAAGAGGATGGACTACAGGCATTTTAGCACTAGAAGGCCTGGAAGAGGAGCCAGCAAAGGAGACAAGGAGCAACTGATAGAGTGGCCAGGGGAGGAGGAGAACTGGAAACCAAAAGCTCAGGGTGTCCAAGTACCAAGAAAAGAAGCATTTCATTCGGGTGTGGTGGCTCACATCTGTAATCCCAGCCCTTTGGGAGGCTGTGGTGGGCGGGTCACCTGAGGTCAGGAGTTCGAGACCAGCCTGACCAACACGGTGAAACCCCTTCTCTACTAAAAATACAAAAATTAGCTGGGCATGGTGGTGCACGCCGGTAATCTCAGCTACTTGGGAGGCTGAGGCAGGAGAATTATTTAAACCCAGGAGGTGGAGGTTGCAGTGAGCCGAGATCATGCCACTGAACTCCAGCCTGGGCAACAGGGCAAGACTCAGTCTCAATAAAAAAAAAAGGAAGCGTTTCAAGGAAGACAGTGGTCAACTTGTCAAATGTTGCCAAGAGGTGTGGTATGAGCACCAGCCATTATATTTGGCAATAGGACGTCATTATTGACGATGATGAGAGCCATTTCTCACAAGTGTGGGCAGAACGGCATGTCTGGGAAGTGTGGATGTTGGGGAAGGAGATTTGTCCTGCCTGGACATCTGCCACCCTCACGTCACAGATCTTGGACTCATTCAGTTCCAGCGACTTGCACCTCCACTCCATTTCGGTCACCCGTACCCATGGATCTGTTCTCCCTGAACACTTGCACTTCTGAAACTGTAGTGCAGTTTCAAAATCTGAAACTCTAAAGCTCTCCATGATAACCACAGCTCCTTTCACTTCCCCCTTCCTTATCCTACCACGTTTTATTATATTAGATGGAGACGTCCATTCTCTTGACTCCTCCATTTCTCCATCTAGTACATTGGCTTTCTTTAGTTCTTTCCATTAGTTTTCTTCCCTAAAATCCCTTGCCCCCGAGGCCATCACATAACACCTGACAAAAACCCACCTTCTATGATTTGAATGCATCCCCCAGAGTTCATGTATTGGAAGCTTAATTTTTAATAAGCTCAACAGTGTTGAGAGGTGAGATCTTTAAGAGATAATTGCCTCAAATCAAAACCACATTGAGATACCACCTCAACGCCAGTTAGAATGGTGATCGTCAAAAAATCTGGAGACAACAGATGCTGGAGAGGATGTGGAGAAATAGGAACACTTATACACTGTTGGTGGGAGTGTAAATTAGTTCAACCATTTGACCCAGCAATCCCAGTACTCGGTATATATCCAAAGGATTACAAATCATTCTATTATAAGGACACATGCACAAGAATGTTCACTGCAGCACTGTTTATAATAGCAAAGAGTTGGAACCAACCCAAACGCCCATCAATGATAGATTGGATGGGGAAAATGTGGCACATATACACCATGGAATACTATGCAGCCATAAAAAACAATGAGTTCATGTCCTTTGTAGGGACATTGATGAACCTGAAAACCATCATTCTCAGCAGACTGACACAAGAACAGAAAATCAAACACCTCCATGTTCTCTCTCATAGGCGAGTGTTGAACAATGAGAACACATGGACACAGGGGGGGAGCATCACACACTGGGGTATGTTGGGGGGAACTAGAGGAGGGACAGCAGGGGGTGGGGAGTTGGGAAGGGATAACATGGGGAGAAATGCCAGGTATAGGTGATGGGGAGGAAGGCAGCAAACCACGTTGCCATGTCTGTACCTATGCAACAATCTTGCATGTTCTTCATGTGTACCCCAAAACTTAAAATGCAATTTTACAGAGTGAGAGAGATAAATAATTACATTATGAGAGCTGTGCCTCATGGATGTATTAATGCTGTTATTGTGGGAGTGGGTTAGTTATCTTGAAAGTGGACTCCAGACAAAAGGATGAGTTCATCTCCGTTCCTCTCTCTTGTGTGTGCTTTCTTACCCTTCTGCCTTCTGTCATGGGATGACACAGCAAGAAGGTCCTTGCCAGGTGTTAGCTCCTTGACTGTGGACTTCCCCGCCTCCAGAACTGTAAGAAGTAAGTCTCTATCTTTATAAATTATCCAGTCTCAGGTATCCTGTTATAGCAGCACAAAACAAATCCACTCCTGGATGAATTCCACATTCTACTTCTCAGGTGACTAACCCTGCTAGAGAAACTTTGGCCACCTGCCCCCAGATAGGTGCCACTCCAAATGTATAATTCCCTGTCCTGACTGGTGTTTCCACCTCTCCAACTATGGTTTGGTCATTCTTCTACTGGTCAGCAGTCAGATGCCATCTCAACTCTTCACAATAGTTCCTCTTATTTCCTTACCTTAACAACCTCTTCCTTAACTCACTTCTTTCCCTCCTCACCAACAGAAACATTTTTGCCAAGTTGGGAAATATTTTTAGAAAATAGATTTCAGAGGTTTCTGGCCCAGTTCAACGGCTCTGGGGTACTCAATCAATTTGAAGGAGAAATGATTAATTCTGGAGACCAGGGATGGCCTGATTCATATTCTATCCCTGAGCCAGGCAGAGAAAGCCCTGCCAGTGGGAAATGGATGACAGAGGTAAAAGATGAGCATTGGCAGGAATGCAGACATTCTCCCCAGACGGCCCGGTGGCTGCCTGTGCACTGCAGCATCACAATGGTGTCTGGTTCTTACACAGCAGCTGGCGGTCCCTTAAGAGACACCTGGGGGCAGGCATGGCCATTCCATTCCACAGCCAAACATGACTCTTAAAATTTAAAGAACATACATGGCCCTTGGGTATTTTAACCCAAGCCTCTTTTCCTTGCTCCTTACACATGGACAGAATACGATAGATTCTGACAAGGTACTTACAATGTAAAGCATTCCAACAATTCTAAACAATCAAAAGAGATAGTTACTTCTTGAAGTTTCTGATGTGCTGGATATTAGCTAGGTGCCACGTAGAAATCACAGCTATGCCAGAGATGGTGCCAGGCACTGGCTAGACAGTGATGACAGAGCCTACGCAGTTATTGCCCTCACGGTCTAATAGAAAACACAGGCTTTAAACAAACTTACAAATAAAAAATATAATTGTAATGGCTGGGTATGGTGGCTCACACCTATAATCCCAGCACTTTAGGAGGCCGAGGTAGGAGGATTACTTAAGCCCAGAAGTTCAAGGCTGCAGTGAGCTGTGATTGTGCCACTGCACTCCAGCCTGGGCAACACAGCAAGACCCCATCTCTAAAATTTGTTTTAAATATATGTATAATTTTAAACAGTGAAAATGCTGCAAAAATAGAGTGCTGTTATGGCTTGAATTGTGTCTCCCAAAAAGATATGTTGGAATCCTAAGCCCCTTGCACCTCGGAATGTGACCTTATTTGGAAATAGGGTCATTGCAGTATAATTAGTTAAGATGATGCCTTATTGGAGTAGGGTAGGCGCTTAATCCAATATGACTGTACTGTTATAAGAAGAGAGAGACAGAGAGGAGAATGGAATATGAAGATGGAGATGCTGAGAGGGAAGAGGACCACGTGAGGATGGAATGAGAGATTGGCGTGATGGTTCAACCAGCCAGAGAAAACCCGAGGCCACCACAAGCTAGAGAGAAAAAGGCAAGGATCTTCCACCAAGGCTTTGGAGAAAGAATGGTCCTGCTAACACCTTGATTTGGGGCTTCTAGACTCCAGAACCATGACTGAATGAATTTCTGTTGTTTCAAGGCACCCAGTTTGTGTACCTTGTCTGGGACAGCCTTAGGAAACTCCTCTGAGGTGCTATCCAACACAAGAGTAACAGGTGCAGCCTAATTTAGCATGGAGTGTGTATCAGTTAGGCTTCCTTGAGGGCAAGCAACAGAAAACTGCTAACATGTAAACATGAGGAATGTATTCAAAGGAAATGGGGTAGAAAATCAAAGTCAGGCTGAACAGCTAAGCCTTGGGAAGGATTAAAACCATGGAAATTCTGGGATCTGGGAGCAGGAATCGCTGGGCAGACTTTGAGGGTACCACCATCAAAAGACATGTGTTCCTGTATGGAACTGAAGGTCTTTATCCTAACTAAAGTGACTCAGGAACAGGAAGCCACATACCGCATCTTCTCACTTACAAGCAGGTATCTTCTAAGGTACGCAAAGGCATACAGAGTGGTAGAATGGGCATTGCAGAGCCAGAAATGGGGAGGATGGAGGGGGTAAGAGATTGAAAAATCACCTATTTGGTATGACGTACACTGTTTGGATGACAGGTATACCGAAGCTAAGACTTCACCACTGGGCAATTCATCCAGGTAGCCAAAAAGCACTTGTACCCTAAAGTATTAAATAATATTTCCAAAAATATTTTTGGAAAATAGATTACAGAGATTTCTGGCCCAATTCAGTGGCTCCGGGGGTACACAATCAATTTGAAAGAGAAATGATTGACTGAACATTTGTTTATTAAATAAAAATAAATAATTAAAATTACACATATCATATATGTATAATTTTTGGGAAAAGCTGGAAGAACAGGAACATATATATATATATCTATGTGCCTGTCCAAACACAGAAGCTCACACCTGTAATCCCCACACTTTGGGAGTCCAAGGTTGGAGAATCTCTTCAGGCCAGGAGTTGGAAACCAACCTGGGCAACATAGCAAGACCCATTTCTACAAAGAATTTTTAAAATTAGCTGGGCGTAGCAGCATGTGCCAGTTGTCCCAGATACTCCTGAGGCAGGAGAACTGTTTGAGCCCAGGTATGATTATACCACCGTACTCCAGCCTGGGCAACAGAGAAAGACCACAACTCAAAAAGGAGGAGAAGAAGAGGAAGAGGAAGAAAAAGGAAGAGGAGGAGGAGGAGGAGAAGAAGGAGAAGAAGAAAGAAGAAGAAGAAGAGAGGAGAAGAAGAAAGAAGAAGAACAAGAAGGAGGAAGAGGAAGGAGGAGAAGAAGAAGAATAAGAAGACGGAGGAGGAGGAAGAAGAAAGAACAAGAAGAAGAAAAAAAGAAGAAGGAGAAAAATGTTCCTACAATTTTACTCTCTTGGAAAAAACTCAAATTTCTGGAGCAGAGTCTGATGGGCTTAGCTTGGTCATATGCCAATTCCTTGGAAGGGTTCTGGGAATGGGCTGCGGAAATTAGATACCTTGACAACCTGTCTTATCAAGACTGCTTGCCTCCAAAGGAAAAATCAGAGTACTGGTACCAACAGAAGAGGAGGATGAGATGCTGGAAAGGAAAAGTGACTCTCTTGAGGAGTGACCTTTCAGCTTACTCTTGAAAGATAATCAAAAAATATGCAGGTGGATATCAGCGGCCGAGACAATGCCAGGAATGAGTACATGGCCACCAGAAACAACTTGGTGTGTTCAAGGAACCAGCAAACATAGATGGATGTCACATCAACTGAGAGGGAAAAGCTTGAAGAATAGCACATTCAGCAGGCAGATCACAAGGTCAGGAGATCGAGACCATCCTGACTAACACAGTGAAACCCCGTCTCTACTGAAAAAAAAAAAAGACAGAAATTAGCCAGATGTGGTGGCATGCACCTATAGTCTCAGCTATTTGGGATGCTGAGGCAGGAGAATTGCTTGAACCCAGGAGGCAGAGGTTGCAGTGAGCCGAGATATGCCACTGCACTCCACCCTGGGCAACAGAGCAAGACTCCATCACACATACACAAAAAAGAATTTAGTTGAGCAGTGGCTCACGCCTGTAATCCCAACACTTTGGGAGGCCAAGGCGGTCGGATCATGAGGTCAAGAGAGCGAGACCAGCCTGGCCAACATGGTGAAACCTTGTCTCTACTAAAAATACAAAAATTAGCTGGGCATGGTGGCATCTATACCCCCTGTGCACATGTTCATTTAAAATTTTGTTCATGTGCTACTGTGCTTAAATATTGTGTCTACCACAAAACACACCTGTACACACACACAAACATGCACAAGAAATTTTAGAGAATGAGATTTTTAAAATTAAAATTCATTAAAATAGAAATTAATATAAATTGGGAGGCTACTGATTTAGAGGTTGAAACAGAAGAATATGAGTCAGAAAAGCTGTGGCCAGAGAGAAAGGAGGAAAAGTAGTGTCCGTTGCTATCAAGGAATACCTGAGGCTAGGTAATTTATAAAGAAAAGAGAGGCTGCCCACAGTGGTTTACACCTGCAATTCCAGCACTTTGAGAGTCCAAGACAGGAGGATTTCTTGAGGCCAGGAGTTGGACAATATAGTGAGACTCCAGGGAAGAAGGAAAGAAGGAAAGGAAGGAAGGAAGGAAGGGAGGGAGGGAGGGAGGGAGGAAGGAAGGAAGGAAGGAGGGAGGGAGGGAGGGAGGGAGGGAGGAGAAAGAGAATGAGAAAAGGAGAGAAAGGAAGGAAGGAGAGGGAGGGAGGGAGGGAAAGAGAAAGAAAAGGAAGGAAGAAGGGAGGGAGGAGAGAGGAAGGGAGGGAAAGAGAAAGAGAGAAAGAACAAACAAATGAAAGAGGAAGGAAGGAAGGAGGGAAGGAAGGAAGAAAGGAGAGGAAGGCAAGGGGAAGGAAGAAGGGAAAGTAGGGATAGAGAGAGGAGAAGGGAGGGGAGGGGAGGGGAGGGGAGAAAAAGTGGGTGGGGGAGGGGAGGGAAGAAGGATTGGCCAGCCATGGTTTTGTGAGAAACAAACTCACCTGTCCGAATCCAAAGAATGGACTGAGAGACCCGAACAGAGAAAGTGAGACTTTTAACGACGGTCTTGCAAGATCAGGTGTCTGATAGGCATGCACACCCAATACAGTTTCGATCCTAGTGCGCAGGTCCCTCCCCCAGTTCCTCATAGGCTGAGTACTATGGGGGCGCAATCTCCCGGACGTCGCCTATTGGATGTTGGGTAGGGGCTTCAGGTGTTTTCTTTAGGGTTGTCTTGCTGCATTCTGTTGCAGCCCACAATGCATTGCAATCCCAGTCATCTCAGAGGCTCTTTGACTCATAACCTAAGTAGCTGGGCAGGCTGATAAGAACAGATAAAGTGAGCTATTTTGCCAGCTAGTAAACTTTTATCTTAGACTAATTTTTTGGGTTCAGATGAGGGCAACTAAGGGGATGGGGGTGCCGACAAGCAGGTGTTGGCTATCCAAGCAGGTGCCTAACATATCCTGTTTCTTCTGTAGTTTGCTGACCTAAGCCAAGTTAAGGCACTTTGTCTTGGAAATGGTCCACCGTATACATTATTTCCTTCAGGGACACACAACTGTCGACCCGGCTACTCAGGAAGTTGAAGCAGGAGGATCCCTTGAGCGCAAGACTTGAAAGCTGCGGTAAGCTATGACTGCACTTTTGTACTACAGCCTGGACAACAGAGCAAGACCCCGTCTTTTAAAAAGAGTTATGCAAAGGAATGTGTTTGTCTTACAGTTCTGTGGGCCACAAAGAAACGCAGCACCAGCATCCGCTCCTGGTGAGGGCTGCAGGCTGCTTACCCTCACAGTGGAAGGTGAAGGGGAGCTGGCCTGTGCTGACATCGCATGGCAAGAGAGGAAGCAAAACAGAGGGGAGGGAGGTGCCAGGCTCTTTTGATTTTGATTGTTTATTTAAGTATTTATTTTGAGTCAGAGTCTCGCTCTGTTGCCCAGGCTGGAGTGCAGTGGTGCAATCTTGGCTCACTGCAACCTCCATCCCCCCAGGTTCAAGTGATTCTCCTGCCTCAGCCTCTCAAGTAGCTGGGATTACAGGCGTGTACCACCAGCATACCCAGCTAATTTTTTTTAATTTTTAGTAGAGACGGGGTTTCATCATGTTGGCGAGGCTGGTCTCAAACCCCTGACCTCAAGTGATCTGCCTGTTTTGGCTTCTTCCCAGAGTGCTAGGATTACAGGCATGAGCCACAGTGCCCAGCCGCCAGGCTGTTTTCTACAACCAGCTCCCGCAGAAACTCACAGTGAGAGCTCATTTACCTCCTCCCACCCAGGTGATTAACCCGTTCATGAGTGACTAAAACACTTCCCACCAGGCTCCAACTCCAACATTACAAATCAAGTTTCAACACATGGCTTGAAGAGTCAAATATCCACACTATAGCAACTAGAAAACAGGAAGTCAAGACTGTTTTAGAAGTGTTTCCGGCCAGGCATGGTGGCCTATGCGTGTAATTCCAGCACTCTGGGAGGCCAAGGAGGGCAGATCACTTAAAACCAGAAGTTTGAGGCCAGCCTGGCCAACATGGTGAAACCCTATCTCTTCTAAAATATACAAAAATTAGCCAGGTATGGTGGCACACGCCTATAATCCTAGCTACTTGGGAGGCTGAGGCAGGAAAATCACTTGAACCCGGGAGGTGGAGGTTGCAGTGAGCCGAGTTCGTGCCACTACACTCCAGCCTGGATGACATAGTGAGACGCCATCCCCAAAAAAGTGTTTCAAAAAAACAGTGCTTACAATATCAAATAATGCTGAGAAATCTGGTAAAATAAGGGACAACAAAAGCCTTTGGGTTTTGCAACATGGTGGACGTTGGTAACTCTGACAGGAGCTGTTTCCATGGTGAAATGAGTTTGGAAGCCGCACCAGAGAGTAGAGAATAAATGAGCATGAACTCATTTAATGGTTCCAACTACCTTACAAGGTGAGACTCATCACCATCATTTACAAATGGGGAGATCAAGGCTCAGAGCTGTAAAGAACGTGCCTTTGCTTTTACACTGCAGGAGGATTTAATACCGAGCCTGCTCGGCTTTACAGTGCTCAGATTCTTCCAATAAAGAAAGCTAATAGGTATAAAAATGCCATTAGGTAGAAGCAGAGCCTGGGTGAAAGAGGGAACAACTGCTCATAAATAGCACACTGTTGGTGGCAGAGCATTCTGGGAATTCCAATTGAGGAGAAGAAATTGGAACCAAGCCAAGAGCAAAAGCCCTCACCTCAGGTCTCCAAAGCAAAAGAAAGGTTCACTCAGCTTCTAAAAGTCAATCTAAGTATGGTGGAGTTGTGTCTTACGAAGAGGTTAGGTTCTAAAGTCAGCCTATGAGAATGATGTCATGTAAAAATGGCCCTTGACCGGGCGTGGTGGCTCACACCTATAATCCCAGCACTTTGGGAGGGCGAGGTGGGTGGATCACAAGGTTAAGAGATTGAGACCATCCTAGCCAACAAGGTGAAAACCTGTCTCTACTGAAAATACAAAATATTAGCTGGGCACGGTGCCTGTAGTCCCAGCTACTTGGAAAGCTGAGGCAGGAGTATCACTTGAACCTGGGAAGTGAAGGTTGCAATGGGCCGAGATCAGGTCACTGCACTCCAGCCTGGGCAACAGAGTGAGACTCTGTCTTAAAAAAAAAAAAAAAAATGGCTCTTGAAAAGTCTGTCCAATGAAGATGAACATTCTATGTCTCAATAAATCCAACCAGGCAAAGTTTCCTCCTGCAAGGAGAAAACTTCACTTTTTGTGTTTGGTTTGGTTTTTGGGATTTTCAAAGTAGACTTCCAATTTCTTAAATATTATTTTTCATTGGTATATAATATTTGTACATATGTATGGGGCATATGTAATATTTTGATAGAGAATTATTATTTTTTGAATGAGTACAAGATGACATAATTGTCTTCCACTAAGGGGCCATTTTCTATAAGAAATACATCTTTTTTGGGGTGGGAGACAAAGTCTGCCACTCAAGCTGGAGTGCAATGGCACAATCACAGTTCACTGCAGCCTCAGACTCAAGTAGTCCTCCTGCCTCAGCCTCCCAAGAAGCTGGGACTACAGGTGTGTGCCACTATGCTTGGCTAATTAAAAAAAAAAATTTTTAAGAGATGGAGTCTCGGGGTCCAAAGTGGCTCCGGCTGGATGTCGTGGCGCTTGCAAAGGCAAGGTCATGAGTTCAAGGCTCACACTGATCGGCAAAAAAAAAAAAAAAAAGAGATGGAGTCTCTCTGTGTTGTCCAGGCTGATCTTGAACACCTGGCCTCAAGCGATCTTCCCACCTTAGCCTCCCAAAACACTGGGATTACAGGCATGAACCCCCACACCTAGCCTACCAAAAATGTATCTCTTGAGACACAAGATGAACACTCAGCCCTACGACTAGAAAACATACAGAGAAGCAGATTCACATCTCCCTTCACAAACAGCCTGCTGGGGCACACATTCTGCAGGTGGACCTGATATTTAAATAGTCCATGGTATTTAAATTGTTCTCACTCTTGTCCAACTATTTTGTAGTAATAAGGATTGAACTTCCCCTCCTATCATAAATAACTTGAAAACTAGACAAACTGGTTTTAACTATTTATCTTTTTTAAATTTTTATTAATTTTTTTGTTTGTTTTTTTGAGACAGGATCTTGCTCTGTCACCCAAGTTGGAGTGTAGTGGCATGATCATGGCTCACTGAAGTCTTCAACTCCTGGGCTCAAGTGATTCTCCTGCCTCAGCCTCCCGAGTAGCAGGGACTACAGGTGCATGCCACCATGCCCAGCTATTTTTTTTAATTACTTTTTTGTAAAGATAGGGACTCTTACAGGCTGGTCTTGAACTCCTAGCTAGTTTCAAGTGATCCTCCCACCTCAGCCTCCCAAAGTGCTGGGATTATCAGTGTGAGTTATCATAACCAGACCGAATCAAGTGTTTTCAGACCTTGGGCCATAGATGGGAAAGGACTATGAACCCTGGAGAAGAGAAACAAAGGAAGTAAGCCCTAAATTTGCCCAGGCTTCCTTCCAGACCAGGCAGCTAGGGAGGGGAATACAACAGGACTTCCTTAGTAGAGAATATAGAGCTTAAGCTTGGAGAGGCTAAGGCAGCTGGCAATTCAGCACAGAGTTCTGGAAAAGAGAGAGCGAGGCAATTCAACTGCTTCATACATCTGCATAGGAATGCCTTTGTTTCTTTGCTGAGTACTAGGCTGTAAGTGCACATAGCAAAACTGCACCAGGCCAAATACAAAATGACTTGGGAGTTGTAAGCTAAACAATTGCCAGAGCTCACACAAAATGGAAAGACATCTGAGCTCCAACCAGCCACACTGGAGTTTGTTGATCACCGGGTCATCCAGTGGAGATGTCAGGGACCCCCATTCTAGCAGTAAGGCTCAACTCTCTTTGAAGTGAAGGCTACTCTAGACCTACCCCAGCTCAAAGGGATCAAAGTGTCTACAAGTAACTTACCTGCCTGCCAAGGACACAACACTATTTGAAGGAAGAAAACAAACTGAAAAATGATTGGACATTCTAAGAAGCAGCCAAATGCATTCTCATATGCTCTCCATGAGATGTGTATAGTTGAACTTGTGGGAGGTGAATGGGACATGGCACTGCTCCACTGCCTAAGAACTTGACCCCATTCTGCTTCTTGCATTTGCAATGTGCTTTATGCACATGTTCCTTCCTTTGCACATAGGTAGTTCTTTATGCCTCCCAATCCTCTTCTTCCCAGCCTCATGTGTTTTTTGCTAAGAAAAATTTGGGGAAGTCTAAATGTCCCAACTACTCACTTTATGTTAATTGCATATAAACATGACTTCTAGAAGTGACCATAGCCTTCATCACAAAAGAAAAAAAACAGATGCATATAAGTCACATTAGAGGTATTCATGTTCCCTTTGAAGAACAGTCTTGATAATGTAAAATACTATTTTTATCATACTTTATTTGGAACATCGAGTATCTGTTCCTACATGCCAGGGGTTTGGTCTAGGTCCCATTGTTCACTGCACAGAAAGCCAGTCACTGAGAAAACAAGTATTTCTAGGGAAGAAGGCTTTAATTGGGTGCTGCAGCTCAGGAGATGGGAGATCAGTCTCAGATCCATCTCCCTGATGACGAAAATTAAGGGGTTACATAGCAAGGAAGGAATGTAACCATGTGTGGGAAAATAGGAATTAAGGAGAAGAAAGAAATAGGAGTTGGTCAACAGGAAGCAGGTGGTTGCTTAAACAATCATGATGGTTGAGGGGTCTGGTGTCTTTTTGTCTAGATGCAATGATGTGGTAAGTTTCCATTCCTTGATACTGTCTGGTAGGCCTAATGGTTTGTTTCCTGAGAAAGGAACTCAGATAAGACAAATGTAATTTTCTCAAGTTTCAAGACCAGGAAGGTTAATTTCTATGTTTGTTCAAAAGAAGCCATAAACATCAGTTCTATAGCACAACTGGGCTGGTTTCATGACATTTAGGTAGCAAAACTCCCAAGTACTCTGGGGTTTTATTCCACAGCATAAAATATAGGATGTTTATCTTCCAAAGCTGTGTATCAGATGAAAGGAAGTAGGTAGGACATAATACATGGAACAAAAGACGTAAGAGAAAGAAGACAACAAGAATCATATAAATACAGATCTAAAACCTGGGCCAGACAACCTAAACTAAGCCAAGTGTTAAGGTGGAGTAGGGAAGAATTTTAGCATAGAAGGGCAAGCCTGGGCTGTGGAGTTACTGTGTTGAATCATGCAGTTACCATTAGCCAGTTCTGTGACTTGGGGCCAGTTCTTCGCCGTCCACTAGCTTGACACACTTTCCAGCTGTGTATCCTTGGGCAATTAAATTTCTTTGTCCTCAGTTTTCTTCTTTATAAAACAAGAATGAAAATAATATGTACATTGTGGGGTTGAGTATTAGATAAGTTAAGAATGCGTTTAAAGTGCTTATGAGAATACCTAGAGCGTGGTAATTACTCAGTGTTAGCCATCATCATTGTTCTTGTCATTAGCTTGCTTTATTATCATTAGTCTCGTCTGTATCACGGCCATACTCTCACCTGTCTCTAGTGCTCGACAGAAGGATCAAACAGAATATAAGCATAAATCCTCAGGCACATTGTCTAGCATAGTATAGATGCTTCATAAATACTATACATTCTTCAAGAAATAATATTCGTATCATTAATATGAATATTATATGTTTATATTGCTGTGAATATATTCATATTTATATTGTTAGTATGAATGTACATATTAATTGAATATTCAAGTTAATAATGTGAATATAAATATATCATTATTGAATAATACTTTTTTTTATTTGAGATGGAGTCTCACTGCCCAGGCTGGAGTGCCATGGCACGCTCTTGGCTCACCACAACCTTCACCTCCTGGGTTCAAGCAATTCTTCTGCCTCAGCCTCCCAAGTAGCTGGGATTACAGGTGCATGCCACCATGCCTGGCTAAGTTATGTATTTTTAAGTAGAGTCAGGGTTTCATCATGTTGGTCAGGCTGGTCTTGAACCCCAGACCTCATGTTCTGCCTGCCTCAGCCTCCCGAAGTGCTCGGATTACAGGCATGAGCCACCATGCCCAGCTTGAATAATATGTATTATTAAAGAAATAATATAGAGCATTTATTAAACATCTATAATATAGACGGTTGGATAAATTTGAATACATATAAATGTTAAAGTTCTGTATATACAGAAACATTAATAAGAATAAAAGACAAACAGGAAAATTTTTGCAACAAATGATAGCCTTAATTAAAAAAACTGTTTATACCATACAACCCAGCAGTCCCCTACTGAGAATCTACACACAGGAAAAGAAATCAGTGTATCAGAGGGGTGTCTGCATTTGCATGTTGAACTGCATTTGCACTGTTCACAATAGCAAAGATATGGAAACAGCCTAAATGTCCATCCACAGATGAAGGGATAAAGAAAAGGTGGTCAAGATACTCAAGGGAATACTATTCAGCCATAAAAAAGAATGAGATCCTATCGATTGTACCAATATAGCTGGAAATGGAGATCTTTAAGTTAAGTGAAATAAGCCAGGCACAGAAAGACAAATACCACATGTTCTTATCCATATATGAGAGTTAAAGTCTTGATCTTGTGAACTTAAGAGAATGGAATGATAGACACCAGAGACAGGGCAAGGGCTCGGGGAGGGATGAAGAGAGGTTGGTTATGGGCGCAAACATACAGTTAGAAGAAATAAGTTCCAATGTTTGATAGCAGACTAGGGGGACTATGCATAGCAACAATATTACGTGTCTTTTTTTTTTGAGACAGAGTCTCGCGCTGTCACCCATTGCCAGGCTCTGTGCAATGGCGCAGTCTCAGCTCACTCAGTCTTCACCTCCCAGGTTCAAACAATTCTCAGCCTCCCGAGTAGCTGGGGCTGCAGGCACGTTCCACCACACCTGACTAATTTTCGTATTTTTAGTAGAGACAGCGTTTCACTATGCTGGCCAGGCTGCTCGAACTTCTGACCTCATGATCCATTTGCCTTGGCCTCCCAAAGTGCTGGGATTACAGGTGTGAGCCACCACGTCAGGTCAATATTAAGTATCTTTTAAAGTAACTGAAGATAGGACTTAAAATGATACCAGCCCATAAAAATGAAACATGCAAGGTAATGGATACCTCAGTGACCCTGATTTGATCATTACATATTCTATGCGTATAACAGATACTCACATGTACCCCATAAATATGTAAATTACTATAATAGATATCAATAAATGAGAAAAATCATTTCTATAAATTGATTGAAAAATATAAAGACCCTCATGGATAAAGGGACAAAAGACTATAATTTATAGGTCAGTGTTGTTATATGTAGAAACTTAAACAAATAAATAAAAATTAAAAATAATTCATAGGAGATGGATAGAGTGGCTCATACGTGTAATCCCAGCACTTTGGGAGGCCAAGGTGAGCAGATCACTCAAGCCTAGCAGTTCAAGACCAACCTGGGCAACATGAGGAAACCCTATCTCTATCTATAAAATAAAATTTATAATAAATATATATATAATAATGCATAGGAAGATATATACGTAATTTATAAATATCTAAAGTGTTCCTTAAGACCACTAATATTCAAAGAAATAGAATTGAAGTAACAATGAGGTAGTAAACTACTATTTCTGGAAGATCATCTGGCAAGATGTATCAGTAATCTCAAAAATGCCTATGGTCACAGAGCCATTGCTGCCTCCTCTAGGGACATATTCTCAGGAAATAACCAGCAAAATGGACAAAGATTTATGAGTAAGACACACTTGTACTATTCAGAACAGTCGTGCTCAGGTGAAGATATTAAGTTGACTGTTTCTGTTTTTCCTAACCTTACTGTTGTTACAGTGTTGTTTTAACAAGAAATACATATTGGAAACAAGCTCACTTTTATATGAAGACATAACGTCACCTAGAGAGGGTTTCAAGTGGCTTTTAGTCAGTAAATGCTTCTTGGGAACTCAGCAGAATGCCTGAGGATTTAGGAGAAGGTCTATCTGTCTTCTGAAGTGCCAGGGCTAGTTGCAGGTATCTGTGTGACGTGTTGGTGATCAGCTAATCATGGGGCTTTGTAAGTAATGGATGTTCATCTACAATAGAGGCCGTCACTCTGTCCTGCAAACAAGAACACGGAAGCCTGGGAATTCTCGAAGAACTCAAACAATCTCAGCTGAGTATAACTGAGTCAAACCAGTTAGGACTCAGAGCCACCGGAAAGGGCTGACTGTATGTCCTTGATGGTGAAGCTCATTGGTGACTTGTGACATTACCACTCCCTGTCACTGGCAAACTTGCATTTTTGAGAGACTAAAGAAATGTCACAAAGCTGAGCCCTTGCTTTTTTTGGTAAGTAATTTTTTAAGAGCAGTGGTGTTTAGCATAGTCATCGTCTGGAGTCACTCTGCTGGCCTAAAAGTCCGTGAAGACATCACTTTTAACTACTTTATTTTTGGAACCTCTTGCCAAAAAGCAGTCATTTTTTAGAGTGAAGGATCTAGTTGGGAGGACTAATGGGACTTTTACCTCCATCGCACTTTCACTCACTCAGGGAAAGAAAAATCCAACACTGCATGTTTAACTGAGTCCAAGGTCTTGTAGACACAGAATCACAGAGCAGGAAGAAACCAGAAAGTGCCGGTCTGGTTGCCTGAATGTCTCAGCGCAGATGTAAAAACAGCCTGGCTTGGGTGGCAGCAGGGGAGATTCGTGACTATCCTTAATCAGTCCTGGCCACAGAGAGCACTCGGATAGAGCAGAGAAATCCTGGCCCTATCGAGCAGAGAAACTGTGAATGATCCTTGCAGGTTTGCTTTCTGCATCGTTCACAGTCTTTGGGGATAGAAATGTTCCTTAATTCTCCCAGCCAGGGGCCTTTGTACAGCCACAAGCAATTACTTCCTCTCCCCTGACCCTCCGTCCTCTGCCACACTCAGTATTCTGTAGGTGATCCTCATTGACTCAGTGCTGGGACTGCCAGGATGGTGTCTCTGACACTCCCAAACCCAGCAACGAGTGCATTAGGCGTTTGCAGCCCACTGAGAGTGCCGCTGGGGTTATTGGCAGGGGTGGGGCTGAGACACATGAATCAATGTTGCAGCTGGAGGAAGCTAGGCACCTTCAGCATCCCTGACAGAGGCACATGCTCACAGGCCTGCCACCCTCCCATCAGGCCACAGGACAGCCAAGGGGTGCTGGCACCTCAGGAATCCCAACCAGGCTTCCTGAGTGGTCAGCCGCAGGTGGAGGGGCAGGTTGACAACCTGCTTTTGCACCTGTGGCCGATAGTGACTTCCATGACAGTGATCTCAACGGAATGCAGCACTAACTCTCTTTCCATGGAATCATCTAAGCATGTTTTATATTTTAAAAGGAAAAGAAGCCAGGCGCAGTGGCTCACTCCTGTAATCCCAGCACTTTGGGAGGCCCAGGTGGGAGATCCTTTGAAGCAAAGAGTTCAAGGTGAGGCTGGGCAACATAGCAAGACCCCATCTCTACCAAAAAAAATTTTTTTTTTAAATCAGCTGGGTGTTCTGGGGCACGCCCGTAGTCCCAGCTACTTGGGATGCTGAGGGGGGTGAGTCCCTTGAGCCCAGGAGTTCGAGGCTGCAGTGAACTATGATCCTACTACTGCACTCCAGCCTGGGCAACAGAGCTAAATCTTATCTCTGAAAAAAATAAATAAGTAAAACAGTGTACCTATCTACATTTAATAAACTGAACCTCCCCAAATCTGGGGATGGGTGAAGGATGGTTTGGCAGCTGCAGCAGCCAATAAGGGTTGATTCTGTGGGCTGAGCCAGGTCTTGGCACAGTGGCCTGTGTGGGCTGCAGGCTGCAGAGTTGGGAGAACCCCACAGACATTGCTGGTCCCCCCTCGGCCAGCACCTCTATGTTCCCCTGGAAGCCGGACCAGACATAAGCTTGGGGAAAATGTTTGTAAGAGGGAAAGCCTGTCACTAAGGGAAATAGCTCCTTCACGCCTGACCTTCCCGTCCCCAGCCCCAGTCACATCCCAGACCCCAACGTTACCCAGAATGCTCTTTCTTAAAAGTTTTAAAACAGGTCAGGTGCAGTGGCTCATGCTTGTGATCCCAGCACTTTGGGAGGCTGAGGCAGGCGAATCACTTGAGGTCAGGAGTTCAAGACCAACCTGGCCAACATAATGAAACCCCGTCTCTACTAAAAAATATACAAAAAATGGGCCAGGCGCGGTGGCTCATGCCTATAATTCCAGCACTTTGGGAGGCCAAGGCGGGTGGATCAGGAGGTCAAGACATCGAGACCATCCTGGTCAACATGGTGAAACCCCATCTCTATTAAATATACAAAAAATTAGCTGAGCACAGTGGCGCGTGCCTGTAATCCCAGCTACTCGGGAGGCTGAGGCAGGAGAATTGCCTGAACCCAGGAGGCGGAGGTTGCGGTGAGCCAAGATCGCGCCATTGCACTCCAGCCTGGGTAACAGGAGCGAAATTCTGTCTCAAAAAAAAAAAAAGAAAGAAACACAAAAATTAGTCAGGTGGTGGCACACACCTATAATCCCAACTACTCAGGAGGCTGAGGCAGGAGAATCACTTGAACCTGGGAGGTGGAGATTGCCATGAGCCAAGATCACACCACTGCACTCCAGCCTGGGCAACAGAGCAAGACTGTCTCAAAAAAAAAAAAAAATTTTAAGCACATCTTGCCAGCTCCATCCTCTTGTTGTCTGCCTGCCTTTATTAGTATGATTATAAAATATTACCTAGAGCTCTGACCTTGATTCTTTCTGATCTTCAGCCCTCCTTTGGCTCCATTGCCTTCCTACCCAACCCGACGTCCAAGGTAAGCATCCAGCAACATGGCAGCCAGTACTTGCAAGTTCGTGCTTCTCCACTCTCTCACCACCCTGCCTGCAAATCCCCATGTGGGGGCCAATCCAACTGTTCATCTTCTTTTCTCTTCCTCCAAAACCAGCGAGTGCTATGAGGAAAATTACACAAATATCCAGGTTGTAAGCCCACAGATCCATCAATGGTTTCTTCTTATTTTATTATTATAATTTTATAGAGACAAGGTCTCACTGTGTTGTCCATGCTGGAGTGTAGTGGCATGATCAGAGCTCACTGCAGCTTCCAACTCCTGGGTTCAAGCAGTCCTCCCACCTCAGCCTCCTAAGTAGCTGGGTCTACAGGCACACACCACCACCACACACGGCCAATGTTTTTTGCAGATGAGGTCTTACTCTGTTGCCCAGGCTGGTCTCAAACCCCCAGCCTCAAGTGATCCTCTCGCCCTGGGCTCCTGATGTGGTGGGATTACAGGCATGAACCACCACGCCCAGCCCAGCTCCAACACATTCTAGCTACATGACCAAGGGCAAGTTATAACTTTGGGAATATGGAAACATGAGCACCCTTACTTCATAAAGTTGCTGTGAGAATTAAACAAAGTGGGGCAATGTAAAACATGTAGCAGAGTGCCCGGCTCAGAGTAAAAGCTTTATGAATGGCAGCCATTAATACTACGAGGGTTCCTCCACAGGCGTGTAGAGCAAAACCGCAATCTTTTTAAAACCCTTGGCAATCATAAGCTCTAAGGCAAGTTTGAATTAATAAGTTTTTGATGAATTTGGTTTTCAAAGGCATATGAGATTAAAAATGTATGATATTTTATGTTTGGGCATAACAGCAAGTTCGTCATATATTTCAGATCTCCGGTGAAATAAGAAACAAGTCTCCAAGCCCATTTAAAATGAGAAATCCAACAGGGAAAATATAAAGATGACTATATTGAGTATTCATGCTTCAAAGAAGTTTAGAAAGAACTCCAGCCGTTTTCTTGATTGGTTAAGGCTTTCTTTTGCCTTCTCTAGAGGACCTAATGGCAAAAGAACATATCATATTACTTCCTCCTTTACCTCTTAAAATACTGACAGACACGCATGTGTATGGATTAGAGTTAATGCATCATATTGAATTATTAACTTTCTCTCCCGAAGGTTGTTCATATCTGCCTCCCACTGGACCAGAACAACAACAAAGATCTAACTAGGCTTCCAGGAAAAATTTAAAGAAAAAACAAGATTATCATTCTATGCATGGAAACTGCATGAATAATTAATTTGCAGAGATTTGATAAATTTTATTCACAAATACTCTGTGGTTTACTGAGAGTTATTAACTCAAGCTGTATTTTTAGACAGAGCCTGGAAGGGTGCTGCAGGTCAGTGTAAGTCCTGAAAAAGTGATCAGATGTCAACAGAATAAATGAGGCATGCTTTGTGCTTGGTTCCTGAACCATTTTTTTCTGGTCAGTTTACATAGGCCAATTACATGTGAGGCTTGAGAATGAGCTGTATTTAAAAAAAAAAAAAAATTAGGCTGGTCATGATGGCTCACACCTATAATCCCAGTACTTTGTGAGGCCAGGACAGGACAATGGCTTGAGGCTAAGATTTTGAGATCAGCCTGGGCAAAATAGTGAGACTTCCTATCCCTACAAAAATATCTTAAAAATTAGCTGGGTGTGGTGATGGCTGCCTGTAGTCCCAGCTACTCAGGAAGTTGAGGCAAGAGAATCAGTTAAGCTCATGAGTTCAAGGCTGCAGTGAGCTGTGATTGCAGGACTGCACTCCAGCCTGGGCAACAGAGCAAGACCCTGTCTCTAAAAATATCAATTAATCAATCATTAAAAATGTTGGTTTTTAATGGTTGGTTTAAAATGGTCCTTGATTTTAAGGAATGTTATAGCATACCCTGCAAAATTCGTATGTGGATGTTCTAACTCATAAGTCAGAATGCGGCTGTATTTGGAGACAGGGTCTTATGGGAAGTAGAAAAGTTCCTTTTTAAAGTTTCCTTTCTTGTTAAAGAGTAAGTCTGTTAATAACTTTGTTAAGCCCCATCCTATGTAGCTGTTAGACATGCCATGCTTACAGGCATATAGTACATTCTATGTCCTTATACTTTAACCAGGATATCTGTGCTGGATGCACTCACAGGTGTGTCCCCAGATCTCCATTGCTTTTACCTGTTTAGAAAAGTTTTACGTTATTAACCAATCAGGTTTTACTTTAGATTGTGAGATCTGCCTCCAACCAATGGAGATCAGACACAGCAGTAAGGACGACCCCAGATGCATCAGGAATAAATTTGTCTGCTTTTCCTTTGTTCATTGCACTCTCGTGGCACAATGGCTAGCAAGGGTACCCTTCCTGCAGTCCAAGCAGTAAAAATTGTGTTGCTGAAAGATCCTTTGTGTCTCAGTGCTAATTTTCTTCCTTCCTTCCTTCCTTCCTTCCTTCCTTCCTTCCTTGCTCCTTCCCTCCCTCCCTCCCTCCTTTCTCTCTCTCTCTCTCTCTCTCTCTCTCTTTCTTTCTTTCTTTCTTTCTTTCTTTCTTTCTTTCTTTCTTTCTTTCTTTCTTTCTTTCGATTGAGTGTTGCTCTGTCACCCAGGCTGGAGTGCAGTGGCACGATCTCAGCTCACTGCAACCTCTGCTTCCCAGGTTCAAGCAATTCTTCTCCCTCAACCTCCTGAGTAGCTGGGATTACAGGCATGCACTACCATGCCTGGCTAATTTTTGTACTTTTTTTTTAGAAGAGATGGGGTTTCACCATTTGCTCAGGCTGGTCTCGAACTCCTGACCTTGTGATCTACCCACCTAGGCCTCTCAAAGTGCTGGGATTACAGGCGTGGGCCAACACATCCAGCCTCAGTTCTATTTTCTTTGCAGCACCAAGTATCTATTTCCAACAGGTCTTTAAAGAGGAAATTGAGTTAAAATGAAATCATAAGGGCAGGGCCTCAGCCAATATGATTGCTGTCCTTATGAGAAGAGATTAGGACCCAGACACACAGAGGTAATACCATGTGAAGATAAAAGGAGGAGACGGTCACCTACAAGCCATGGAGAGAGGCCTCAGTAAAATCCAGCCCTGCTGACACCCTGACCTCGGACTTCTAGCCTTCAGAAAGGTGAGAAAATAAATTTCGGTTCTTCAAGTCACCCAGCCTGCAGTATTTTGTAATCGCAACCTTAGCAAACTAATACAAGGTATTTATCAGTTTTATTATTTTTTATCATTGTTATCCCCCAGAGCCTCTTGACTTCCACAGTCTCAATTATTGCATCATCTGTGGCTACAGGGACGTGGGTTGTCTTTCCACGGTCTCTCCTGGCTCAGTCACCTGACCATGCAAGGTGACTTTGGGTGATATTTATATCTCAGTTGGTTTCTGTCACTTCCTCGATGAGGAAGGCATTTCCTGAAGGCTACATCAGTCCTCTGTGTTATTTTGTTTTGTTTAGAGACAGGGTCTTGCTCTGTTGCCCAGGCTGGAGTATAGTGGTGCCATCATAGCTCACTATAATCTCAAACCCCTGGCTCAAGGGACCTTCCCACCTCAGCCTCCCAAGTAACTGGGACTACAGGAGTGCACCACCACACCCAGCTAATCTTTTAATTTTTGTAGCTACAGGATCTTGCTACATTGCCCAAGCTGGTCTTGAACTCCTGGGCTCAAGAGATACTCCCACCTCAGCCTCTCAAAGCTTGGATTACAGGTGTGAGCCACTGCACCTGGAAAGCCCTCTATTCTTGATCAAAGAGTCTCAAGTCCGTAATTCTCTCAACAAGCACCTATTGACTGATTCCCCTTGGGAATCCCTTTGATCTCCCCAAGCATCTCCTGGTATTCTCACTCTACCACACAAACCTCTACCTGCTTTTCTAGAGCTACTTAGGAGGCTGAGGTGGGAGGGTCCCTTGAGCCCAGGAGTTCCAGGTTATAGTGAGCTATGATGGCACCACCGTACTCCAGCCTGGGCAACAGAGCAAGACTTTGTCTCTAAACAAAGCAAAATAACACAGAGGACTGATGCAGTCTCCAAGGAATTCCTTTGTTCCAGGAGTCTCAGCACCCTCCAAGAAAAGTCCCTGTCCAGAATCTGAGACATCTGTCAGCTTCTCCCCTTGGTCTCAAGCCACATGCCTGCTGTTAACACATGCTCAGCGAGTGCTGCTTTTGGCCCCAAACAAGGCTTTCTTCTGTTGAATTACAACCCCTTACGCATCTCTCATTCATTCTTTCCACCAACTATTGTCTTCAAATATTTGTCTGGTGGAAGATAAACTTTCTGTGTCGCTCCAGAGGGCAGCATTAGGACCTGTGTGTAGAAATGATGGAAAGGCAATTGTTTCTTCTGTAAAAGGGCAAAGTTGTTAGCATTTGTAGCTAACATTAGAACGACACGTCTTGCAAGGAAATGACCTTCCTGTTCTTAGCATTGACAAGCAGAGGTACAATGACTATTCTTCCTCCCTTTCTCCCCCATTTTTTTTCCTCTTCTTTATTTTCCTGCTATGTGCACTAATGCTGGGAACAATACTACGTCGCTCATCCTGCCCTTGAAGGTATGCAGAGTTGACGCTTGCTTCTCATCTCTCCCTCTGTTAAGGAAGCAGGAGCCTAGAAGAGCCAGAATAATACCGTTTCCAGTTAAACTGAATCTTGAGATTAACAAGGCACATTCCTTGCCAGTCATGACCCATGGTCCTAAGACGTTTGCAGCTCAGGGAGCAGCTTAGCAATGCCTGCAAGGACAAACTCCTACAACAACAGGAAGCCCAGATGTGCCCAAACCCATAACAATATATGCTTTCAAGATTATTATAGTTATGCTTTGATATACTTACACAGTGAAATGTCAAGCACAGTGATATGCTTTGGATCTGTCCCCACCCAAATCTCATGTTCAATTGTAAGGCCAATGTTAGAGGTGGGGCCTGTTGGAAGGTGTTGGATCACGGGGTTGGATCCTTCATGAATGGTTTAGCACCACCCCTCAATGGTAGTGAGTGTTCTCATGGTAGTGAGTGGGTTATGATGAGATCTGGTTTTTTTACAAGTGCGTCACACCTCCCACACCCTCTTTTCTCCTGCTCTGGCCATGTAAGACGTACCTGCTTCCCTTTCACCTTCCTCCATGATTGGAAGTTTCCTGAGGCCTCCCCAGAACCCAAGCAGAAGCCAGCATCTTGCTTCCATCACAGCCTGTGGAACTGTGAGCCAATTAAAGCCTATTTCTTTATAAGTTGCCCAGTCTCAGGTATTTCTTTATAGCAATACTAGAACAGACTAATACAGACAGGTTTCTTTAAATCAATAGAATAATAAATTTCATTACCTTGTTAGCCCATCTGCAAATAGACACTGCTTAGTGTATTCTTTTCATAGACTAGACTCGTATATAAGAAAAAACTTAAAGCTGGGGCATTCTTCCTCTTGCTTTCTGAGAACCTCCTACTCTCTAAAGGAGGAGTTTTCAACAAACCGTCTCTTCTCACTGCACTCTGTGACTCATCTTGGATTCCTTCCTGCATGAGATCCAAGAACCCTCTCTTGGGGTCTGGATCAATACCCTTTTCTGGTAGTACTTCTATGCCACACCCCCACACACCCTGGGTGTGAACTTGGAATGAGCTCCAAGTTCATTCACCTCTTCTCACCCTTACCCTAAGTTCTCACCCTCTCTTCCTGGGGTAGGGCATCTGCCTCTTCTGTGGCCTCCCTCCTCATCCAATTCATTCCCTACACTGCATCCAGAGTGGCCTCTCCAAAACCCAAATGCATTGCAGACCCTTCTCAGGTCAACGCTTTAGCTATTGTCTCTCAGCTGCACACCGGCCTTCTAGATTCTGCTTTGGGATGCTTGGGCTGAGGCTCTGCGGATCACATTTCTGCTTGGCCAGCCAACTTCCCTGAGGCTCTGCGTGAAGAAAAGGACCTTTCTCTTTCCTGTGCACCTGTTGCTCCCATCAGCTTTGCCCAATTGTTACCAAGCAAAAAGGGCTCATTTCCCAATACACTGGAAACTAATACTATGACATAGGGTTTTTGAGAAGAGGAAAGCTTTTTATTGCAAGTCGACTAACAAGGAGATAAGAGTCCTGCTCAAATCTGTCTCCTTGTGCTGGCTTTAAGGTGGTAATTTTTTTTTTTTTTTTTTTTTTTTTTGAGACAAGGTTTTGCTCTGTTGCCCAGGCTGCTGGAATGCAATGGTGTGATCATAGCTCACACCAGCCTCAACCTTCTGGGCTCAAGCCATCATCCTGCTTCAGCTTCCCAAGTAGCTGGGACCACAGACTAGCACCACCACACTCAGCTAATTAAAAAGAAAATTATAGAGATGAGACCTTACTATATTACTCAGGCTGGTCTCAAACTCCTGGGCTCAACTGATCCTACTGCCCTGACCTCCCAAAGTGCTGGGATTACAGACATGAGCTACGGCACCCAGCCAATGAAGTAATTGTATCAGAAAAGGCTTAGGGGGTGCATTCTGGGGTTAGCAGTTGATTAATGGAAGGAAAGGGGGGCTCTGGAAAGTCCTCAGGAATGCACAGTTATCTCTTCATGCCTCCTCATGGGTCCCATGTGCAAATTCAGGGGGAGTTAGTGTGAACATCGGGTGTGTAATCAGGCTGTGACATCAGCAAGCTCATTCTGTACAGACTTCAGTTGGCCATATTGGTTCTAACTGATTTTAGCCAGTTTTTAAGTCTCACAAACAGAGGGAGTTTCAGCATTTCAGCAAGTTGTCTCTTCTTATCTGCCATCCCGAAAGCTCAAGAATTTTTTATCAATCACTGGTTTCTTTAACTCTTTGGGGGCACAGTTTCACAAGCAGTGACATTGAGCCCCATAAGGCAAGTTGCGTGGCTTCTCTTGACCCTCCCAGAACCAGCCTGACACATGCCTTCTGAGACACCAGCACCAGCTGGGCAGCAATCTCTCTTCAGAGGTTCAAGCACACACTCTGCATCCCCCTCTTCTGAGCCTCTAGGTCCTCATAAAACCTCTTCTTTTTGTTCCCTAAGCCCTGCAGCTGGTAGCCATGTTCTGTAGTTTTTATCTTTGAGTTTCTACCTTTTCTCTCTACTCTTGTAGCCCTCCAGCAAATGGGCAACTAATTCAATAGATGACTGATTGATCGATTGATAAAAGAGATAGATGACAGAGATTCAGAGAGAGAGAGAGAGAGAGAGATGATAGATGCATACATACATACAAAAATGCATGATAGAGATTATAGATAACAGACAGATGATAAATAGATATGATAGATAATAGATATGAGAGATAGATGTGATAGGTATGATAGATAGATGGATGTGATACATAGATTACATAGAGATAGATATGATAGATTTGATAGATTAGATAGAATAAAGAGGGGATAGATTGATAGACATGATAGATAAGATATATGACATAGATAAATAGATACATACATACATACATACATGGAATAAATATGAGAGAGAGAGACTTTTTTACATTTTAGAGACAGGTTGATAAAGTTTGCATGTTGTCTCCTTTAAATTCCATGTTGAATTGAAATAATCCTTGGTGTTGAAGATGGGGTCTGGTGGGAGGTGTTTGCGTCATGAACTTGGATCCTTCATGGCTTGGTGCTGTCCTCAAGATAGTGAGTGAGTTTTCACAAGATCTGGTTGTTTGAAAGCATCTGGTATCTCTCCCCTCCCTTGCTTCTGCTCTGGCCATGCAGCATCCCATCTCCTTTTTATGCAGTCCTCTGCACTGCATAAAAGCTCCCTGAGGCCTCCCCAGAAGCCAAGCAGATGCCAGCATCATGCTTCCTATACAGCCTGCAGAACTATGAGCCAATTAAACATTTTTTCTTTACTTAGTCTCAGGTATTCCTTTATAACAATGCAAGAATGGCCTTGCACACATGGTCTCACTCTGACACCCAGGCTGGAGAGCAGTGGTGCAATCATCCCTCACTACAGCCTTGAACTCCTGGACTCAAGCAATCCTCCAACCTCAGGCTTCCTAGTAGCTGGGACTACAGGCTTGTGTCACTGCATCCAGCTTGTTTGTTTTTTTTTAATTTTTGCAGAGACAGAGTCTCATTAGGTTGCCCAGACTGGTCTCAAATTCCTGGCCTCAAGCAATCCTCCCTCCTCAGCCTCTAAAAGCACCAAGATTACAGGCATGCACCACCATATCCAACCCAATTCCCTGTATTAAATACCCTCGTTTGAAATACCTAGTGGGAGTCTGTAGTCTTCCCAACTGGACCTGGACTGATGCAGTTTCAGGGAGCCTTCCAGGTAAAGCTCCAATCTCTTTGCATGGTTCTCTGAGTCCATGAAGCCCCATCCAGCCCATGTATCCATTTTGGGTGTGGTACAGGTTGCACACTGAGCTCCACCCTGGTAGGTTGTGTTGCATGTAGCTACAGCAGCACCCTCTCTGGCTCACTGCTTTGTGCACTCCCTGTCTGGAAAGCTAATTTTTTGTATTTTTTAGTAGAGACAGGGTTTTATCATCTTGGCCAGGCTGGTCTCAAACTCCTGACCTCATGATCCACCCACTTTGGCCTCCCAAAGTGCTGGGATTACAGGTGTGAGCCACTGCGCCTGACAACAGTCAGATTACAGTTTGGTTTTATACATGTCAGGAAGGCAGGAGCTGTAGGCAAAGACATAAATCAATACGTGGAAGGTAGACATTGGTTTGGCCTCAAAAAGGTGAAATATCTTGAATTAAGGACTTATAAGTCATAGGTGGCTTCAGAGATGATTTTTCAATCTGCATGGCTCTCCCCTGTAATCCCAGCACTTTGGGAGGCTGAGGCAGGTGGGTCCCCTGAGGTCAGGAGTTTGAGACCAGCCTGACCAACACAGTGAAACCCCGTCTCTACTAAAAATAGAAAAATTAGCCAGGCATCATGGCAGGCACCTGTAATCCCAGCACTTTGGGAGGCTGAGGCAGGTGCATCCCCTGAGGTCAGGAGTTTGAGACCAGCCTGACCAACACAGTGAAACCCCGTCTCTACTAAAAATAGAAAAATTAGCCAGGCATCATGGCAGGCACCTGTAATCCAGCTACTCAGGAGGCTGAGGCAGGAGAATCGCTTGGACCCGGGAGGTAGAAGAGGTTGCAGTGAGCTGAGATTGTGCCACTGCACTCCAGCCTGGCAATAGAGTGAGACTCCATCTAAAAAAAAGAAAGAGAAAAAGGAGAAAAACTTTGTCTTAAAACTTGGAGTTAGCAGAAAATAATGTTTAAGTTAGGACGAGAATGCTGGCCAGACAGGGTAGACGCATGCCTATACTCCCAACAATTTGGGAAGCTGAGATGGGAGAATCACTCAAGCCCAGGAATTGGAGGCTGCACTGGGCTATGATCGCAGCAGTATACCCCAGCCTGGGAAAGAGCGAGACCCTGTCTCTAGGGAAAGAAAAAACAAAAGACATATTAAGTTCCATTATAAGAAAATTAAATGCTATTCCTTACTGCAGGAATCTGTGACTGGGCACGGTACCAGCTCCACAGACAAACTCGTGGAAATGCGTTCGGCCCTCCTGGGGAAGCATCTCTCCTGTTGTGATTCGCTTTGCTGGCTGCATCATTTGTCAAGGTGTCATGAGCTCCAGGCCCTGGGAACCAGCTGCACGCAGAGGAAGGCAAGTTGGCAGGGGCGGGGGGGCTGCCCAAGTGGGACCTCAGGGACCAGTGTGGGCTCCTGCATGCAGAGGTTTCTGAGCCAGCCACCTGTTGCCAGAGAGCTGAACTTGACTTTCTTCCATAGCAAAGGGCCTCTGAGCCTCCCAGCTCCGGCCCCCCCCCCCCATAGCCTCTGCTACAATACAGTTCCATCAATTCACAATGCAAAACAATTTCAACTGAATGGGGGCAAAATCTGAATGAGGGTGCAGTGCCTCTCTGATGAGTTGCTTTCTTTCTGCAGCCTTTGCCTGTCCTGGGCTCCCGTGTTGCCCCCTGCTACTGGCACACTGCTCTCTGACACCATGCATGGACCAGCTGTGCCCAGAAGCCTCCACCTCTCTCCTCCACAATGCTCAAATGTACACCCACAGTTCTGCCCTTCCCTGAGTGTGTATACAGACTCACACGTATAAGAGTCCACCTGTTCTGTCATCCATCAGAAGTGGCATTGAGCCCCTCCTTCACCCCGAGTTCCAATGTCAGTGACAGACACCACCCTTAGGCCAGAAATCCAGGAGGAAGCCCTGACCCTTCACCCCTTTATAGCCCACCCAAACTGTCAACTCTCCCTCCAAAATACATCCCAATCCATCCCATCCCCTCTTCCTCCTTGACCACCCCAATCCAAGCCATCATGATCTCCCACACAGACTATTGCAAAAAGCTCTACCCGTTTTCGCTATTTCTACTCCGGTAGCCTACAATGTCTTCTCTAAGAGCAGCTGGTAAAATTGTTTAAAATGTACATATGGTTGAAGGGCAGTAGCACATGCCTGTCATCCCAGCACTTTGGGAGGCTGAGGTGGGAGGATCTCTTGAGGCTAGGAGTTCGAGACCAGCCTGGACAATATAGCAAGACCTCTATCTCTACAAAAATTAAAAATTAGCCAAGCGTGATGGTGTGCACCTTTTTTATAGCTACTCAGGAGGCTGAGTTGTGAGGATGGCTTGAGCCCAGGTGTTTGAGGCTGCAGAGAGTAGATTGTGCCACTGCACTAAAGCCTGGAGAACACAGTAAGACCCTGTCTCAAAAAAAAATGTATATATATATATATACATACACACACACACACACACGTGTATGTGTAATGTGTATACATATGTATGTATATGTATGTGCATACGGTATAATATACACATACATGTGATTATACCATTTTCCAATGGCTTCCTGTGATGTTAGAATGAAATCCACACTCCCAGAAGGACCTGCAGGCTCCTGGATCTGGCTTTCACCTTCCTCTTAGATTTCAGATTGCACTATGGCTATTCCGCTTTCCATTCCCTCTGCTCCAGCCACCCTGACCCTCTGTCTCTTCCTCAGAAACACCAAGCCCACTCCCTCCTCTGGCTCTGGTAACTACTGGTCCCTCTACCTAGAAACTTCTCCCCAAGAGAAGTTCTCTTGGCAGCTCCTTCTCCATGGTTATGGCTCAAAGCAAATGCTATCTCCCCTGTAAACCACAAGTGACCGAGGCAAGTCTCGGTGGATTTAAAGGTTGAATTTGCCATGGTTGAGGATGCACCTGGGAAAATGAAACAGGATTTACAATCAGATCTGTGCCCTTTGCTTTTTCCAAAGAGGATTTTGAGAACTTCAATCTTTCAAGGGAAAAGAGTCGGGGGAGGGAGTGGGTAGACCATGAGGTCAGTGGTCACATTCTTGTGAGGCTTTGATGCACTCTCCAAGTCCATGTTTTACATGTGAAAAGAGCCGAGTGGGGGGGTGGGGGGAGAGTCAATTATGCAGTCCTCTCCCTTGGTAGATCTACATTTTACATAAGATAAAGTGAGCCTGTGAAATTACAGCTGTCTGGGAACAAAAGGAAGGTAGTTTTGCTGAATCCGTTTTCCAAGCTTAACTTTCCCATTAGCATAGTGAGCTGGGGTTGCAGGATTTTATTTTCCTGTTACTCCCCAGGGGAACCTTCCCTGGCCATTCTGTCCTTCAGGTGCCCCAGAGCACCGCACACCCCCTGGGGTGCCAAAGATGACATAATAAGGAACAAGAAGAAAGTGATAGAATTTTCATCTCTGTAATGTTTTACCGCTTTTATAACATGTCTATTTTGTGTGTCTTATAATGCCTTAGTACAATTGTACATCATATTAGGTATAAACAATTACTTATGCGTACATCTAAATGTGTGCAGATATTATGGCAAGTGCGCAAAATTTTGGGGGGGTGGAGATGGGGTCTCCCTATGTTGCCCAGGCTGGTCTCAAACTCCTAGCTTCAAGTGATCATTCCACCTTGGCTTCCCAAAGCGCTGGGGTTACAGGCATGAGCCACCATGCCCAGCCTGCTCAAAATGTTTTGCTAACCAGGCATGGTGGCTCATGCCTGTAATTCCAGTACTGTGGGAGGCCGAGGTGGGCAGATCACCTGAGGTGAGGAGTTCAAAGCCAGCCTGGCCAACATGATGAAACCCCGTCTCTACTAAAAATACAAAATTAGCCAGGCATGGTGGCACATGCCTGTAATCCCAGCTACTCAAGAGGCTGAGGCAGGAAAGCCACTTCAACCCAGGAGGCAGAGGTTGCAGTAAGCCAAGATCTCGCCATTGCACTCTAGCCTGGGCAACAGGAGCAAAACTCTGTCTCAAAAAAAAAAAAAGTTTTGATAGAGGCATGCAATCAAAAAAGATGGGAACTGCTGCCCTATGATAACACCCTCTTTTATTATCCTCTTTTTTACCACTAAACAAAATTTTTATTTTGTTTTATTTCTTAATCCTTTCTCTCCCCTAAATGTAAGCTCCATGCAAACCTATCTCATTTATTCATGCTATGTTATTTGTTATTGCTGAATAGCACTTATAATAAACTGACCACATAGCATGTGTTCAATAATGTTTATTGATTGAATAAATAAATCAATGAATGGATGATGAGAGTCTTCCCTGGGACCTGGTGGAAGGCTAGTTTGTGAATCCCAATACCTTTCCATGCCCAGGAGAGTCGCAAATAATGTCAAGAAGGGATGTCTCTAGGACAAGACCATTCATGAAAAATCTGGAAAGTTTCTGGGCTTTTTGTCACCCTTTGAGATCATTCCCCTGCTCCACCTGTAGTCAGAAAGCCACTGAGCAACCAAGGTCCTATAGTCAGAAGAATAGTCCCTGGTAAGTCATCGACACCTTAGAATAAACTGCTTTAATATACTACAACTCCCAGGAGTGTTTGCCTCAAAAAACACCATTAAGATAAGGGGCCAGAGGACTCAGCTTAGCTACACACTATTTCTGAGGTCCTATAACTTTCTCTGAGTTTCCAACTTCTCATCCTTAACTTGACAGAAGTTGTGTATAAGTCTGTTCTCACACTGCTAATAAGGACATACTTGAGACTGGGTAATTTATAAAGAAAAAAGAGGTTTAATGGACTCCCAGTTCCACATGGCTGGGGAGGCCTCACACTCATGGCAGAAGGCAAAGGAGGAGCAAAGTCACATCTTATGGTGGCAGGCAAGAGAGAGGGTGTGTAGGAGAACTCCCCTTTATAAATCATCAGATCTCATGAGACTTACTCACTATCATGAGAAAAAGCACAGGAAATAACCCACCCCATAATTCAATTACCTCCCACCATGTCCCTCCCATGGCATGTGGAAATTATGGAAGCTACAATTTCAAGATGAGATTTGGGTGGGGACACAGCCAAACCATATCAAGTTGGATCACAGCAGGTTTTCTTCTTCACTTTGTTGTGTGGAAATAATTTCAAATTTATAGAGAAGTTGCAAGAACTCAAAGAACATACACATATATGCCTTCACTGAGATGTATCTATTGTGAAGATGTTCCCACCTGCTTTATGTATCATGCCTTCTCTTCATGTGTGTGTGTATATGCATACCACACACACACATTTTTCTGAACCATTTGAGAATAAGTTTCATGCACTACACTAAACATTTCTGTGTGTATTTCCTAAGAATAAAGAGATTCTCTTAGAACTCCAGTGCAGTTATCAACTTCAGTAAATTTAACATTGAAATAATACTTTGTCATCTAGCAATGCATTTTTCAAATGCTTTCAGCAGCAGTCCTGCTTCTTCAAATGAAATCTTATTTGGAATTCCAACACACATCACAGATGAAAATAGAAGGCTTCCTTGAGGAAGAAGGCAACAGAAGAGGTATTTCCTACTTGATATGATTTGGCTCTGTGTCCCCATCCAAATCTCACCTTGAATTGTAGTTCCCATAATCCCCACCTGTCAAGGGCAAGACCAGGTGGAGGTAATTGGATCCTAGGGGGAGCTCCCCTCACCCTGCGCTGTTCTCATTGATAATGGGTGAGTTTCAAGACATCTGATGGATTTATAAGCATCTGGCATTTCCCCTGCTTGCACTCCCTCCAGCCTGCTTCTCCTGTGCCTTCCACCATGATTGTAAGTTTCCTGAGGCCTCTCCAGCAATGCAGAACTGTGAGCCAATTAAACCTCTTTCCTTTATAAATGTCCCAGTTTCAGGCAGCTCTGTATAGCAGCATGAGAAAAAATGAATACACTACTGCTGCTATATCAAATTACCACCGACTTGGTGGCTTAAAACAACACAAACTTATTATCTCCCTGTTCTGGAGGTCAAAAGTCCAGATCTCCCAGGGCTGAAGTCAAGGTACTGGCAGGTCTCACTCCTTCTGGGGGCTCTTGGGGAGAATCTGTTTTCTTGCCTTTTCCAGTTTCTAGAAGTGTCCCACCCATACTCCTTGGCACATGACCCACGCCTGGAATCACATCTCCTACCTCCTCCTTTGACCTCCTTCCCTCCCTCTTACAGAACGCTTGTGATGACATTGCATCCACTCAAGAATCCAGGTCAGTCTCCCCATCTCAAAATCATTAATCACACCTGCAAGTCTCCTTTACCATGAGAAATAGCATTCACAGGTTCTAGGTATGAAGATGTGGAGATTTTTCAAAGGGTCATATTGCAGCCTACATATGGTTGAGTTGGTTGGAGACTGCACAAAGGCACCACAAATCCAGCCTGCAGTTCATTTGCCAAATCACGTGTCTTTTTCTTTGCAAAAAGATTCTGTCTGGTACCAGGCATTCGCCCAAAGGGATGCATCTGCCCAACAGGGCTGCTTTTTCTAATTTACATGAAGACTCTATGTAGGCCCGCTGGTGGCTGATTCTATCATGCCTCTTTCCCTCTAGTTTCCCAGAGTCTCCTTTTAAGCAACCCCTTAGGATTTTAGGATGTGTTTAAAACCCCAGGCCCTCACTGTTAAGAGAGTTTTTAGCTGTGCTATGCCACACTCTGATATTGCATCTAAATGGGCCCCAGGGCACTTGGAGAACAAACAGCTTTCCAATGATTTAGGTTGTGACTCAGAGGCAAAGGGAGCCCCTGAGATGCAGACTAGCTCTGCCTCAATGGGGAGCCCCAAAGACTCTTAAACTCTGCAGCTCCCCACGACTTGGGATTCTCTATCTCCCAGCTTCATGGTTTCCCCAAGTTCGGATCTCAGAACCCATCATTCATGTATCCCATCACAAGTCCCCCACGCTTTCCTGCCTGAGGCCAGCAGAGGGGCCCAGGATTCCCTGGAATGAAGAGGCATCCTCTCCTACGGTCCCAAGGGCACATCATTGTGTAGTGCACAGCAAGACACCCCAGATTCAGGGGTACATCGAGTCTCCCCAGCTTGTTGTCACACTGGGACACCTGTGTAAGGAGAAAGGGGCGGGGTAAAAACCCTAAGGATGCCTGGTCCCTTTGCCAATCCAGGCCTGCTCTGCCGATGTGGCCCCAGCAATGCAGAACTGAGTAATAGGACATCTCCTGTTACTGATATGGCCCCCCTAAACCACTGAGTCATCTCTGCCATCCTAACGGTGGAACAAAGAGGGACTTCTTCTTTCCCTGTCCTGCCTGGCCCCTGCCCCCTGTAACCGTGCTTCATTTGTTGACCACAGTTCTAAGAAATCTTAGATTCTGTAACCGGCTTGCCCAGGAGTTCTCTGTTCCTGACTTTGAACCCATTTCCCACTTTGAGTGAGTCAATGTTGATGCTGTCTAGCTCGGAGTCTCTTGTTCTGTCTGCATTCTTCTAAATGATTCTGCAAGTGTGAGGCCCATGATGCTGCCTGGAACGCGCCTTTCTGTGGGACCTCCCACATTTAGCTCCTGGTGCTTTTCCCCACTGACAGCCACTGGCCCATCTCCCATCAGAACCTGTCTTCCCTCTGTATCTCCAAGGTTCACTTATCGTGCCTGCCACCAAGCCTGCAGGACACCTTTCTTTTTCTTTCTTTTTTTTTGAAACAGAGTCTCGCTCTGTCACCAGGCTGGAGTGCAGTGGTGCGATCTCGGTTCACTGCAACCTCCGCTTCCCGGATTCAAGTGATTCTTCTGCCTCAGCCTCCTGAGCAGCTGGGACTACAGACACGTGCCACCACACCCAGCTAATTTTTGTGTTTTTAGTAGAGACGGGGCTTCACCATGTCACCCAGGATGGTCTCCATCTCTTCCCTGGTGATCCGCCCACCTTAGCCTCCCAAAGTGCTGCGATTACAGACGTGAGCCGCCATGCCTGCCCACACCTTTCTAGGGAGATAGCCACATGCACCTCCCTGCCAGCCACTGTCATTCCACCTGGCCCCTAGAATAACACCCTGCCTGGTTGTCAACCATGTCACCCAGCTGTAGGTTCCAACATCCACAGACGACTGTGTGGGTTTCATCACCTCCCGCCACACAGCTGGGTAGCCCCTGCCTCAAACCCAGATGGTCACCGGGGAGACCCAGGACACCATGAAGGCTGTTCTCTGCTGTTGACTGGTCCAAGGCTGGGACCCTTAGACCTGGGGGTGTGGGGGTTTAAAAACAAGCATGGGAACTAAGTATTGGGGGACAATGTGCATGATTTGGGGTCTAGGGTTACCCACACTTCTGCCAACACTTGATCTCTCTCAGCCACTGGAAGGCCAAGGGCAGAAGGCAGGGGTTCCCTGCTGAACGAACAATGTGTCCTGCCCTTCTTCTCCTGAAGTGAGAATTCCCATCTTGCCCATTTCATTAAAAAAGTAATAAAGGCCTTTCAAGTTTTTTTACCTTTTCCTCTTTCAGGAATCAAAAGGTTCATTTCTGGAATCAGATCCATGTAACAGGCTTTTTAAATTACCCTGCGAATGAGTTTCCTCTCCAGCAGAGCGACGGAAACCTAACAAACCTTCTAAGTGGTACCCTGGCTGGTGTTAAATTGATTCAAAGGCTGAGGTATGTGACTATGTCAGGAGGGGCGGGGGCCCGGGGCTGTCTGGCTATAGGAGTGTGCAGAGAAAATGCCAGCACCTGTCTCTCTGCGCCCTGACCTGGGTGGAACAGACCAGAGAGCTGGCAGCTGAGACGGTGCTTACAGCCTGGGGAGAGGGAGCACTTTCCTTTGGAGACAAAGGGTGTGACAGCTCTCTCAGGCCTCCAAAATCCAGCCAGCCCTAGGCTGAAGCATTCCGGAGAAATCTCTCCTAGAGGAGGTTCTCTAAGCCCAGGGGCGTGGTCTCAGGGTGGATGGCAGCTAGGACGGGTCTCTATCCTCACCATGGCCACCCTTTTGAGGCCACCCTCACACTGTCCATTCTTAATTATCTTTTTTATTTTTTTGAAATGAAGTTTTACTCTTGTAGCCCAGGCTGGAGTGCAGTAGAGGGATCTTGGCTCACTGCAACCTCCACCACCCAGGTTCAAGCAATTCTCCTGCCTCAGCCTCCTGAGTAGCTGGAAGTATAGGCTCGTGCCACATCTGGCCAGTTTCTTTTTTCTTAGTAAAGACAGGGTTTTGCCATGTTGGCCAGGCTAGTCTTGAACTCCTGAACTCAGGTGATCCATCCACCTCGGCCTCCCAAAGAGCCGAAGTTACTGCCGTGAGCCTCCGTGCCCAGCACACTGTCTGTTCTTGAGATGGGCAACTAGGCAGCATGAGCTGCCCAGGCCTTGGGTCTGTTTTATCTTCTGTGTTCTTTTTCTATCTTCTCTTTTTTAAATGCATTGTAAATGCGTCCAACAAATGGCTAGTGTCCAGAATCTACGAGGAAGATAAACAACTCAAGAAGGAAAAAACAAACAACCCCATTCAAAAGTGAGCAAGGGCCGGGAACAGACATTTTTCAAAAGAAGACAAACAAGCAGCCAAAGAACATTGGAAACAATGCTCAGCATCCTAATCATCAGAAAAGTACACATTAAAACCACAGTGAGACACCATCTCATTCCAGTCGGAATGGCCACTAGTAAAAAGTCATAAAACAACAGATGTTGGAAAAAATGCAGAGAAAAGGGAATGCATATACATCACTGGTGGGAATGTCAATGGGTACAACCTCTATGGAAAACAGTATGGAGACATCTCAAAAAAAGTGAAAACAGAAATATCCTTCAGTCCTATAATCCCACTACTGGGTAGCTAGCCAAAGGAAAAGAAATCTTATCAAAAAACACCTGTCACATGTTAATCACAGCACTATTCACAATACACAGTCATGGAATCAACCTAAGTGTCTACCAACAGATGTTTGGATAAAGAAAATGTGAGATATGTACATGTCTCTCATATACATCTCACATTTGGTTGTAGTAGTAGTTCATGGTGTGTGTGTGTGTGTATACAAAAGATCATAGACTGGGTCATTTATAAAAGCAGAAATTTATTTCTCACAGTTCTAGAGGCTGGGAAGTCGGAGATCAAGGCAGCAGTTGGTTTGGTGTCTGGAAGAGCCCCATTGCTCAAAGATGTTGCTACACACACACACACACACACACACACACACACACACACCATGGAATACTACTCAGCCATGAAAAAGGATGAAATCGTTTTTTGCAGCAGCACAGATGGAACTGAAGTCCATTGTCCTAAATAAAATGACTCAGAAACGAAAAGTCAAAAACTATGTTTTCTCTCTTAAAAGTAAGAGCTAAACAATGGGTACACACAGATATATAGAGTGGAATTATACACATTGGAGACTGCAAACAATGAGAAGACAGGAGGGAGCTGAAGGATGAAATACTGCCTAGGAGGTACAGTGTGAACTAGTTGGGTGATAGGTACACTAAAAGCCCAGACTTCACTGTTATGTAACACACCTGCACATGTACCCCCAAATCGATAAAAATTTTTAAAAATCAAATTAAAAATGGTAAAAATGCATTAGGAGCACTATTCACCATAGCCCAAAGTGGAAACAACTTGAATGACTATCAGCTAATGAATGAATAAACAACATGTAGGCTATCCACACCATGGAATATTATTCAGCCATAGAAAAAAGTGAAGTACTGATGCATTCTACAGTGTAGACGAATCTCAAGACGTCACACTAAGTGAAAGAAGGCAGCCACAAAGGACCATATATCGCATGATTCCATTTATATGAAGTGTCTGGAATCAGCAAATCTACAGAGACAGAAAGTAGCTTAGTGCTTGCCTAGGGCCCAGGGCTATTGGGCTTGAGGGTGACAGATAAAAGGTGGGGCTTCCTTTTTAAGTGATGAAAATGTTCTAAAATTGTGGTGACAAACTGTGAATATACTAAAACCCAATGAGGTGTGCAACAAATTGCATGGCATGTGAATTATATTCAAAAAAGCTGGTTTTTAACTATGCATTGTAAGCATGGGGTGGAGGGCGGAATTCGTAGCACAGATATGACCTTCAATTCAGAAAAGGAGAGTTCAAATGCCAGTTTCAAATTCTCCTGCTTCAGCCTTCTAGGTAGAGCTGGATATATGGCACATGCCACCACCATACACGGCCAATCTTTTTATATTAATATTTTTAAATACAGACAGCATTTCACCATGTTGGCCAGGCTAGTCTTGAACTTCTGACCTCAGGTGAACCACCTGCCTCAGCCTCCCGAAGTGCCAGGGTTACAGGTGTGAGCAACCGTGCCCAGCACAATGTCTGTTCTTGACATGGGCAAGTAGGCAGCATGAGCTGCCCAGGCCTTGGGTCTCTTTTATCTTTTGTGTATCCCTGGACCCCCTGGGCTTACAGGACCTCCTCTATCAAAGACTTCTCCAGAATGCTGTAGCCTAGGGCTGGCTGGACCTCTGGAGGCCTGAGAGAGCTACCATAGCCTCTGTTCTCCAAGGGAAGTTTCTCCCTCTCCCCAGGCTGCAGATTCCATACCAAGACTTCCACACTGAATAGCCTTGGGCAGATCATTCAACCCTTCTTGGCCTCTATTGACTCAGCTATAAAGTTGGGTGAATGCTGTTCACCTTAAAAGGTAGGTGTCTTATTCCATTTGCTGGGTAATTTATCAAGAAAAGAGGTTTATTTGGCTCACAGTTGTGCAAGTTGTACAAGAAGCATGGTGCCAGCATCTGCTTCTGGTAAGGACCTCAGGAAGTTTCTACTCATGGTGGAAGGTGAAGGTGGCTGGCATATCACATGATGAGAAAGGGAGCAAGAGGAAGTGCCAGACTCTTTTTAAGAATCAGTTGTCATGGGAACTAAGAGTGAGAACTCACTCGCTCTTGAGAAAATGGCACCAAGCCATTCATGAGGGATTCAACCTCATGACCCAACTACCTCCCACCAGACCTTACCTCCAACATTGGGGATCACTTTTTCACATGAGATTTGGAAAGGACAAATGTCCAAACTGTACCAACTGCTATAACAAAAGGCCATGGACTGGTTTATTTATAAAGAACAGAGATTTATTTCTCACAGCTCTAGAGGCTGGGAAGTCCAAGATCAAGGCAGCGGTTGGTTTGGTGTCTGGAGAAGACCCATTGCTCATAGATGGTACCATCCAGGTGTCCTTACATGGAAGAAGGGATGGAAAGGGGACAAACACTGAGTCCTCATATGGCAGAAGAGCAGGAGAAGAAGAGAAATAAAGAGGATTGATCCACTCATGAGGGTGGGAGCCCTCGTGATTTAATCACTTCCCAAAAAGACCCCACCTCTCAATATCACCACAATGGAAGATCAGTTTCAATGTGAATTTTGGAGGGAACACACCTCCAAACCAGAGCAGTGGGCATTAAATAAGATATGCATAGACACCCTGGTTCAGGCTCTGACACAAAGCAAAAACTGGACATCATGATAACTACTATTGTGTTAGATAGAACAGTCAACTTTGAGGCAGAATATCTAGGTTCTAATCCCAACCCTACATGACGTCACTGGATGACCCTGGAAGCTCACAGCCTCCCTAAGCCTCAGTGGCACCGGCAGTAAGATGGGATGAGAGGCCTGACTTTACAAGGTTAGGTTGGAAAGGTCGGAAGCTAACAAGTGCGGGAGTCCTGTATGTTGGGAACCCAGTACAAGTTTGTTAATGATCAAATGGATAGATGAATAAATGATGGATGGATGGACAATGAGTGTGAGACAGATACTCATTCAAACACACACATACACACACACACACACACACACACTCCTTCAGAGTATCAAGACAACAAACTCATAACTTACCTTGCTGGTTAGCATTCTCAGTGCAAGGGTTCCAGCCCCCAAGAATAGACTGGGGCCCAGAGACTCTGAGAGAAGCCTGGAGTCACTGCAGGGCAAAGATGAGAAGCTGTTTCATCCAGGACAGTCCTGGGACAGAGAACACTCAATTTTCCTCTTGAAAAATAGAAATACTGTGTGTCTCTCATGGTCTCCCTGAGCAACTGAGACCCATCAGGTGCCAGACCCCCCTCTGCCTGTCTCTGTGCCCTTCCCAACCTGTCCTAGGGCCGCTACCCATCCCCCTGTGGAGGGCCCCTGGTTCCCCTGCCTCATCCACTTACTGGGACAGAGTAGGACCTGACCATCTCCCTCTACCTGGAGATTCACAAGAAAAGTAAGGAAGAGGAGAGTTCCAGGGACCCTTGAAAAGGCCACAGCAACTTCCCATGTTCCTCTTGAACATCAACTCCAAGTCTAAGGGGCAAGCGAGGTCTGTATATGAGCCTTGGCCTTCTTGTTATTTGGAGTTACCAAGGTGGTAACAACAATCACGAACTACATGGCTGTGCTGAGGGAAAGCCAAGCTCAAGTTCTTTCAGGAAAACTGGAGCCAAGCTCCGTACATTGCAAAGGGGATTATCGAAGTGAGGTGCAACCAAAGATAGAGTGCAAAGAACCTGTTTACCAAGCAGTGACCTGTCCATCATCACAAGTGCTGCTTCCCACCACCTTTGCCAGGTAAGCGGGTCAGGACAACCACCCTCATTTCCAGAGGAAGACTTCAGGTCACAGGTCACACTGCCTGAAATCGGCAGGGCTGCCTGTGCTGAAAGGTCAGGGACTTCTTTACTCCCCTCTCCTGAAGACCTGCCTCCTACAAACTGTGTGAAACACACTCATTATCCAAATGCTGGGAATGGCTGCAAAGGACTGCAAACTGGAGTTTCTTTGTGCCTGGCATTAATGATTTCTTCCCCAGTGGATGCTGAAGGAGGTCGCTAGTTGCTCAGCTTGGTGAATGTAATCCCCCTGCCAAAAGATGAACAGAAGCTGAGGGGGTAGCTATGTTTGGGCGAGATCCAGTTCCAAGGCTCCTCTGGGAAGGGAGAAAACAGCCAAGGGGCTGCAGAACATGTGGGGGCAGTTCTGCATTCCCCTGGAAGCTCCCCAACCCTGAGGCCCCCACACATACAGGATCCCAAGGAGCAAGCCCCAAAGGATAAGGACCCCATTTCTACAGAAGCTAGTATTATACCCCCAGAAGGCAGCAGAGCTCCTTCAGGGAGACCAGGTGTTCTCTCTTGATCCCAGCTTTTTTTTTTCCATTTTGTTGTTTCTTGTACTGCCCCTTTCCTTTCCTGCCCTAGGTGAGTCGGCGTCCTCCTGCCACTTGCCTTCCCAAACGTACACCCAGTGCAAAGCCTGCTGCAGACAGAAGAGGTGCCAGGGGACAACACAGCCCTGGATAGACACAGTCTCTGGCCTCCTGGACTTGATATTTTACTGGAAGAGACACGCAACAAGCAAGTTGGTGACCAAAAAGTAAAAATAAGAAATCCAAACTCAGTAAAATATCTGAGGAGTTTCCTTCTAAGCCAAAAATAGTGACCATGGCCCATGACACTGCCTCAGGAGGTCTTGAGAACATGTGCCCAAGGTAGGTGGGTTACAGTTTGGTATTATACATCTTAGGAAGACAGAAGTTACAGCCAAAGACATAAATAAATGTATGGAAGGTATGCGTTAGTTCACTGGCAAAGGTAGGACATCTCAAGGGGGCAGGAGGAGCTTACAGGTCACAGGTGGATTCAAAGATGTTCTAACTGGCAGTTGGTTGAAAGAGTAAAGCTTTCCCTGAAGAGTTGGAGTCCGGAGAAAGAAATACTCGAGTTAGGCTAAGGAGGGTTGTGGAAGCTGAGGTTCTTGTTATGTAGGTGAAGACTCTAAGTAGCAGGCTTCAGAGAAAATCAATGGGAACTGTATCTTATCAGACCGTAAAAGGTGTCAGACTCAGTGAATTCTCTCCTAGATCAGGAGTAGATCTGGAAAGGGCAGGGGATTCTTACAGAATGCGAACTTTCCCCTTCAAGAGACAGCTTTGCAGGGCCATTCCAAAATACGTCAGACAAATACATTTGGAGATAAAATACTCTGAAGGAAATACTCTGAAGGAAATCAGAGTATTTTATCTCTGCGATTTATCATGGGACACTGCACCAGGGTCAGGCTGGAGTTGGATACCTTATTACTACAAAGAGTCTTTTTTTTCTATCTCATGGTCTCTATTTTAATGTTAATGCTGGTCAGTTGCACCTAAACTCCAAAATGGAGAGGGTAGAGCAAGGTGTGTCTAACCTCCCTTCCCATCATGGCCTGAACTAGGTTTTCAGGTTTTCTTTGAGATCCCCCTGTCCAAGATTGGGGGTGGGGGTCCATTCAGTCAGCTGGGGGGCTTAGGATTTTATTTTTTGTTTACAAAGTCAACCAAGTTACGTATCATAATTCTAGGAGGGATAAAAACAATAGAGGAAGGGAAAGCAGGGTAGTGGGGGAGGGGGACCAGAGGCTGGAGCTTCTTTTTGAAAGAGTCAATCATGAGGTGGGAGGAGCAGCATTCAAGGATGGGGAACAGCCAGTGCAAAGTGCTGGAGATGGGAATAAGGTTGGCATACTTGAGAAAAAGGGGAAGGCCAATGTGGCTGGAGCCTGGAGAGCCACCAGAAGGGGTAACCAAAGGCACATCATCAGGGCCTTCACGCCAGGCATGGAGCTAGGATTTCACCCCCAGGGTTATGGGTGGTCCTTGGAAGGTGTCTGCATACACAGTGATGCGATCTGATGTGTGTTTCAGAAAGGTCACTTGAGCTATTGTGCGGATGGTCAGGATGAGAGAGGAGAACATGGAAGCAGAGAATGATCTGGAGCCTCTGCAGCTGTCTGGATGAGATGGTGTTGGCTTGGCCTGGGTACCGGGGCAGAAGACAAGAAGTGGTCAGATTCAGCGTTTCCTCAGAGGTGATGCTGCTGGGACTTGAGGATGGCCAGCATGTGGGGTGTAAACACAGGAAGGGATTCGAGGAGTGGTCAAGGGGGTTTTCAGCCTGAGAAAAGGAGGCTGTTTCTTGAAATGGGAAGACTGGGGGAGGCGGAGGCTGGGGCCAGGGTGAGACTGGGTGGAAGAAACAGAATATTTTGGATATGTTAAATTTGAGACCATGAATATGCAGTGCCAGGCTGTAGTCAAGGCTGAGCGAGTATAACCGTAACTAAGAATTTTTCCTCCACGACTTCCTCACTCCAGAGCCAGCCTGGGGCAATTCTGCTTCACAGACACGGTTCTGCATATTCACCTTAATTGTGGGATCTGGGACACCAGGACCAGCTTTGACACCAATATGTAGAATCTCCTCAACAGCAGGTCCTTGACTTAAGCTCAGAACAGGCCTTATGGGTCTAGAAGCTGATGCTCCACAAAGAATCATGGTGTGGCCACCCTGCCGTGACTGCCTCTCTCCCCTGGCCATCTCTCAGATGTACATGCAACTGGCAAACAATTATTCAGAACTTCTAGACTATGCGCTAGGAAATGGAGGCTGGAAGATGAATTTCACAGTCTCACGGTAGGGAGATAGACTCTTTTTTTTTTTTGAGACGGAGTTTCGCTCTCGTTACCCAGGCTGGAGTGCAATGGCGCGATCTCGGCTCACCGCAACCTCCACCTCCCAGGTTCAGGCAATTCTCCTGCCTCAGCCTCCTGAGTAGCTGGGATTACAGGCACGCGCCACCATGCCCAGCTAATTTTTTGCATCTTTAGTAGAGACGGGGTTTCACCATTCTGACCAGGATGGTCTCAATTTCTTAACCTCGTGATCCACCCGCCTCGGCCTCCCAAAGTGCTGGGACAACAGGCTTGAGCCACCGCACCCGGCCGGGAGATAGACTCTTAAATAATACAGCAGAGGCTGGGCACGGTGGCTCATGCCTGTAATCCCAGCACTTTGGGAGGCTGAGGTGGGTGGATCATTTGAGGTCAGGAGTTCAAGACTGGCCTGGCCAACATGGCAAAACCCTGTCTCTACTGAAAATACAAAAATTAACCTGGTGTGGTGGTGTGCACCTGTAGTCCCAGCTACTTGGGAGGTTGAAACATGAGAATCACTTGAACCTGGGAGGCGGATATTGCAGTCAAGTAGCCAAGATCGTGCCACTGCACTCCAGCCTGGGCAACAGAGTGAGACTCTCTCAAAATAATAATAATAATCTAGCAGAGAGGAAAACTTGCTAACTAGAGGTCCCACCAGGGTGCAGAGGGATTGCACAGGGAGAATTCATTTTGCCACAAAGAATCAGAAAAGCTTCATCCAGGAAGCGTTGTTTCAGCTGCCCTTGCAGGATGAAGTGGGTGCCGGTATTTCTGTTCTATGGGACAGCTAAGTAAAGAAGCAAAGCTGTGAAAGCACGCAGCCAGCATGAAGCTCAGGTGCCAGGAGAAACGTGGGAGATGGGCCTGCGTGGCCCAGCGCATCTTGCAGGAATGGCTACGCCTGTACAGATCCCATCCTCTTTGCTCTTCTCAGGATATGATATTGGTCTCCATCAACAGGCAGGAGTCTACGTTCCCTCTCCTTGAACCTAGGCAGACCCCTTATAATTGCTTTAGCCAATGCAATTTGGCAGAAGTGGTGACGCAGGTACCGGGAAGTATAGGACTTCTTGGTTCTTTGTCATCTCGAGAGAAAGATTTTGGCCAAAACCACTAATTTAGCCAAATAGAGAATGTATTGAAGGGAAATAAGGAGCAGAGGGTTGTTTAAAGGAAAGTACACTGCAGAGGTGAGGCAGAGCTGGCAGCTGAGGGCAGTGAGCCAACAGCAGCGTGATAGTTCTGTGCCGGGTATTTTGCTGTTTTTTGAGATGGAGTTTTTCACACTTGTTACCCAGGCTAGAGTGCAATGACACCATCTCAGCTCACTGCAACCTCTGCCTCCCAGGTTCAAGCAATTCTCCTGCCTGAGCCTCCCAAGTAGCTGAGATTACAGGTGCATGCCACCATGCCCGGCTAATTTTTGTGTTTTTAGTAGAGATGGGGTTTCACCATGATGGCCAGGGTGGTCTCAAACTCCTGACCTCAGATGATCTGCCCGCCTCAGCCTCCCAAACTGCAGGGATTACAGGCGTGAGCCACCGCACCCAGCCTCTGTGTTGGGTTTTGAGGATGTTGGACTCTTTTTTGAAGTTCCCACCTCTGCCCTAAGTCTCTGTTCTCTTTGTCTAGTTTTTTGGCCCTCCCTTAGGTCTCTGCCTTGTCTCTGCCTAATTCCCACCCTAGGCTTGTGGGACCCTTCCTGATTATTCGTGCCGCATACAAATCCTGCCTCATGGCTATGTAATTTATTTGCAGGTTTTGTGTTGGTTTGGTTTTTGAGACACAGTCTTGCTCTGTTGCCCAGCGTGGAGTGCACAATCATGACTCTGCATCCTTAACTTCCTGGGCTCAAGTGATCCTCCCACTTTAGCCTCCTGAGTAGCTGAGGTTACACATGCATGCCATGATGCCTGGCTAATTTTTGTATTTTTTATAGAGACTGGTGTTTCTCTATTCTGCCCAGGCTGGTCTCGAACCCCTAGGCTCAAGTGATCCTCCCACCTCGGCCTCCCAAAGTGCTGGGATTACAGGCATGAACCACTGCGCCAAGCCTTTTTTTTTTTTTTTTTAATTTAACTTTTATTTTAAGTTCAAGGGGTACAGGTGTAGGTTTGTTGTAAGTAAGCTTGTGTCACGGGGGTATGTTGTACAGATTATGTCATCACCCAGGTATTAAGCCTGATACCCATTAGTTATGTTTCCTGATCCTCTTCCTTCTCCTGCTCTCCACCCTCCACCCTCCAGGATGCCCCAGTGTCTGCTGTTCCTTTCTTTGAGTTCATGTGTTCTCATCATTTAGCTTCCACTTATAAATGAGAACCAGTATTTGGTTTTCCATTCCTGTGTTAATTCACTTAGGTAAATGACCTCCAGCTCCATCTGTGTCCCTGCAAAGAACATGATCTCTCTTTTTTCTGGCTGTGTAGTATTCCATGGTATGTATGTATCACATTTTCTTGATCCAGTCTATCACTGATGGGCCTTGAGGTCGATTCCATGGCTTTGCTATTGTGAACAGTGCTGTGGTAAACATTTGCATGCATGTACCTTTATAATAGAATGATCAATATTTCTTTGGTATATACCCAGTAACGTCCCTACTCTTGCTCATGTCTAGCTATCTGTCTACTCTAACAAGGTGAGACTTCCAAGGCTAAATCATGAAAGACATCACAGATTCTACTTAGCCTTCTGTATCATTTACTCTGGGGGAAGCTCACTGCCATACCATGAGGTTGCTCAAGCAGCTGTGTGGAAAGAAACTGAGATCCCCTCAGGCAGCAGGCAGCACCGACTCCCCAGCCATGTGAGTGGGCCACCTTGAGACCAGATCTTCCAGCCACCATCAAGTGTCCAGATGACTCCAAGAATCATCAAGCTGCAGCTGACCTCTGAGAGCAAAGGGAAAGACCCCAAGCAAGGACGACTCTGCCAAGCTGTTTCTGAACTCCTCACCCACACAATCTAGATGCATCACAAATCCCGTTGTTTTAAGCCACTGAGTTTTGGGGTGGCTGGTTTTGCACCCGTAGTAACTGGAACAGCATGGGAGGAATACAGAGGTCCCTGAACGTGATGCTAAGAAGTTTTTATTATTATTTATAAAACTTAGCACTGAATGATTCTCTAAGTGGAGAACTGTGTGATTCAGCCTCTATTTCTTAGAGCGGCTGTTCTGACAATTTGAGAGTTAATGACAAGAAGAGTGGAGAGAAGGGAAAGGAGCATTCAGTGAGGAAAGTGACGCTGGTGTAAGACTCCGAGGAGGACCAGGTGCAGTGGCTCCTGAACCACGGAGTCGGAGGTTGCAGTCAGCCAAGATCCTGCCACTGCACTCCAGCCTGGTGACAAAGCAAGACTCCGTCTCAAGAAAAAATAAGAAATACCTGAGGCTGGGTAATTTATCAAGCTATTAATTGGCTAATAGCTCTGCAGGCTTTACAGAAAGCAGGGTCTGACATCTGCTCAGCTTCTAGGGAGGCCCCCGGAAGCCTCCAGTTATGGCGGAAGGGAAATGGGGAGCAGGCACACTGCATGGCCAGAGCCTGAGCGAGAAGGACAGAGAGGGAGCCACTGTGGGGAGAGGGCCCGTGCTTTTAAATGACCAGTTCTTGTGTGAACTCCAAGTAAGAGCTCTCTTATCACCAAGGGGATGACCCAAGCCATTCATGAGGGATCTGCCCCCATGATTCAGGCACCTCCCACCAGGCCTAACCTCCAACACTGGGGATCACAACTTAACATGAGATTTGGGCAGGGATTAATATCCAAACTATGTCATCGTATGATGCCCTGTACTGCCTAGGGACTCTTCAGAAAGTCCCTACTAGCAAGAAGGCCTTCACTAGATGTACCATTTGAACTCTGACTTCTCAGCCTTCAGGACTGTAAGAAATTCCTTTTCTTTGCAAATTACCCAGTGTCGTATTCTGGTATTAGGCCAGGCGCAGTGACTCATGCCTGTAATCCCAGCACTTTGGGAGGCCGAGGTGGGTGGATCACCTGAGGTCAAGAGTTCGAGACCAGCCTGACCAACATGGTGAAACCTACTAAAAATACAAAATTAGCCAGGCGTGGTGGTACGTGCCTGTAATCCCAGCTACTTGGGAGGCTAAGGCGAGAGAATCGCTTTAAACCAGGAGGCAGAGGTTGCAGTGAACCAAGATCGCACCATTGCACTCCAGCCTGGGTGAGAAAAGTGAAACTCCGTCCCAAAAAAACAAAAAGTATTCTGTTATTTGTTGGTGCAAAAGTGCCAAACTAATCTAAGCAACAGAAAATAGACTAAGACACTAGGGCTGGCCAGCTTTCCTCCTGGCTCTTCACCCTGTGTCCTCATGTGATGTGGGCTCCCCACCAAGCCTTGTGCCTCTCCATTGGCCATTGGATGAGCTGCCCAAGCCTCACTGAGTCTGGGGCGTGAGTCAGCATTGCTGGCCCCCTTTGACTGCCTAGGTTTGCGCTAATCTTCTTTCCCCAAACGCTTCCAACCTTTCAACAAGTCCTCGTGGGTCCACCTCCAGATTACAGCGACCTCTCTCTCCATCTTCACTAAGACCTTCTCCAAGCTGCCATGAGTGTGATGGCTCACACCTGTAATCCCAGCCCTTTGAAAGGGCGAGGTGGGCGGATCACCTGAGGTCAGGAGATGAAGACCAGCTTGGCCAACGTGGTGAAACCCCATCTCTACTAAAAATGCAAAAATTAGCCAGGCACCATGGCAGGAACCTGTAATCTCAGCTATTCGGGAGGCTGAGGCAGGAGAATCGTTGGATTTGCAGTGAGCTAAGATCGTGCCACTGCACTCCAGTGTGGGTGACAAAGCCAGATTCCGTCTCAAAAAAAAAAGGAAGGAAGAAAGAAAGAGAAAGGAAAAACTAGACCATGCTACCCCTGTGCTTAAAGTCCTCTCAAATGAGCTTAAAATATTACTCTA